>NC_040234.1:19689804-20000451 GCF_001444195.1 Xiphophorus couchianus | reverse complement strand
AATCTACCACTGCAAAGGAATGCCTATAGTTGGATGCCACTTACAAATAATGGACTGCCTTTGGTAACAGAGATAAAGGCACAAATGTTCTCTTTTAGAGTCCCAGACAGTAACTTTTCCTGTCTCGTTTTGACTCCAAAATAAAGTTTTTGCTTTGTTGATTTGCTTTAAAAATCTTTAAACACAGTGTGAATAAAAGGTGTTGGAACATTATTCAACACTGGTGTTTTAACAAGAATTTAGACTAAAATATTTTAAAAGATTGGAACATCAGTGAGAAATAAAATATATTTTTCAAGTGTCCTTTAAATCTGAGACTTTTATTTCAGAGAAGTTTAAGTTAAGAAAAAAAAAATACTTCTGAATTTATTTAGATGAAATGTCCATATAAATTCTATGTGCACGCCGACTTACAAACACACACGCACACACCCCCGCCCACATATGTTCACACTTCAGTCTTTCCTTATTTAGCCGGAAGGGAAGGATGTGTTGCCAATATGTAATTTTCGTCCCTCTGCTTACCTCACAACCATATCTATGATGAATATTTTTGAAGAATGTACACTACTTTTTTCCTCCGTTGACCACTGAAAATTGTGTTCTATCATACAGTTTTCCCAGGTTTATTTGGATAAGGGATTACATTTGTTTATGTAAAATGTCCCCAGTGGACCAAGCAAAGGATTTTGCTTGAAGTATTTATTGTTGGCTCCAGGAAAAGTGTCCAGGCTGCCAGGCTTCACCCAACCAGAGCAACTGTCATAGTATATTCAGCCATCACTAAAAAAAATGAAGGTCCAGGATTATGGTTATTTGGTTGTGGGTCCTTTGGTTTGTTTAATGAATTTGACTATTGTTTTTGTTTTCCTTGTGCTCCCACAGTAAGTAAGCTAAATTGAGGTCATACATCAATATTTAGGTTAAAAAAAAAGACATAAGTTGTGTACATCTTTCAATATTAATCTTCCCCTCCAGACAAACTGTAACATTTTCACTTTAAAAAGTGTCCAAAATCAAATCAAAACAAACAAACAAACAAACAAACAAAAAACTATCCAAACCAATCATGCATGGTACTCTGGCACTTTAATGTTGAGTGAGTACTTGCTCATAAGTGAGCAAGCATAGGTTTTGCATAACATTATAAAACAAAAAGGTCTACTTCTTTCTGTGTATAGCTTATATATTGTTGTGCATGTAACTGGTACATAAATTTAAAAGAAGGCAAAGAAGCTATCTTTCAAGATCCATCCATCCAGCCAGCTTTTGTGTTGCCTTGTGATCAAAACTATAAGCTACAAAGCACTTTTTGGCTTTCGTTGCATCCATGAAGTTATGAAACAGCTACAGGTACTCCAAGCTGTGAAGCTCTTTTTGTTTTCTTCAAAAAAGGACATCATTGCAAGCTTTCCAGTTTTTTGCAGACTTAATATCAGCCATTTAGCTCAGCCTGAGACTTAACAAAATATCTATTGTTTAAATTAAAATGAGTGACAAATGGTTGGCAGAAGCATGACGAACTAACAAGGAAAAACAAGAAAGTAAATGACAGACAGCTCTTTTCATCATATTAAGAGCTCAAAAGTTTCTAAATACATTCTGACATTGTTTCTCTCAAACACCTTTGAAGACACACAAAGGCTGCAATTAACATACTCATTTATCTATCATTTTGAAAACTCTTTTGTTAAACAAAATGCTTTTGAAACCTGTGCAACAAGTACAGCCTAATCAGACTTTGTCACTATAAAAAGATATATATGTAATTAGTTATTTGTTAATTTGTTATATATATAAAATTTGTTATATTAAATATTATTTCATTTTTCTTATTATGCTATATGGAATTGATCAAAGCATAAATAAAAAAGCTTTCATCAGCTTGAAATTGAATGATGTATGTTGGATTTATATATTCGATTCTGGAGGAGTCGGTGAATCACAGTCATGAGCCTCACCACACGTCACCGACCCACAATCACTTGATCCAATCAGTGGTGTTGGAATAGGTGGCATGGATAAGGCAGAACTACATAGCTCTCATCATTTTTATTGATTTTGATTCTGGTCCGTTTTAGAGTTAGCCAGAATATCTGTGGTCTTATCCACAGTACCATGAAAATATTATCGGAAAGAGAAATGCCAAAGATCTTCTTTTCTTTTATTGTATTAAATGTCAAGATTACAATTATTTGTTGTTGCAGCACAAATATTACAACATATTTGATTGACACGGCAGTCTGCTCAATTGCATTCCTAAAAAAGTTAAAAGTAAAATTATTAGAACTGCAAAAATATGATATGGGAAATGGGCAAAATAATTGACTGCTGAAATCGCAGTTTTTTATATGTATATTAACATGAGGGGATTGCTATTATTAATAAAACTTGAGAACTGTCAACAAAAATTTCCCAGTGGATTATATTCATATTAAATATTGCTATAGGTTTTATAGCAACATTTATCGTGCTATATATTATTGAGTTTTTTGAGGACTTTCTTGATATGTTGCACAATACATTTTTACTTTTTAACTTCTTTTGCTGTCAAGAAAACTATTAAGTTGTTGTTTTTAAGATTAACTTGTTTTGCATTAAATATAGAAACATACTGTCTTGAGAAGCATAGACATTAAAATTGCAATCTATCTCACCATCCGAAGTAACATGAGTTGCCAGGTTGAGATGAGGTCACACATGGTCTATGGGCCAATCAGTAGACCCATGCCTCTGCGTCATGGCTCTAACACTGAAGCACACACATGCTCCCTGGTACTGGCAGCATAAAGGAATGCTCTCATTCAGCAGAGGGACAACAGAAATCTGTCAGAATGAAACCGCCTACTGAGCCATGTGCTAATGTAACTGCCACAGTGTTGGCAATGTTAAGGTTTCCATTTCAGTCATAAACAAACTGACAGACACAAATACAGACATAATGAAATGTGAAAAAAGTCTGATACAGTAGATATTTCCTTGTTATTCCTAGCTATTCAGTTAGGAATTCTATCAATCTACCTCAGACAGAAATGGAATATTATGCAATTTAGTTTTTTTCCCCAATTCTCCTCTGTTAAACCACCACTTATTTATCTCCCTTAGGCATCATCGTTTATTTGAATGAGAGGTGGAGGTTGGAGATGCACTGACGGACAAAACTACATCTTGAGCCGTAAATGAGAGCT
Organism: Xiphophorus couchianus; assembly: GCF_001444195.1. Taxonomy (NCBI): domain Eukaryota; kingdom Metazoa; phylum Chordata; class Actinopteri; order Cyprinodontiformes; family Poeciliidae; genus Xiphophorus; species Xiphophorus couchianus. The sequence goes on along the minus strand of NC_040234.1, from coordinate 19,997,263 downwards.
TATGTGTTTATAGCAGGGATATTTACAACAGTTAAACACCCCTAAGGGAGAGAGGAAGCCCCAGATAGAGTGAAAAGGGTAGTGAAGAAATAAACTTCATCGAAATCATGGACCAACAAAGACCCTCGACTACAAACTGCATAATGCAACAAAAGAAAGGGATGATGTTTGTGTCAGAGTACTTTCTAATATTCATAAGTTACATTTTCCAACTTAATTGGAATCTGTCAGGGCACATTGGCCGTGAGTGGCATCACAGCAGCAGCTGTGCTGTTTCCCCATGGCTGATGAGATGCAATAAAAAGAGAGAAAGAGAGAGATGGAAAGAAATAAAGGAGGAAGGGAATTGCAGACTGAATGAACTGCAATTCAGAGTCAATGGGAATCAAAAACGCATCACTGCAAGTGGTATGAGTAAACGTCTAAAAGCAGGGCTGTTAGAGACAAATACTTCCAGCAGTTCAAACTCTTCAATCGTTTCCTGAGGGAGCATGCATCTCATATTTTTCCATTTCTATATCTTTGTTTATCCGGTCTCATCAGCATCCCAACCATGAAGCCCTGGAGATGCTCCAACAGAAAGAAACCCCTGTTTGGCTGCTTTTCTTTCTCATGGTGAATAAAACCACATCATTTGATTTTTATAGACACTGGTACTCAACATAGAAAAGTTTATCTAGTGTGCTATTATCATAGATGAAAGAAAAACTACCACTTAAAATACTCAAGTTAGGGTGACCAGACGTCCTCTTTTTCCCGGACATGTCCTACTTTTCAGACCTAAAAAGATGTCCGGGGGGAATTTAAAAATCGTCCGGGATTTTGGTCAACTGCCTCAAAACACATTACATAGCTTACAGTGCATTGTAGGGCACTGCGCACGGCGCTGCGTGTCACGTAATCCCTGAGCCGCGTCAGTGCGGGCAGCACCCCGCCACCCCCACCTCCGCTGCAGGTTCTCCTGGCTTTCCCAGCACCCCCCCGCTCCAAGGTGTTCTGGTTTCACCAATTGTACAAAAAAAAAAAAATCATGTAGCATGTCCCGAGGTTCAGTTGCAAAAACATTATGATTACGGTGGGAAAAAAAATCAGCTTGTCAATATATTGGAAGGCAGAATATCTTTGTGCTGAAGTATTATGCTCCTAATCATTTTGCACAATAAACCTTTATAACCCAACAACATAATTTGATTCCTTCTGACCTGTAGAATCAATAGAACATAGTGTTTTATGCTGTAAAATTCTTTTTGTACTTAAAAGATCCTTCCTAAGAACTCAAAGGACAAATGCTTTAAAATGAACACGAGACAACAAAAGATGGAAACATATTTTCACATGGAGAATTCTCAAAAGTATTTGCATATGAGCACATCCACACATCCTTAGGTAAAATTAATCTACACACATACATAGAAAAACACACCAGCCTAGAGCTGAGAACATCTGGAGTGGAAGTCAACTGGAAGTCAAACTACAAAACTGGCTCCCAACCAAAGAAGAGGAGCAGAGTCACAGTTATCTCCAACGATCCACTTTTAAAATTGACCACAGTGACTTTGACAAAGAGTCACCAGAACTCTGAACAAGCACAGCAGGAACTCCAAAGCTCGTGTCTCCAGTAAAACCCCTCACATTTCTTGGCAAGATCAATTTAGAAATGTTGTTTGGTCATGTGTGAAATGTTCATGTTTGAAAAGCAGCAGTTTTTGTTTCTTTACTAAGAAAATTTTAAATTGTATTTTAAAACATTTCTAAATAGTCCTTTACATAGTCTAAGATGCAAAATATATATTCAGTCAGTTTTTGAGTTTGAATAAGGAGTGGAGCTACTAGAGCTACTAGTGATGCAGTATTGTTACGGAAGACAGAAAACTGAGACATGTTCAAATGCATTAGCAATTTTAGATCATAATTATTGTAAATGTCACAAAGTAGGGGGCAAAAAAGGGCTTCTGATGGACTCATATTGTTGTGTTTCTCTACCTGAGTTATTTCTTTTTGCTACCTCTTCTTACTCATATAGTTACATAATATGATAAAGAATATAAAAAACTACAATACAGCAATACACCATGAACATATTTATAAAAGAGGCATGTTTCAAAAATTGTAGTTTTCACTAAACGTTTCATCTTATCTTATTGCCTGATGAGCCAGAGTGTAGGAGTGGGGGCTTCCATTAAAAAATAAAAGTAGTGATATTCAGCAATTAAAACTTGAACTGATGATACTGACACAGCAATTCCACATTAGAGTCAAAACAAACTTGGCAGCAATCTTACAGTGACATTTTTTTATAAATGTAAGAGAATTTCTCGAAAACATCCATGTTATTTCGCTTCTGACGCAGAGTGGGCGAGGAAAAAAGACAGCAGGGAACACTTGTGTGAATATTTTAATGAAAGATTAAATATTATCCAACAAATAATACTAGCACTCATTAAGGATAAATTACATTCAGTAATATCAACAAACTAACTGTCATGTGTACAGGACAAAAGCAAAGAGAAAATCCTTGCATTGACAAGATGTTAGAGTTAATTTTGTCCAGTCAAAACTTCCCCTACATCTCTCCCTATAGTTCTTCCATACAGCTATTTTTCTCTCATGTCAGAGGTCAAGCCTCTCAAGGTGTGTTATCATTTAGTCAAGTGAAGAATGTTTCTGCTATCAAATTGATTATGTGGGTTGAAGGCTACCGTCTCTTCAACATCCACCAACAAGCCCCACCAGACTAAACCTGATTCATTTGTGCCCACATATTCTCTGTTGTGATCCCAAAAATGTAAAGGGTGAGCAGGAAAAGCATTCTTCGAAGGAGTGTGAAAGTCTTCTTAAAATAAAAAAGTAGAGCCTTCAGTCTCACTCGTTTTTTTTCTTCATCTCCAGAATGTGCATTGCTCACAAAGGCAGCAGACAAGCAGGTGGAAATCAATTCCATGGAGCCAATGGATGAAAGTAAGGAAGAAAAGAGCTATGAGACATAGGGAAGCTGTATGAAGATTTCACCAGGCAAAAGGCAAAAATAGCCAATGGTTTTGCGTGTTTGTCCTCCATCTGAGTTTACTCATATGCACCACAAAAAAACAGGCTGAACCATGGTAGGTGGAGGAGCAGACTTGTCTTACAAAACAGATTAATCCATTTTTATATAAAAATGACACTGATTATTTAGCAAAGCACTATTACACTATTTCCTAAACATTTGTTTAAACAGCAGCAGCAATCAGCATCTGAACCAATTAACAAATGAGCCTTGATCAGAGTACTGTATCTACTCTGTTGATGTTTTTCAGTAAATTAACATTGAACTGAAAACAGTGTTAGTAGACTGCCAACTTTGGAACCTGAATACAAAATATGCGACAAGATTCTCCAGTCAAGCGAAAGCCTGTCAGGACTCATCAGGCCCAGCTAACAGGCTTCACCATTAACTACTAGGCCTCAAACATCAGCTACCAGGTTCAGCCACCAGTGATAGCTGTCATGCTGATGGAAGAGAATTTTATGATAAGTCTAAAATCTCAGGCCATCAGGCTTTTGTGATCAAACTTCCAAAGGCATGCATTTCAAACTAATGCTATGTTTAGTTTTCTTTTTTTCTGTAAATCAGGGTTTAGGAAAGCCTTTAAAGCAAAGATGACAAACTGAATATAATTTCTCTTTGGGCTCAATAAAGTATTTTGAATTTGGAGGTTTAGTATTTTCTTTTGTTTGTTTTAAAGTATATGAATAAAATCAGTTAAAAAAAAAGTATTGCTGCACTTCTATTTTATTTTTTGTCCTTTAAAAAGAAACACAATCTCAAATCACATTATTATTATACCATCATGCTACATTTCTGATTGGAAAACAAGTCATAAAAACATCAGCTTCCATTTCTTAAACATTCAAATATTACATGTGTCTCTACAGATAGTTTCTCATTAAGGTGCTCAGGAATTACATAAAGGAGAAGGTCATACTTTGTCAGGTAAGGAGGAAAATTCCTTTTACATTGACCCTTATCTCAGTGTCATGCACAGAAATTACACAGAAACAGCAGAAGAACAGATCATATGCAGCTTCAAGTTGAATAAAATCCCGAACGGCCCACTTACAGCCAAGCTTTTGGATTCATCAACAGTTTACCTCATTGCTACTTCATGTGAACACATGAGTATTTGTAGGCATGCAATCTCACCAATAAGTGCCAAAATGTCTTCACCAGATTAAAAATTAACCAACCGAGTAATCTTGCCAAAACAAATGTGAGAATGAAGAACAGAAGAGAGAGAAATTAGAATCTCACCTAAAACGTAAGGAGGGAGGAGGGAAATAAACACTGCTAAGAATGCCAAATAAGAGAATGCGTGCATGTAGGTGTGTATGAGTGGGAGGATAAGTAAGTTGGGGGAGGAAAGGAGACACACTACCCACTCATAAACCAATCATGACAGATGGATCTTAACACCTTCTAGACGATACAATGCACTGTATATGTTTAAGTGGGTGTGATTCACCTCATCCGAGACCATTTCAGATCCCCCTGTGCTGTTCAGTCATGGTAATTTTGTGTATGAAAAACATTTCAAGATAGAGATAATGAGAAAGAAGAGTGTCAGCGTGCATGTAATGATTCTACTGTTTATTTCCTGTGACTGCTGTGTGTTTGTTCATGCAGATTCACGTGAACTGATTTGTTTGGCTTGTGCAGTGAGAAAAAGGCATATGTACCGTGAATAAACTTTTTGTCAGTTCTATTAACAAGAATCACAAGGGCAATTTTCAATGTATTTTATACAGATTTAATGGGGATATGAGGTCTATGTCACAATTTAATCAGATTGTGATTTGGAAGAGAAATTACAGCTGCTTTATCAATCGCTTTTCCAAAATAGAAAAGGAAAATAGTGTATAAATCTGCTCTGAATCATCGAAATCAAATTGAGTGCAACCCATTTCCTTCAGGAGTCAACTTGTTAAAAAATAAAGTCCCTCCATCTGTAATTTAATTTCAGTATAAATAATAAAATAGTTTTGTGAAGGCTTCACTGTTTTGTTTTGTCATATTTTGGAGGGATGGGGGAGGAGTATGTGTGGGGGGATAGTGGATATATATATTTTCTTATATTAGTGAAACTAAAGGACACCATAGGCAACACAGGGATACAAATTAGTGAAAACATTTAAAACAAGGGAAATTTAAAAAGCAATTCCCCAGAATTTGAACATCTCACAGAGCCATGCTCAATTCATTATTTGAATATATAAAAATCATGGCACAACTCCAAACCTGCAAAGACATGGCCATTTACTTAAACTGATCTGCTGGGTAAGAATAGAATTAATTAGGCAAAAAGTCCAGTGGCAACTTTGGACGAGCTGCAGAGCCACAGCGGAACAAGTGGAATAATTATCGACTGGAGTGCACGTTTTGTCTCCACAAAAATGTGCACTCCACTAATCTTGTCATTACAGAAGAATGATATGGAAAAAATATCATTCATATCATTGGGGATTTTTTTTGTTGAAAAAAAATCCCCAAAAAGAAACCATGTTGGAGACACAAACGTGCCTTGGCCAAAAGTGACCATAACTGAATGTTTTAATCCCTATATCTTAGTTTTGTGTGGTGAGAAAAACAAAAAAACATAAAAAAATCATTGAGAATCACCCTTAACACACCATTATAATGGTAAAATAAGCTGGTGGGAACATCGTGCTGTGGGACGTTTTGTCTTCAGCAGAGAAAGGGAAGCTGCTCTCAGGAAGGTGGATGGAGTTAAATACAGGGCAATTCTGCTCGTAAACCTCATAACCCCAGTCCAGTCCTAAATTAGATGGAAATCTGTGGCAACACTTGAAAATTGTTGTCTATAGACAATATCGATCAAATCCAAGCATGTTTGAGCTAATTTGCAAATGTGAACTGCGGAAGTGTTTTAGTTTATATTTGTGACACATCTGTTGAAAACAGATCTGTGGTCTCAATGAATGAAAATTGGTTGAGAAAGAAAATGAATAGCATGAATACTTTTGGAAGGCACTGTTCCCACAGCAAATACTCTAGCTTTTTATCTGAGCTACGGGGTGTTTCCATGAGTGCATGACATATTTATTCTCTTACCCAGATTTATTATTCTGTTTTATCATCCCTTTGATTCGGAGCACCTAATCCAATATTTCCTTTAGCTGTTCTTTGGGCGTACCAGCACGAAAAGAAAGCGTCACATCACGACCAAAGCCGCAGATTTGAGTTGACAAGATATCATTGGATTACAAAGCTCATTTCACTGTGAGTGCAACGGTTGACACACCAGTGACTGGGTTGGTCAGGCATGCAGAGGCAGATGGAGATGGAGGGAGGCTTCTCTTCTGCCCATCATTGTCTTTGGCATTTACAAAGGCCACTTACAGGAAGCCTCAAACGTGACGAGCTCTGGCTCTATCTGAATCCTATGATTGCTCTGTAGGCTGAATATAATGGATAATTTCGAAAGCACTGGAGTGACTGTACACTTTAACGGCAGGCCGTGAAAGTTACACTTAGGCAAAAAAAAAAAGAAAGAAGAAGAAAAAAAACACCATTAGTGTGGTCGCCGTAATACTTTTTCTTTGTCGCCCACATTTTCTTTTATTAGAGGAGTTCACTTGCTGCCTGGAGGTCTGGCCTTTTAAAATAATAATTAAACAAAAAGAAACACACCCATTCAAGCAAGATAAAACAAAGACATGACTGAGGAAAAGGCAAGGGAATGCATCAAAGCTTGATGAACTAAACATTACAAGCAAGCCCTACTTTCCACTTAAACAACATAGGGCTCACTGAGACCCCCAGAGCCACTCACCCGCCCCAACATCTACTGTAACAAAGAGAGAAAACTTGTGTTCACCTTCAGGTACATGTGTACATCTGTTGTGCATAGGGAACTGCAATGTTCCTGATGACAAGCCCAAGTGATGTGTCAATGATGGTGGTACATCTGCAGAAGACAGTATTAATGATGCACTGGCCACAGTTACAAGCTCCCCAAGCGCTGAACAAAAGCCCCCATCACTGAAATGTAGATAGAATGTTACACAGGAGATGCATGCACTCACAGATAACATTTGTAATCTTTTAGAGTGAGCAGCTGTGGAGCTTTTCTATCTTGTTAACATCACTTAAAAATCCTTTCACTGCAACCTTCATCAAAGCACGATGACGAGATGACAAGTCTTTTGGCTGTCTAAATACCACAAAAAAGAGGGGTATGTTTTTTCTTTTCCTTTCTACAAATATACAAGGATATGCAGGTACTTCAGATGCTCCATCTTGATTAGACAGTTAAACCTTGAGACACCATTGCTCTTTTGTAAATTGTGGATGTTGAGTGGAGGCCAGCAATTATGGACAGAGAAGACAGAAAGAGTAGGCAGAGCAGCACAAAGAGTGAAACACAACCTAGAACATCAGGAGGTTATGGAGGGCTGTACTGAGCCAGTGCGGAGGATAAGAGGGTGGTAGGAAGGCTGGGGGCATCTGTCTACTGTTTAATTTGCCATCTGTGAGGCATACTGCTGCCAGGGTCCCTAATCAGGCAATCCATCACACCCCCATGGAAAAGGCGTCAATTATCTTGCATCCCAAGGCTAACGACAGCCTCCATGTCATTCAAAAAAGTAAAAAGACATTGACTTCTTACACAATGTGTTCTGTCATTGTGGGTGTTTTCTTGTTTTTCTTTGTTTTTTTTTATTTTAAACTTGGGCACCAATCTACATAGACCAGGATCACCCAAGTTAATATTTTGTCTTGTTTGTTGAGAATTTTAATATGAGATCCCCTGGTTCTAGATTTGGTACACATTGTGCTTTCAGTGGTCTTTTAATATTATTGAGTACACTGCTTTTTGTAAAATGAACATGCTTCTATCCAGATTTTGTAAGATCTTGATTTACATACCTTTGACAACTGGCATATCAATCTACAAAATAATTACCGGAAAGACTTGTTTTGTCACGTAATGGTTTCTCAGAATCAGTGGTTTAAAAAGATACAAAATATAAATAACCCCAAAGTTTTTAAAATAAGTATAAATGAGAAATAGACTGGGACGCTGTATCTAACAAGGTGGAGTATGTATGGCCTTTAGGTTAAGTCTTCCATCAAGCCCTTTAGTAGCTTTTAATAGACAAGCTAATGATTTTAAGTGCTGGTTTCCCCTATTTCTGTTATACAATCTCTGGGGCCTTTTAGTTTCTCCTCTTTCAGAGGTTGTCAATTGGACTATTATTAAAGTGACCTGAGACATGAGACAAAATTGACCTGAACCCAACATTTCCACATTTAATGTATAAAGCAACTTAATGCTCTTTTGGTATTCAAGACTTAAAAGTACTGCAAACATCACCAATAACTCAGTTACAATGCAAAGCAAATTCAATAAATTGCACTGTCACCACTTGACTGCAATCACTGCGTCCATGGCAGGACACTGTTCTGGAAAAGCCCCAGGTTATATTACATTGGGCCCAGACTTCTTACCAATTTTCCATATTCCCCTGATCCCAAGGCAATCCAGCATTGCAAAAGCTACCCTTAGTCTTCCTAACCTTGAAGTCATAAGACTCAAAGGACTTGCCCCAATAAATAGTATGCGGTTTTATTCTACAAATACAACCCTACTATTATGGACAGATGGATGAGAATAATATAGCCTGACCCAATTTCAACCATTCCAAATTTTTGTGAAGAAGGTGGGCTTTCCTACTTCACTTGCTCTTATAAATGTTCAATTTCTTAGTTTTTAAGATAAAAAAAAACTACTTTGATAACTACTTTAAAGTGTTCTAATATATTGTGTTAATATTACTGCTAATTATTGTTTCTCTGCACTTAAAGAGAGCAAAAATAAAATATTAAAATTTAAGTATATTAATTATTTTTCTTACATATTATAAGTTCTCAATTTTTGGACTCCAGGTCCTAAAGATTGATTGTTTATTGGATAAAAGAGTCGGACCAATTAAATAAGATGTATATTTAAGTTTTGAAATACTTAAATATACTTGCAATCAGACTAATCATTAATATACATCATGTATTTTTGAAAGTTTTTAAACTTACATTTACTATTTTGGAGCTGCTTTATTTGTTATAATATTGACAACATATTAACAATTCTAAATGCCTTTCAAAAACATTAAAGTTGCTATTGTATTTTTTATCTAGGTTGCATAAAATGTGAGGATGTGAACCGCTTCTTTTGTAGGGTTGATTGCCAGTCCTTCATACCTCACTCCCACACAAAGAGCCTTCCCAAACCTCCCACCCACATCACTACTACCCCCTTTTTCTTCCCCTCTGCCTGCTCTGCAGATCAAAGAAGATGATGTGAATAGGACCTTCCGGCATCTGAGTGGGAAGAAAACTCCAGGTCCTGGTGGAGTCTCCCATCTTTGTCTAAAAATCTATGCTGAAGAACGTAGCCCCATCTTTACCCATATCTTTACGTATCTCAAACTTTGTGAGGTACCATCATCCCGGTTCCCGGTTCCCATGACTTTTTTGTGTTTTTTAAAAGTACCTCAAATTGTGGTTGAGATTCATGAGAATCGAAAATATTCAACATTAAATTTGAGATTATCAAACACAGTCCAGAATTTTTAGAAAGAAATAGCATAAACTATCAATGTAATACTAAACTGGAAGCTGTGAATCAGATACATCAGCGTCATTAGCCAGCTGTTACATCCCAGCAGAATCGTGCTCTGGGCAGTTAGCCATAACACCCAAATCAAAAACTGCCACTGATCCAAAGTCAGAACATCAAAGATAACTTTGTGAGCCTCTCAAATCCACCAAGAGGTATATGTCTGATGCTGTTGGGTGACAGTGATATACTTCATTCTCCCCTCTTCCATTTATTTATTTATGTATTTATTTATAGATGCAAACCAGTTTAATTTGGAAGTCATCAGCTTGCTTAATGCACTCTACCTCTCTCCTGCTCTGAGGTCACATAGCCCACTGAGCACACTCATAAACAAATTAATTGGCTTGCCAACACAATTTATGTCCTCTGCACACACAATACTATATGCACACTCCTCTAACTCCCTCTGATGGGTACACTTTGCTCTGAGCAGTGAATAGGTGTTGTACATCTTTGTAAATGAATAGCAATCAACAAAGGGTAAGCATTACTGGCTCCTTCTTAAATTAAATTTTGTTGATAAATATTTTTTTAAATATTTATTATTTTAGTATAAAATACTGCATTACAGAAATGTGGTCAGAAAACATTTTAGCATAATTAATTGCTAAGAAAAATAGCACTACATATGCAAAGAGAACACAATACATTTGGAATCAACAAAGTATATCCTGCCATAATATATCCGCTGGAGTAAATTCAATGAGTAACAAATAAATAAATAAATAAATAAATGTAGATTTTTAGGGAACCTTAAAATTGGACTCCACAATAATTTAAGATCGTCATAGCTCATCATCATATTGTAAACAACTAAATCTTGGGCTATTCTTGATGCATCCACAACGTCTGCAGTGACACACAGTCAAATTACGTCATCTCAGCAAACATGCCCCTCCCAGCAGCCCAACGTGACAGACACTCTGCGGAAAAACATGGCAGACAAGCAAGAGCTCCTCCTGGCGGAGATTCGCAAATAACTCAAAAAACATCATCATCATATTGTGTTCTAAATAAACTAGACAAGAGATAGCTCCAACAATAATTAAATTAATTAAATATTATCTACCCAGTTGAAGTTTGTTTTTGATTTAATATAATTCTAATGAAAGATCAATTCTTGCCGTTTTTGAAAAACACAAATGTTTTACAAGGAATATGTTTTTTCGGTTAATTTCCTGTCCACAATCCAGTCCAGTGGCTGGGGTTAATGCACCATACATTTAGTCTACCTTTCACAGTTGCAGATTGTTTTTAACTAGTCCTTTGTTTAATGTTACTGTGCATTGAACCACTAACACATTCCACTGTGCAAACAAAGGTAGGTACACTCATCTCCCGTATTAGTCAACACTATACAAATGCACTTATACACTGGTGCACACACAGGCAAAGAATAAACCTGCACGTTGCAGATTTAAATAAACTGTTGCACTTTTCTGGTCTACACAACACACACAAAACTTTCACACATCAAACTGTCAGCCTGAGGCAAAATGGTTTACATAAATCCTCAATTCTCTGTTGGCACACACTTTCTAGATGGGTGCGTGCTTGGGCTTGCTGGAGTAGAGATTGAAAAACCCCCAGCTTGATCAGAAGAGGAGAATACAAACAGCATGTTGTCTGTGCAACTCAAGACGAAGAAGGTGTGGACACATTTCTTAGGAGTTCACAGACGTGGTTCAAAAAGTCTACAGGCCTGAGGGCTGGAGGAGCCAGGTATTGAGATTTAGAGTGTTACACATCATTTACAGAAAATATTTTAATTTAAGACTTTGGACTTTCTATTTTTAGTATTTGTCTACAAATGCAAATATATATATATATAATTTGACACATTTCCCTTTTTTGACATTCATAATAACATTAGCTCTGGTTGACACCAGAAACAAAAATAAAAAAATAAAACAACTATGCTTTATTCTCTGAAGTAGTATTATTTTGATTATAGCTTTGCATATTTTCATAGCGCTGTGACAGTACCAAACATAAAACAACACTAAAATTAAATAAGTATGAGATCTGTGACCCTTGAAAAAGACTTCAAATGATTGAAGTCTTTGACTGATACATGATTGTAGGGATATCCCGACCTGTTTTCATGTTTTCCAAAATTCAATAAAAATATTGAATTTTTAAATAAATATTAAATAGTTGAATTAAATATGCCACTTCAATAATTAGAGACTCTGTGTTCTGTGCTATGTATCTGCTGCCCAGATCATACAGAATAGCAAACGTCTTGCATTAGCAGTTTCTTAACATGATCAAGTCTTTAAAGTACTAAATAAACTATTTCAATATTGCAACACGATTAAGTTTGGAATAGAGGACATTGCAGCAGTTGTTCTATATGTGCACATAAAAAAAAGCAATTTGAGGCAGATGTGATAGGAAAGAAGAATAAACTGCAGCAATAAAGTGTTGAATCAGTGAGTAATAATGTTACCATGAAGGGAGAGAGGAATCAAAGACCCAATGTTGTCTAAATTGTTGTTTTTTTTAATAATAAAAGGTTTTGTGTGAATGTCTAGATGTCCCACAAGCCTGTCTTTCAATGTGTTTGAATAATTTATAGGTCTTCTGAAGAAAACAGTTGGAGAAATGAGGGCATTTTCAGGGTTCTCCAGACTAAGAGAAAACGTGACATGAATCGCCTTAACACCAGGCTCACCACAATATAAGACTGTAAAGCATGCACTCTTAATAGATTCACTGCACCTTATCTTTCCAAGAGCCGTTTTATGATGTGGATTTAGAAAACCACTACCCACTCTCCAAAAGTATTGTTAAATTATTGGAAGTTAAAATACTAAATCTCATATTCATTATAATGATGCAGGTACACAAGCACCCTGCCGTCTCCTGCACTGTCCTAAACATTGCAAATGTATTTATCAACATTCATAAATTCATGACTGAACCAGTTAACATTATTCTTCATTACGGCCTGCACTGGTATGATCAGGAAATGAAGACTAATGTATGAACATATCGACACAAAGCCATTGAGTATGAATGTTACTCTCCCGCAGGCTTGAGAGACAGGGCCGCAAGTTTTTTACTCTGTACATGGTCCGGTGGAGTCGCACTGACCCCATGTATGCTTTAACAAGTTGTTGTTTTTTCTGTGATTTCAGAAATGTACAGTCTGACGGGACAACCCCCCCACTTCCCTTTTGTCCAACTGTGACATTTTCCATGCTCCCCTTGAGCATCGAACAAAGACCGTGGGAGGGTTAAAAATGCATTTGAGCACCACTCATAAATGTGCATAAATAGACTATGACAGTTGATTGTATCATTCAATATGATTCGTCCTCACAAGGAAGAAGAAAAGAAGGGTTTTCATCCATAAGTAATAAATTAATCTCAAGATGAAAAAGAAAGACATGGAACACAGAGCACAATCAACCCCTTTACAAAAAGTCATCTCTTCAAAGTCATGCTCTCATTTGACCTAATGAAAATTTTGACAAACCAGTATGCACACTGGATAAGTGTGTTTTGGCTGATAAGAATTATGCACATCATATTATTGCACAATGAAAGGGAAAAGACGGTTTAGCCTTGAATTATCAATCATTTTAAGGTTTGCCAAGCTTTGTTTGCTCTGTGAGATCAGAGGGAGGATAATGATGACACAGATTATAAACTAGTTTTAATGCATTTCACAAGGGGTCCACAAGAATATCAATGTGTTCAGTTTAATTCCTCTGTTCACAGTTTAAGCACGGCACCCCTCTCCCAGTGTTGCCCTTTATGGCCTGTTCACCTTTCGTCAGGATTCTGTGTTGAAGAAACATTATACACTCAAGAATGTTATCAGATTATTTCCTCATGAAAAAACATTTTATTTACACATTTTATGGAGCTAGAATTTAATTATATTTTCTTTCTCTCTTTCTCTCTGAGTGAGTCTGAGGTTAAAAACAAGGAAACAGGGATGAAGATGAGAAGTTTAGAGAATAGTAAGATTTTTAAACATGTCAATCTTGACTCATCTCACAAAGCAGTTTAAATAATCTAGAATCGAAGGAATACAAAGAACAAAACCACTGTTAAAAGACAGGTATCGCTTATTGTTCGCAGGAAGTTGTTACAAGTCATGCAGACATCACATTAGGCATGTGGGAGAATATGATCTGATGAAATTAAATCAAAATGACAGTTTTTGCCCTGCGTTGTCATTCTGGTTTGCTTTGTGTGATAAAACGTAACATTGCACATCCATCTAAAAATACCCTTATCTACAGGGTGTACATAGTAGTGTCATAAGCAAGCTGTGGTAATTCTCTTCTCTATCAAGAACAAGAAAACTAATTAAAGTAAATGTAAGAATGAATGAAGCTAAATATGGAGGCTTCCTAAATTAAAATCCACTTTAATTAATAGGATTTGAGACAGGGTCTGTGTCAGTTTGTCATCCAACATTCAAATAAGCTTTAAGATTTGTGGTGTAATGTGGAAAAAATGTTGATAATTATGGAAACTGCTGATAATTTTGTAAGGTCCCTTACTCAAACATGGGTTAAAAACAAGTTAAGGTTTCAGAGGTAAATTTGATTCCTTTAATGTGAAATCTGTTACATTACCCAATACACCCACATTCTTAGAAAAGAGAAACATTCTTGTTTTCTTTTTTTTGTTCTGTTTTGGTTTTCTCATATTAATTCACCGCAAGCCTCAATACATCCAGAATAAACGACAACCTTAAACCAAGGTTAGTTATGAATAAGAAAAATTAATTGAAACCCCGACATGAAAACAGGGCCAAGGCAAATATAAATGAAAGAGGAGCTTTTAGTTTCTTGTTCTTTCTCAGACGGCCCTCAGGAGTGTCCAGACAAGGAGGTATTCAAGTGCTAAATCCCTTTTAATCTCACACATCAAGAACCAACTAATGCAAATTGACTCTCTATAACTACTGAAATAACTGTGGCTTTGTGTCGATATGTTCATACTTTAGTTTATACATTGCCACATTGTCTTATAAAAGATCTATAAATTTCTCCATAAATGAGGAGGTCTGTCCTTGTTGATACAGTGTGCTTAAACATGTATTGATTAATGTCTTGCTTCTTATATATGTAGCAGATATTTTTTTTACGCCAACACTACGTCAAATGTTTTAAATCCTCTGAATATACTTCTTTATAAACAGGAAATGTTGCGAGCTGTTTACTAATGTTTTACCTTCTAAATTCACCTTTCTTACTGCACATGAAACAAAAGCAGGTGAGGAGAAAAAAAGCTATTTGTTGCAGACAATGTGCCTGCAACTCAGCTTTTGTGAAACAGTGCAGTGACACAAAAGGATAAATCGGTGTCACTGCTCCTGTCCACCTTCCCATTGGGGGTTATCTCCCCTTCGCATCACACCACCATGCATCTTGCTTGATGGCTGCAGGATAATGTTCATGTCAACACAGACCTGTAGTTTTATGCTTTTGACCTCACGGAACGGCTCTCTTGTGAACACTGCTGGAGGAAATACAAAGTTCAAACCATGCATGCATGCACCAGTGCACTCATCTTAACAGATTTAGGCACAAACAGCAACTAGCCACCTGAAAAAAAAAATCCACACCTGATACCATGCCTTATTACACAAACATTTCTGATTACATTTTAGAAAGGTTGCTCAATCAAACCATGAGCTCATCCTGTTTGTCCACATGAGCACTGTCAATGCTTAGCAGTCCATAGAAAGTGAAAGTCAGGCAATGTTAAAAATAAGATAGGGTAGGCATGGGAAAAGATTTTGCTTTGTTTTCATTAAAAAAAAGTGTAAAGAAATTACATCACAGTTGTGAGTTTTGGAAAAAGACAGCAAATCTTTGTTTCAGCGAGGCATCAGAAATCTTGATTCATATTAATATAGTAACATCACACAGTTGATGCAGATTTCTAAGCAGGGCATCCATGACACAAGTCTTCCGTACACCGCATCCCAATGAAAAGCACTAAAGAACAGTGTACTTCATTTTTATCATACTAATATATACCTCTATTAGAAAGGAAGCATTATCATGCTCGAAGTAGTCATTAGAAGATAGACGCACTGTCCTCATGGTCAGCAACAGTACTGACTAGGCCGTCTTGTTTGAGCAAAAGTCAGTGGGCACTACGGGGTCCTGAGTGTGCCGAGAAAAACCCACACATTATTACAGATAGTTAGATCAGACTTTCTGTAACCAACAAACAAAGCTACACTCAAAGTTACTTAAATGAACCATCTTCTGCAATCCGACAATTAGTTTGAAATCCAGTAAATTGTATTTCACATGTCTAGATGTTTGAATGTTGCCTTGCAGGAAGAGGTCACCTTGCATGTTCTCTCTGTGGATTCATTGGTCCTCTCGACGTTGTCCGGATTCCTCCAGCAGTCCAAAGACATGACTTTTTAATTAGTTATTCTAGACCGCCTTCAGGTGTGAGTGTGCACATGCATGAATACGTGGTGCTCTGAAATGGACTGGCAAGTTGTTCAGGGTGTTCCCCCCACAACTCTGCAAGGACAAGCAAGTAGAGACAGTGGACATAAACAGTGTTATTAATTATTGCAAAACCCCAACTGCCACTTTATTCATGCGCTTGACTGCATGTGTAAGTGTAAACTGAAATGTATTTACAGATAGCACCCCAAGCTGAAGGTGTTTTGTAGAAGTCAGCACTGAGAATCATTCTATTTCACAGTTTTCCCTTTTCATATTGGAAATGCTGAGTGAAGAAATATACAAAAAGATGTTTGTAGTAGTCTTTTTGTAATGAATTAGGTGCCAGGAAAGATTCACTTTAGGAAGGTCTTTTAAAGCTAGAGGGTCATGTGGTAAACAATCATATTTGCTTTAAAGCCTTATGAAGGTCAGAGAAAAATATAGTGGAAATGAAATGGATAAACAAAGAGAAGAAAAAGAAAAAACTAACTTCAAAAGGAGAATAACAATGTCGAAGGAAGTTAAGAGCAGATCTAGAAAAGCATTACTTGTGGGAAAAAACCCTGCAGAAAAAACTTTAGAATCTTGAATCTGAAATCACCAGTAACTTGAGTTTGTTTTCATCAGCCTGCACCCATTCTGTCTTCAATCAAGTGACGCAGCCTGTTGTTTGAGCCCATTAAAGAAGAGAAATGAGGATATCCTTGTTGAGGTGAAGCACAATCTATTGTGATGTAGCTAAACATATCTGTCCCTGTAACAACAAACACAACAAACAAACGCTATTTTTTTCGGTTTTTAAGAACTAGTTCAGGCAAGTATAGGTTTCCCAAAGTACAATAACAGGGCTTTTGCAAAAGCTCTTTTACTGTACTTTTTTGTAGAAATAAAATAAATTATAATACCTTGCAAAGTTCTGCTTAAAGTTTTGGTGTTATTTATGTGATGGCATGAAACCGGAGTATTTCTAATCAAGACTGTCATACTGTTCAAATTTCTTACTAGCCCCTGCCTAATGCAAACCATTTCAGCCTGATTAAATTTCAGCTTGTGTATAATAAATCGAACAGTTCGATGCTTGCCAATTTCATATGTGTATATGCAAAGAAAAATGATCACTACCCAAGCATGACAAACACTTCGGTAATGCAGATGAGAAGAGTGTGTACATAGCTATGTTCAGATAAATTCATTCTGAGACAACTTGGTGAACAATTAAAAGGCAAACCAGAAGGGAAAAGTCTACGGGGATGTTGGAAAGTGTCATGTGTTTACTTCGATATCCATTTATCCCTAATCCCAGCTTCTGTTTTTGAGATACTAAACATTTTATCATCACTGTTCAGACCTTCTTTAACATGAACCTTTTTTCTAATCTTAATTATGCATTACATTTTTTTTTTCACAAGTATCCTCACAAGCTTTCCCCAAATCTGAAATTTATTTTTAAAAATTCTTGTTAAATTTGAAAGAAAAAAAGTATTCTTGACTCCAGATTAATATAATGTTGATCCTAAAGACCCTTTTTTTGGTTATGAAGATGAGAATTTTTAAGCAACTCCTAGTTTCCAAATGCAATGGAAATAGTACAGAAAAGATGCATAGCATATCTATATGCCTTCTAGGCCTTCTATCACCTGAAGAACATTTCCAGGATTAAAGGACTAATGTCTCAGCAAAATCTAGAGAAACTCATCCATGCGTTCATCTTCAGTCGTATTGATTATTGCAACAGCGTCTTCACAGGTCTGTCCAACAAATCAATCAAACAGCTGCAGCTGATCCAGAATGCTGCTGCTCGCGTTCTCACTAAAACCAGAAAGATAGAGCACATAACACCAATTTTAAAGTCCCTACACTAGCTCCCTGTAGCTCAAAGAATAGACTTTATAGTACTGTTGTTAGTTTATAAATCACTGAACGGCTTAGCACCACAATACATTAAAGATCTGCTGTTGTTGTATCGACCTTCCAGACCTCTCAGGTCTTCTGGTTCTGGTCTGCTCTGCATCCCCAGAACCAGGAGAAGCAGCATTCAGCATCTATGCACCACAAATTTGGAACAAACTTCCAGAAAACTGTAAAACAGCTCAAACACTGACTTCTTTTAAATCTCAACTGAAAACCCACCTGTTTAGGATTGTATTTGAAATGTAATCAATTACAAATTTATTGATGTAACTTGACTTAATGATTCATTCTATATTGCATTGTGATTCTGTGTTTGTAATGATGTAAAGCACTTTGAAATGCCTTGCTGCTGAAATGTGCTATACAAATAAAATTTGATTGATTGATTGATTGATATTTTGGGTCATTAATCCAACATATAGCATTAGAATTGTTCTCCCATTAAAAAAAAAAAGCAAAATAATTTATCATTTCTTTTGAGCTCACACAAGCTATGTTTTCTTTCTTAGTT
Source organism: Xiphophorus couchianus (assembly GCF_001444195.1). Taxonomy (NCBI): domain Eukaryota; kingdom Metazoa; phylum Chordata; class Actinopteri; order Cyprinodontiformes; family Poeciliidae; genus Xiphophorus; species Xiphophorus couchianus. The sequence goes on along the minus strand of NC_040234.1, from coordinate 19,978,718 downwards.
TTCAAATAATGAATGAGAAATCTAGTGAAAATGTTGAGTATATTTCAGCTGACTTATAATTAAATGAGCTTACCCTTAAAATGTTAAAATGTATTAAAAGTAATTTAATTGCGTACCACCGTCATAAAATGTTTAGTATGACAAAAACCGTAAAGTAAATATTTGAGTTCTTTTGTTTTTGTTTGTTTTTAAAATACACATGTTGATGTGGTTTTGCATTTAATATTGAGAGGAGGTTCACTGGCACTTGTATAAACTAATATATTTTTCTCTGTTTTTAAATGTACCTATATGTTAAAAGTAGAACAAATTTATGATCATATACCAGCAGGGAAAGTAAATCTTTCCCATAATGTTACACTATTTCAGTTTAAAATCTATTCTTGATGCATATTCTTTTTTTCCAGCATAGGTTTGTAAGACATAAATATTGAATTTCATTCATATCCACAGGGTTCTTTCACATAGTTCAACAGAGTTTTGCACTCACCCACAAAATCAGAATGTATGCAGTCCACACATTAAGCTGTTGTTTCTGATGTATTTTGCAGACCTTTACTTGTCTACAACCCTGCTGTTTAGCAGCTAAATATTGCTTTTCTATTTCTTTCCAAAGAAGAGTGTCACATGCATTCTTTTTGTATATTAATTATGTAATTTGTCTAGTTTTGTTAATTTGACTCCACTCATATTTAGTTGCTTTGTGTTTATAGTTTTATTATATGGAACCATTTGGAGTTGTGTGGCAGGTGTCTCAATCACCTGCCACTGTCCCCTTACATAATTATTTAGTCCAGGCAGATACACAACATCCTACCTCTGGGGTCACAACTCCTCCTTTCACCTTCACACCTGCCATCCATGGGTCAGCACTAATGAGTAGCAGGTCAGTTGAAAGGGAGGCTAGGTCAGCCCAATGACCTGCTGACCCCAAGCTATGAGACATGCAACTCTGCCCAGGCTGATTTCCTGACTGAAGGAGACAGAGAACTTGGATGTTGTGACCGTTTAAGGAAGGAAGAAGATATATGAAACTGAAAACTTCCACCCAAAACGTTGAATGCAAGCCATTGTTTTTGCACAGATATTTCAAAGATCATGCTTAAAGTTTTGCTATTGTTTATGTGAAATTAAAAAATGGCTCAATTATTATTTTATGCTTTATAGAAACTAGTGTTTACATTTTGTCTGAGAACTTAAACAAGAAAGCATAACAATAATAATTGAAAGTAGTTCTGTCTCAACCAGAACTCTTTATTCTGAATCCTGATTTATTATTCATGTTTAAATTGTATTGGACTAAGACAAGGCAATAGCCAGTCAAATGTTACAGTTCAACTTTTCATTAAAATTTGAAAATCAATCCCATGTCAATGCATTTAAACTCAACAGCTATAAAGCATAGTAAAAATAATATACTACATGTTATCAGTATTACAGTAAACTAACTCACTTATGACTGTAGTTTCCCTTTTCCATGATTGTAATAGACTTTTTGATCTGGGTTTCTGCAGGCGAATCCATCACTTACTCAATGCAGTGCAGTTTGCTTTAGTGCTTGGCTAACTTTAGTAAATATTATCAAGGGCTTCTAGAAAAGTCACATATTTGGTGGTGTTCCAGTTAATCATATGTGGACAAAGTTTCTGTGTTGCTCTTTTGCCATTTCTTTCTATGATGTACAGGGGCTTTGCCTCAAAACTATTTTAAAATTACCAGCATGGACTGAGGGGTTGAAGATGACAGACTATATTATACCTCTGATCTAAATTGAAGGTTTTTTAAAATGAGTGAACATTGTGGATTGTAGGGGGTGATATGGGATAAAGACTGACATATGTACACTGTCAAATATGCAGCAGGAGCACAGTCTGCAAGGGTGTATAAATCAGATTCATCATATCATCATCCTGTATCAATGTGTTCTCAGGAAAATGCTAATTAGCAGAATCTGATGCAGATAATGATATGTTGAGGATGGCATAAAAGAACTTTGCTTGTATTTAGGGCACTGAGTTCATTTGAACAGCCTGCCTACATAAGGATCGCAAGACAGAGATTGATATGTCAGGTTTAATCTTTTGCAGATGAATGCTGTGAGTTGTAATTAATGCCCTTTTGGTTGCTTGCAGCATGATGTAAAAGTATCGACAGCCGGTGAATTTGGCAGCTCAACTTGTGTACTATACAAGTACTAAGTAATCAGCATTGGTCTTCTGCTTCCCTCAAAGGGAATGTCATTGTCATGCTTTTAGTCAAAGAGGAAAACCTAGACTTGATCAAATAAATGATGTGCATAAAATATACCACAGTTTTGAAGGCATTACATTAAAAATCTAGCTGTGACTATAAAGCATCAATAAAGTTCACACCTCACTTAGTCAAGTTTAGTTGATACCAACCATTGAAGAAAGTTGTGATTGAAGCCCTGATCAAAACCACAGATTGGATTGGTTTTCCCCATTTGAAGAAAAAAGTTTACCTGATAAACAGAGTCTAGACTCTGTGGTGGAAAATCCATGAGTGAAAACTTCCCATGTCACCTTTTTTTTTTTTCCCCCCAAATGGAGCCCAATAAAAAAGAAAAACTGAACATGGTTCGTCTATTTTATTAAAAGCAAGTCACTTGTGGTCACACTATATACACTTTTGAAGATCGATCTTGTGGCATTCAATGACTCACAAGGGCTTTGCACTGTGGATCTGCCAAGGCTGAGTGGCAAACAGTCCCAAACCAATTTAACCGCCAAGTACAAGGACTTGTTTGATTTTACAACCAAACAAATCTTAATAATACTGCAAAAATTACTATGTTCCCTTTGTTTTAAAACCCATCTACCAGTTTTTATGTTATCTTATGCTTTCTTTATGCCAAGAAGTAGTTTCTCTCCATAAAATTTCCCCCTCAAGTCTTGCATAGTAATGAACTCATTTATTCCAGAATTTCACTTAAACTCTCAAGGCTCTTCCACTGTTTCCAGAACAGTGGAAGAGCCCTCTTCCACTGTTCTGTTTGCAGGCTTGACTTGATTTAAAGTCAAGCCTGCAATGACTTTAAATCATGTGGTATAACACTGTGTTGTAAAACACAGGTGATATTTTGATATTTACATGCGGAATAAATTAAATAAAACTATTTTTTTTTTCAGATTTTTCAAATAATGTATTTTGCTGTATTTTTGAATATGTCTCTATCAGTTTACACAGACATAAAACTGTATTTGTTCCTCGTAGAAAAAGAGCTTAAGCTCATTCAGGTTGTAAATGGCTAATTTCAAGTCTCACTCTTTCTGTCACTAGTAGCTTTTGTGTGTTGCTCCTCTATGATTTCACTACAGTATAACGTTCAAACCCAAATTCAGAGTGACATCTCTACTCTAGAAAAATGTTTCAGTCAAGCCAGTAATCAAATCCATCAAATCTAGTGCACCTCAAACTTTGCATCACTCTGGTTTAGGATTCCAAACCTTTTCTGTAGTCTTTAGGACAAATTTGTTACATAGGTACATACATATTGAATAATTATTGTTCAGTCTATTAGTAATGATTAATATTGACTTTTGGCAAAATACACTACTTTTTATACAACCGTAAAATCACCTCATCCTCTTTGTGACACTCTGCCCTCAAGAAGTAATCACAACTGTGCTCCTCTATTAAGTTTTTAGCAACATTTTTACCACTGTTGCACTGAGAAGTAACTTGTACAATGAGCTCAGCAAATACGCAGTTAAACCCAGGGTTTGCTAATTGTTACTGGTTAGTCTGAAGGAGCTGAGAGGGGGAGTTGTGGCTGATGACTGCTCTGTGAGGCAGAAGCTCAGAAGCTTGGAAACAGCAGGCAGATCAGAGGAAGAGCTTCATCTTCTGAGGTGGTGCTCTGCCCTCTGTTTGCAAATCTGAATGTTTGCCATGGGAGATTCTAGGATTTCTCAAATATGCATGAAAGAATCAAAGCAAGACTCCAGGTATGGTTTTGATGAGATATAACATTATAATATCATTATGAATATCATAAAAAATGTAATTTCATTATGCCTCTTTTAATTTTTTGTTTTAAAGTTATTGGTTTTTTCAGTATATGTGAGTTTCCATTTACTTGTGACACCGAATTGTCCCCACTAATGGGAAAAATAAGGGATTTTCTATTCTAAAATATATATTTTTATTATCCTAACAATGAATCTGGGCAATACAAAAAACATTTTACATACACATTAGCTGTTCATTTTTTTTACCACTGACCATAGGAAGCAATGGAGGAGGTCGCTGGTTATTTCATCGCTTCATTATTTGGTACAAACAGAGCTGTCTGCTAATGGACATTTTCTTCCATTAATTTGTTCTGCCGCAGGGTTAGGGTTGGAAAATGAAACTTTGTGCTATGTTCACTCAGCACCAAATTTGTACCTGGGAAAGCACATCTGAAAGGGGAAACTCAGACTAACTCACCTCTGAGCTTTATTGACCTTTTTAAATTGCTTTCAAATGGAATGATTGTTGTAGTGTTAGTACAACTTGCATCTGAGTTTTTGGGAAACCTTTGGCTTTTCCATCGGTCTCATAGGCAAAGGACCTTCCAACTACACTTCTGTTGCTAAGGAGAGTATCACAAGGTCTGTTTCAGACTTTACATGTTAACAGAGTTTTTATCACCCAGCTGACTATTTTATTATCAGCCAAGACTGTTCAAGTGAGCCACTAAGCAGAAGGCAGGAGGTTAGAGTCATTACATCACTGCAGTCTTAAAAAGGGGGGCAACTTCCGGGAATAAAATTGGGTTCATATCTGTGAATTTTGAACTAGATGAATAATGTTTAAATAAAGAATAGTTTTTTTTCTCGATTCTATCTACATATTAATTATTATGACAACTCCACTCCAAGATATTTATGCACTACTTTGTGCCTGTTGAACACTTTAAATCTGAATAACATACATAGAATTGTATCATCATAATCTAACAATGTATCAAAGTTGAAAAGGTGTGAATACTTTGTCAGGTACTTCTTTTTATAAGATGGTAAAATTTAAGTAAATAATCCAGAGTTTATTTTTGGTGACTTAAATGCCACATGCATAAAAAAGTAATTAAAATATAAACAATTTATTTAGCTGCTTTAAAATTACAAGCAGGATGTGTGGAAAGAATGATCAACTTTAATGCAATGTTTATTTTTGTTTTTTTTTAAATGCATTTCATGTTTACCTGACACCTTACTGTCAGCCATTTCTAACCCTGCAGTTATCCCTGCTCTAGGGCCCACACAGATCCTCAGCTTATGCTGCTGAAAATGAGGGACATGTAATAACTTCATACACTATTAAAAGTTACAGGAACTAAAAAAAACAACACACTGATAGCACAAGACTCACAAAGCTGGCTTAGTCATAAATAGTTTAGTCCTGAGGCAATGGCTTTTCAGGTCTGATAAGCGACAGAGTAAATATTAGTGTCAGGTTATAGATCACAGTTATTTTACCCATAAAGAGAGAGTGGGTGGTGCAGAATAGGAGAATGAATCAAAATGTTGACCCTTATATAAGCACATTTATTTCAAAATATTGGCACATTCTTGTTTCTGATTAAAATAATTTATTTGCATTTGAATAATGTGTGATTAGTCAAATTCATAAGTGACTCTGGTTCATTGTTCGAGTCTTCAATTTAAAGGGGAGTGCTTTGCTTTGCTAAAACCTGATGTGAACCCATCAAAAGCCAACTACCGTTTAGTAGTATACTTTCTCGTGTGTCCGAATTACTGTGTGGAACGCACATTAAGTGAAAATAAAAAATTAAAAAGCAGGAAAATCACCAAACAACTTAACATGAAATAATAAATGAAAATTCTAGGATGTTCTGCAGTGAAGATGTGTGACTCAGAAGGAAAAAACACCATACAAAAACAAAGAATTCATGTCTATCCAGCAACATGTCTTGCAGCTTATTTTTTCTCAATATAAAATTAAATCTTTAAGTTACAAGTGGGTTTCTAGTCCTACCTTTTTGCAACCATAATATGCAGTTAATATGTTTCATAATCTAGAATTTACCATATAGATTATGCAATGATTAAAACATTGGCTATAAAACTTTTGTAACTCTCTTTAAAATATATTTTCTTATTCCTGTCCTCTTCTTTCATCTTTTTTTTGCTTCATATAAAGCTCAACCCAATCACCCAGCCTGTCTACTTCCACCTACAGTCGGTCTCTGTACATACAAGTGCAGGTATGTTGAGCTGCACCTACACATTGCAATATAGATAGAAACAAGAAAGCAAATCTCCCCTGTGTCCCTATTGAATGACCTATTTTTCTTGCACTGTATCTTGGAAATACAGTTCCAACTTAGAAAAGTTACAATTGCTGATATATGCTTAGAAAAGCTCCTAAGCCACTGAGCATAAACACGATAAAAAGCAAGAGACAAGGAAATGAGATCAAAGTCACAAGCAGCCTACAAGTCTGGAGGCCAAAGAAAGTCAAGTGAGGTACACTTTCTGTTCAACCACTCAAACTGCATAGCACTGCAAAAACATGCCTTGATGTGTTTCTGACATGTCCTTATCACTAGACTAATTATAGTATTTAAAAATGATAAAAATCAGGGTCATGATTATTTTGGTTACTGAAGTAAATAATCAGTCCTTCTCAAGTATTACCTTAAATGTGCACAAGAAAAATGGAAAAACAGGGTGTTTGCTTTAATATAATACAACAAAAAGCTGTTTGTGAAAAAGTAAATAAAACATGCAAGTCTGTGTAGACAGCTGCTTTTTATCAGTGCTTTTAAGCAAACAGTAAATCAGGCAATCTTCAGGTGACATACAAACAGATCTACCAAAAATATAAAGGTCATCCCACCATAATATTTTTAGCATATAATGTAAATACCGAATGCAAGCATGTAAAAATAAACACTGAGGTAAACAATTTTCATGTGGCAAATTAGCAAATACCATGAAATCTGAAATTAGTCCAGGCATGGTTTATGTACATCTACTGTGCATCCATTTTCTTCATTGAAATTTGTGTGCATGGATTCAGAAAGAATGTTTAGGCTTGTCATCACTTTTCAGTTCTAATTAAAACAGAGCTGCAGTACTCATCACACATGGCCATCATTGATGAAATGGGATGACAAAGTCAGGATGTTACCTGAAAGACAGAGGGAAAGACAAGATTGGGTAAATCAAGAGTGAGTCAATACCTTTGATAATATTCCATCATAGAAATATATCATTGAATTTTATTCCTCGTAAAACTGCATGAGCAACTTTGGATCTTTGCCCTTTGTGTCAGGAAGACAAAGTTTTGACTTGAAATTTGATTTGAATTTGAGCAGAGTGTCACAAAAAGAGACTAAATAGTTGCCTTGAGGATGAGGTTGAGTCTGCTTTTCTCTGTCTTTGTTATGCTCTCCTCTTCTTTTGTCCTCAGATTCTTCCTTTACCAGACAGACTGGTTGCCTATTTGGTTTGGCAGCAACAGCTAAACGTAATCTCGCTAGAACAGAGGTCCCAGTGATGTTTAACCCTTTCAAGGTAACAAGACGGGGAAATCAATCTCTACTTGTGTGGAAAAAAATATCCCCATCCTGTTAGCTGCTCACTTAACACCTATTCCTGTGCTGGCTGTCGTGAAAAGGGAAACTCAAGGGAAGAAGAAAGAGGTCAAACTCATTTAGGCAATCGTGAAAAAAAATTTGAAAATGTCACTTAAAACACCAACTTCAAATGACAGTGCTGTTGAACCTTGTGAAGAAGTACTGCAAACATTATGCAATTAAATAAAACAATATTTAATCTGTTGCTTTGGTTTTAAACCATTTCCAGGAAATACTCTGTACAGAAGTACAACCAAATAGACTGGTCTGTAATTGCTTTACCAAAACACAAAAAAAGAAAGGTTCATAATCAATTTCAGGAATTCTGCTCAAAACTAGAGTAAACCTTAAAGGTGTCATAAGCAAGATGGACTACCTAAAGTTGGACAGCAAGCCACCTTTTTATTCAATGGATGGATTGATGACCACTCTACTGAAATTATCAACTAATATTTACTATCTTCCTACAAAAATTTAATCTAGTCTAAAAAAAACTATTTATGATATTTTAAGAAAAAAAATATTCTCCAAGGAGAACAAAATGTCTGAATAATTGTAAATTATGTGTTGTGAGCTAAAAATATGAATACATCTTTTTTATATTTCTGTGTAAAATATTATATATCCCCATCTGTGTATTGTGATTTCGTATGTCGTGTATATCTCTGTAAGAATGTTACTTTCAAGTTCCATAAGTTAGCTGAAAAACTAAATATGGAATTTAGTCTTGTAAATAGTACATTTTCAAAGGCACCATCTCAGTAGCTAGTAGCTGCAATTAAAAGCTCTCTTGTGCAAGTATTTGGCTGTCATGTTGCTCAAGTGCCAGGGGATGCTACCTTCTGGTGAATTCTGGCCTTGAAAATTGTTCGAGGTTATCAAAATAGAGTCTTTGAAGCAGTGTCACGGTCACCAGGGAACTGAATCAATGATTGCTCACACTTGAAAAATGGCCACCAACTGAAAATAAAGTGGGAATGTCAGGAACAACACAACAGAGACCAGCCGCACCACCTCTCTGCTGAAGTTCAAAATTCTGTTTATGATCCAAGTTTGCTCATTTGCTCTTTTCTCTTTCATCTCTATCTCTTCTCTTCTTTTTGACACAAAAACTGTACATGCAGCGCAGAGTTGATGCCCCTTGCAGTGATAATTAATTGTGACTCAGGGCCAAGAAACAAGCCTCTTCATTTGAAGATCAAGCAACCCAGTGTCCAGCACTTAGTGCTCTTGGTTTTAATGAGCCTGCCCCCAGCCCCCACCTCCAGTTTTCTCCTATGTTCCGGCTCTTTTCTACCTTTCATTTTTTTTTCAAAGGAGGACTCTCTGACAATAGGTGTCCTCTCCTGTTGCTTTCCAAAAATACAAATAAACAAGGCACGTCTTATTTGATGGCACCATCAGGGGGTTGTTTTAGTGCTGTTTGCTTTGGGCCATATAACTACAAACAAATACATTTGACCACAGAGTTTAAAACTTTTAGCACAGCATAATGTGAACCTTCAGAAATATGTTCATGGTGAGAACTGACAAGTATCAAATGACAGCCCCTGTCCTTGTAACACTGTTTTTGCCCTAGATCCAGCACCCACTTTGTCTTATTGAGGGTCTTTAAGTGTTACATTCCACCTCTAATATGCTAAGCCATCTAACCATTGCATAAGTTAAACTTGATGGCGCTGTCCCTACTGCGCTTGGCAGGTGAGAGGTGAAAAGTGACAGGCTGTCTTTAATTCCCCTTGCCGCCTCTGTTCTTTCAGAAATAAGAGATGAACAGACGGTTTGTTTTGAGTGAGAGCTGAGATGTCTTTTCCTCCTGAGTTTATTGTCCTAGCAGTCTTTAATTTACGTTTGCAGCTTTTGGTGTTCATTTCCACAGTGGGGTCCAAAATGGTATGATTCATGTTAGTTTTATCCACAAATGCTGAGCGGGTCACTCATTTACACAACACAAGTGTCACCTTGTTCTGGTACCCACTGCTGCAGATACTCTTCACAAAGATTAAAAGCAAAGATTTCCAGTAATAAAACCAAACAAAACAAATTATTTTGTCATGGTGATTTGACTAGTAACGTAGATAAATGTCAAAATCAAACTCAGCAGAATCATGCAACTGTAACAAACTGTATGGAGATTTAGCAGACACACTTCTGTTTTTTTTCACTTTTTAAGCAAGTGGAATGAGAAAGTGCTGGTCTTATAACTTGTGGCTATTTCACAAATGTTTAATGTATGAAAAAATCCTTTCAAAATAAGCAAATATTCTATTTCTTAAAATATTTAAACTATGCAAAATGTCTTGCAGGAGAACATAAACCACAAACATGCACATGAAGCAGCAGCTAAGGTTTTACCCAAAGTGCTTCCATCATTCACCCATTCACACACTGACGAGGCAAGCTTGTGGTTGGAAGGTGGGTGAAGTGTCTTGCCCAAGGACACAACAAAAGAGGCAGAGGAAGCAACCCACCCCCTGCTGCAAAGAATCCATAGAGATTGATTTGTATTTGTGCCTCAGAAGAAATAATTTTTTTAATCCTCTTTAATAAGATTTTTCAGGAGATACTGCCTCTTTATTCTCAAACTGTCTGCAATGATTCAAAATTACAAAATAATGTTTTGTGAAGACAAGCTTAAACTGAGATAAGTTATAATGCTAAGCATTTTCAACCAAATTGAATTACTTAGAACTGTCACTTAACTCCATACCAGGGCCTTTCTCTTGGGTAAAGGTCTACCAATATAATTTGTTTTTGTTCTGGTAAAGGCAGTGGACACAGAAAGAAGGAAAATAATGGTGCCAAGAAACAACTTGGTTCTTAGAAAAGGCTCCTGCTGTCAAAACATTTTGTGAATCAGGCAGTTGCAGTTCATCATTATTAGCCACATGTGCAGACTAATGGAGACACAGTAGCATAGAAGCAGAATGAACTTCGGTTGACCGAATAAGAGAAAGCAGTAAGAAAATAGAACATTTACAAGGTTCTGTAAAAATATTTTGGAGAAGGTTTTTAATAACTAGCCTTTGTCATAAACAGGTAATTTAAATTGCAATAAATTAAAAGAATTGTGTTTAAAATGGCCTTTATTTAACAGTAACTAGACTAGAAGAAAAGCAGACAGAAGAGGAAGACATGAAGTAAATGGCCCATGGCCAGAAATCAAACCATGGACAAAAACTGTTGCCTCTGTAAAAGGGTGTCCCTGCTCTATCACTTAGCCATGTGGTACTGTGGCTTGCTAGGAGGTGTTTAAGTCCCACAACACAAGTTGTCAAAGCTAAAATATGTTATCTCTCTCAACCAGTTAGTCCTCCACAGATATCTACTAAAGTAGCAAAGCTCATTACTCTTAATTATTGGGTCACAAGGACAGGCAACCTCTCAAATCACTTCAGCAAATTGTCAGTTCTTATCTGTCAAGCAAAAAATTTGAATCTGGACATGAAAGTGCTGATTTAAATCATTAGTATGAACTCACCAACAACTTTGAAACTGGTGATGGCTACAGGCATAGTTATTTTACAAAAACAACTGTACTGAATGCTGATAATTCATATTAATTCAGTTGTGCTGAATAATGCTTAAAATCCCCTTCTTTGACACTATTGTACAGCTGCCTATGGGTATGCAAAATGCACAATTTCAACTTCAGGGATTTGGATAACTGAAAAAAAAACAGAGGTCTCAAGGGGGAGTCTGAGCAGCAACATTCTGCCTAATGAAGATGCATTAATAAATACCAAATAACACAGGTCCTTAAATGCCATGTGATACCGTGTAAAGCTTAAAAAATTACAAGAAATGCTGGTGAGTAAATGTCTACCGATGATGCAAGGAACCAAAAGCATGTTGTTGTGCTTTATAAAAGTACCCAGTAAAGAACGAAGTGTCTTAGTTGTATAACACATTTCAGCAACAAGGCATTTCAAAGTGCTTTACATCAGTGGTCCCCAACCCTCGGGCCACGGACCGGTACCGGTCTGTGGACCAATTAGTACAGGGCCGCAGAAGAAATAATAAAATACTTCCGTCTCGGTGCCCAACCCCCCCACCCCCTCGATCCGCAGCGCAGTCTTGCGTGCAACCCTCCCCCCTCCATAGCAAATGTGCGAAGGCTTGTTGCCCCCCGCCCCCGTAGCAAATGTGCGAAGGCTTGTTGCGCGCCCCCAATTGTGTGAAGTCTTGCCCCCCCCCCAATTGATTACCCAATCAGTAAGTGTACAGCTGCTTTGATTTGGGTATAGTTTGGAACTTTGAAAGGCATACTTAAGAAAAGCCCCACTGAAAACATAGGGCAGTAATTTCCTCTACCATCATTTCCACAGAGGGCAGCTTTGGCTTCCATTCTTCCTCACCTTCTTTCTCACTTTACACAACGAAGACAGCCAATATATGCCAGAGCGACATATCCTTCCCCCCGATAATGGAATTGCCCGGCTGTAATAATAATTTGAATTTCACACCCTGCTGCCTCAGTGTGGAGGAATTGCTGGAGCAGCAGCATAAATTAGCCTCCGTGCACAGGGCTGATCGATGAGTGCCCCGTTCACCACCTATTGATTTGGGACAACTCTTGGGCATGCAAGTGTACCTTGCATGTTTGCAGTTCCATGAAGGCCACTTTTTCTTTTTTTAACTTTACAGAAAACAATTAAATTTGTATTTTGGCTGCCAAAAGTAACAAGAACTGGTTTAATGACAAGAGCATCACTATGCTCGATATATTAGCCAAGTTGTCGGATCTAAATTCCATAGAAATTCTATGAAACATTGTCAAGACAACGGTGAGAGACACAAGAGGAAACGAGCTAAAGGACACCATTAAAGAAATCTGGATTTCTTTAACATCTGAGTAACAAAAGCTTATTGCTTTGAATTACTATTGAAGTAATTCACCCAGAAGAAGCCCAAACCAAGTACTGAGTGAATATACTGTAGATCACATGGGCATATTTTAGTGAGATAATATTAAGTTTTTTAAGATCCTTTTTTATTAGTTTTATTAAATATCTTTTGTTAAACTTGATGCTTTGGTTTGCATTACCTGTAAGTTCATTATGATAATGTCCATTATCATAATGAACATAGACACATGTTTGCAATGTAGCACTCTGTAAGTCATGTAACTACAAATTACAGTTTCATTGGTTGAATTGAATTGATGATATTCTAATTTATTGAGATGCACCTGTATACACTATGCACCACACATTTCATTATGCATTTCATTTAATTTGAATTTCACCTTATTTATGTGAAAGATGTAAACACAAAATGTATTCACAAACAAGTGCAATACAGATCCAAAGGATCACTACTGCAGAATGGGCACATCTGAGGCCATATTCAAAGAATCAATTTTACAGTTGGGCCAGAAGCCAGAATAAAAAGCTCCTCTCAGATGGAAAACACACCCTGACCAAAATACAATGCTGAAATATTGAAAAATTCATCAAATTCACAAATCAATAGGTCCACAAGCACCAAAATCCTTCAGCATAAAGAGACAGAAGAGGTAATTTCTCTGACCTTTCTTCTATAGGGTTGTGACTGTGGAGCCAATAACGATGAAAATCAATTATCAGTTTGAGTCATTTTTCCTCAGTGTGAGGGTGTTGAGAAATTAATGAGTGTCCTAACTCCCCTCATCCCCCTCACACACACACCTCACTCTGCCACCCACATGATAAGGCAAGCGCAGTGCTCACAAGTGTCCACACATTACAATAGGGGTGCATTAACAGATTTAGATCAGGCTTGTCCTGAGGCAAGGTTGTGTGGCATTGCAATGCTGAGACAGCTTTCTGGGACTGGCTCATTAAAACAAAATAAACAAAAGTAATATAAATAAATAAAATTATTTTTATTGCATTTATGAAGTCAGCCTGTGGCAAAGAACAGCTCTAACACAGACTATGAATATATTTTTTGTCAAATTGACTGTTGTTGAGATGTCCAAACATTATAATGGGGATCATTAAAAATATAACATATTTATATTTAAAGCTAGAGCCCCACAAGAACTCAGGAAGCTATTCTGAATTACAACTGGAAATGTAAAAAATCAAAACAAATAATTTTAGGATAGACTATTTGTTTCTGTTTTGAAGTAGTGCACTGTATTCAGGACACAAGCTTAAAATTTACTAATCAGATAATTGTGAAGAATTTCAGATATTTGGTTTGTGTAAATTGTTGACCTCACCAACTTAATTTCATTTTATCTTTGAAACTATAGGAAGATGAAATAATTGTATTCAAAATATTTTTTAAAGCCGTCTACTGCGACCAATATCAGAAAAAGAAACAACTTTAGGGTTCAGTCCAAACGAGAGCAGTTGTGGTAAAACAGGATTTTAAAATATATTGCAGAATTAACGGTTAAAGGCACATTTAGCATCTAATATGTATGCTGAGCACAATTAACATAATTAGCTTGAGTAAGGTTGGGCTTGTGTGCATAAACTTCTGTCTCTGTGAAGCCCGTAGATAATGTAGAACTGACTTTACTTTACACAAATGTAAAATTCCCAAAAGGTTGCCAACATTGACAGAAACCTCAGCAAAGCAACAGAGCAATTTTGTTGTTCTCCATTCAGTCTTCCTTTTGCGTGCTTGAAGTTTTGTTTTCACTTGCTCTCACAGCATAAATTAACCATAGACACGCCTTAAGATGAAAGAAGATGCTGTTTCCATTTACTTTTGTCTTGTATTTCTGTTCTTTCTCTGATTTCATTTTAAAAACACTAATTGACATGAAAAAACATCTAACATTTAGTCTCCTTTACTCTAACAGAATTGAAAAACAAGACTGTTGTTGTCAAGTATGACTGGCTAGTTTAATGGTACTGTGATTTCATAGATAGGAAAAAGCATTGGATTTTTGTGTTTCTGTCTGGCCAGATACCAGTCAGAGAAAATCCTGATATTTGGCCAATTCTGTTCACGGGTTGATGTTTTGCTGCATCTTTAGTTGACATAAAACTATTTATGCATGATTACTGAACTTACTCTGAAGTTTGGTGCGCTATAATCACCTATAATTAAGATCCAGGCAAAAAAAAAAAAAAAAAAAATTCATCAACTAGTTACCTTTTCTTTAGGTTTTTGTATTATACAATTGTCAAAAATTCTCATAAATACAGTCAACCCCCATAGTTTGCAGTTCATTTCTACAGCATAGTTTCATCGTGTATCAAAAGAGAAGTATTGCTGAATTTATTGTTATGTAGACATTATGCTGGACATATTTTCCCTTTTACTCTGCAAAAAATCTAAAAATATAAACATCTAAAAGGTATGAATTCTATTAAGAATTCTCTTTCAACCTCTCAGCTGTACTTTTTTCCTCAGAAAAAGCAAAATCAGAGGCTCTTACAATTGCAAAAAATGCAGTCAGAAATCAAGTAAAAACATTTTGTAACACACTGTAAAGCACTTTTCAAGTATTCTGAAAAGCAACTCTGGTTTATAAAATTGTATTCTTCTCCCTTCCCTCATCCTCCCAAATTACCAGCTATCAAGGTGTGATATTGTATCAGGGACACACCGTCCTTCACCTTACATCTGCCTGGGTAATCAAATCATGGATGACTTCAATTCAGTCTGATATTACACGGTTCAGTTGTACAATGGAACAACATCTCACCTGTGATTTCCTGGCATCCAAAAAAAAAGGAACATAAGCTCAAAGAGATCGTTTTTGAAAAATACAAGACTTTTCAATTCAGACAGTATATCGAAAGATTCCTGGTTGTAAAAAAAACCAATAATTTGTAATATTTGATCTACTATTACGCCCTCCCTCTCTACTAATTTTATTATATCCTCCCAATTTTTAATTAAACTATTTACCAAAGCGAGAAAAAAAGTACTTTTAATAACAAACATCTAATCAACTATGGAAAAACCACACCATGGTGGTTTCCAAGTTACTAAAATGTGCACCCAGTTGCAGTCCTCAGCTCACTGGCTTACAGACTTTTGTGTGGTGATACCATATGGTGTTTTCTAATGAGGAGGTTTTTGGGTGCTGGTAACAGTGTTCCACTCTCACTTCCTCTCCCCACAGGAAGAAGTTCCCTCCCAACTCATAAGAAATTCACTGCACATTGTTGGCCCACTTTGTTAACGAAAGTCTTCTTGAATCATTGAAGCTGCGAGTCTCTGTTTCAGTCAATCCTCTGTGCACTGTGGGAAGCTTATTAGCCAAGCCAAGGCATTACAAAAGGATTTTAGAAAGAGAGAAGCAATTTTCTAAAACTCTGTACAAGGTCCTGGTTTATTATCCAACTAACCCTATCCCTTATACTTAAGCCAATGCATGTGCTGATAAGAAGAGGTATTAAACTCTCTTATTTTTGGTTGCATTGCTGTGAAATAGAATTTACAGTACCCAAACCATACAGGCTCTCATACACAACAGCTGCACATTTACACAAGTGAATGAGATGTGATGCAGTTAATAGCAACAAAGACATCCTCAAGATTCATATCCTTGTTAACTAATGTCATCTTATGTAGAAGCAATAAAATATCAGCTTAATTCAAGCAAATCAGCTTAATTCAAAGGAATTCTATTTTCTTGAATTAATATTTGGTTGTGTCACCCCTGTTTGAGAACAGCAAGAGATCATCTACAATGCCTAGTAAAGGTATTGATACCCTGAACATTTTTCTCACCTTTTTAACCATAAACTTTAATGCATTTTTGCAGGAATTCTATGTGATAGATCAACATGAAGCAGAGGAAAATTGTGAAGAGGACGAGAATACATTCATAGATTTAAATATTGAAAGATTTTGGTTTTTTTGGTTAGTTTTTTTTAAATTGGCCCTACCTATAAACATCTAGAAAATACAACGATTGCCAAGTCACTTCGCTGAATAGCTTAAGTTGAGAAACATTGGACAAAGAGCAGGCTATACAATGACATCCCATAGAGTTGGTAGCGCTGTTGCTTTACAGCAAGAAGGTAAAGCTGGGATTGAATAATGACTTGGGGTCTTTTTGCATAGAGTTTGCATGTTCTTCCCATGCATATGCGTGTTCTCTCCAAGTACTACTTTTCCCATATTACTAAAACATGAGTGTTGGCTCAGTTGATTGCTCATAACTGCCCGTAGGGTGTAAGACTGAGTGTATGGTTCTTTGTCTTATGTGTCTCCATTTTCCTGTCATACCCAACCTCTCGTCCAAGTACAGCTAGAGATGAGCACCAGCACCTTTCTCACTCAGACCAGCAAGGAAAATGAAGATCATCTATGACAATCTATTTTTAAGTCATCTCATTTTAATTTTATTTGTGTCTGCACTGGATTTGTTTTAGGGCAGTCAGAGTTCAACAAGCTAGAACTTACACATAGCACATTTCAAGGTTTTTTTGTGTCTTTGTTTTTTAAAAGGGTGTAACTTTTAAAATCTCAATCAAATATATTGAAGTTTGTCGTACTAGCATGACAGACATTGTTTAAGCTTTAGGGATATTCATACTTTTATAAACCACCAAAAGTCACAATTTTAGAACTAAAGTTAGTGCGTATATAGCACTGATAAAGAATACAGTTTCAATTGGGGTTGAAACTTACCTATATTTTTCAAGTGTAAAATATTAGAATAAATAAAAATGAGAAATATCTGCCTCTGAAAGTTTAATTACATTTTCTGTATTATGTTTGCATTACAAATTTTAGTGGGTTAGTGCTAACATTTAAATTCATCTTGATAATTAAAAGCTTGCCCATTACTTATCTGGAAAGTGTAAAATCAGAACAAAATATATTCCCCAGTCTCCTGGCTGTTATCTACTAACAAGATGACCCTAAAAGGGTACACCTCACCTTCTGAAAAGGGCAAGTGATAAACATTTTCCCCTACCTTTTGCTCATAAATAAGCTAGTTGAATGAATTACCCTGTTCATTTGACGTTTAACCAATTAATTATGCAGTGTGCTGTAGAGAGCTTGAGAGCAGGGTAGTTCCATTTTTGGCTCGTCCAATGGGCTGTTAACCCACCCATGACATTGAGCACTCCTCATCAATCTTAATGAGACCGGCATCACCACTGGACTTAACAATGGCACTAACTCATGCATATGCAAAGACATGAGTAAAACCCCATATACTCGCACTGAGAAAATGCCACTTGGCTACTAGAAGCATGCTCGGTTCAAAATCATACTGTGCTTAAAAAAGTTCACAACTCTTTATAGCACAAATGGATAGCCAATAATGAACTATTGATATCTACACAAAAATTTGTGGTCAAGAGGAATTTTTCCCATAAGTGTAAAAATCTGCCAGTGGAACTTGTTCTTTTTATCTATTTTCAAGAATTGACTTAAAACTGATAAATTTTTTATTTGGATGTGGTTCACATCATTGGGAAGCTTAGCATATACATTTTCAGAATCCGTAAATAATTTAAAGCTTCTCCAGGGAGACTTGTTCCTTGTCTTGTTGCCGCCAATTACAAACTGCTCTACAAAGACATTTGTCCTTATAATTTGGTTGTCAGAGACTGCTTTGTTGACATGCTTCAGCATGTCGTCAACATCAAGGCATCTTGAGAGAAAAGCATAGAAAGTGCACAGGCTTACGGCAACAGAAATAAAACCCGTAATTGAAAATTATGGGTGGACGACAACAGCTGATCTATCCAGAAAAAACAAATCTACACATATAAGGACTTCAACTAGGGACTTCAATGGGGGAGCTGTTTCACAGCTTGTTTTCAAGGAACTGCACCAAAGACAGATGAAAACGTATGAAATATGTTATTTCAAAAACTTTGCACAGATTCATCACTGTTGGTAAATTGTCTTGTGTTTGTCATTGACTGTGGAGCAAAGAGAGTCTCTGAAAAATTTGGCTAAATTTCAATACTCATGTGCATGGTGGTGTCATGAACACTTTCTTCCACCATGCTAGCAAAGACCCTAGAGTTGGGCTGAATGCAAACCCAATGCAAAAATTGAATCCATTATTTAAAACATTTTGGTCTTCAGAACTGCTCAAAAAACCCTCAGGCATTTGTTCAAGACCATTCAAATTATGATATGCCGAGTTCTATATTCGAAAAGTATGAGAACATTTCTGAAATACTGATTGAATTGCACAGATCAGCACTGTTACTACTTTCATCAAATTATAAAAGGATGCCATTGATGACTTTGAGTTAGGCACCCAACACATTTTTTTGCTGTGCCATGGTCTATCAAACTATCAGAACACTGTCAGGCAGCATGGCAACACCCTTTTGCTCTTGGAGGTCACCACGGTATGGGTCTCACAGCTGATAGAACTGATGGGGATGAATGAAACACTAACACCTTTCAATATGATGTACAGTAATGCAACCTCCTTTACTCCAATAATGAGCTTTCTACAGAGGCTGAGCCCAGTTAGAAAAGGTGTCATGGGTAAAGTTACATATAGTAAATGTTTAAATAAGTCTAATAAGTTAAAAGAAATGATAACATTAACAAAAAAGTATGTGCAAGTATATAATAAAATTATGAAAGCAAACCATGAATCAAAATCAACATATAGTCATTTAAGCCCATTTATAAATGAAAATATGACCGACTTCATCCGAAGGTGCAAAAAAAATCATTCAGAACATGGGGTTTGACCCTCCATGCAGAGGGTGCACTGACACCAAGCTAAATAAGAAAATAAATAAATACATAAAAAGAAGAAGAAGAAATCCGACCAGTTTGAAGAATAGGAAGGTTCCTCCTTCACCTCTGGCCCACAATAGCTGATGAAGACATAATTGAATATCATCTGTCTGACAACCATGTGGTGGAAATTTTTACAAAGAATGAGGTCAGAGATTGCAAGGTTCATCTTGAGTGTACCTTCATCTAGTGCAAGTGTATCCAATACATTACTAGACAGAAACATTGGTCTAAAGTAATTTCTTAGCACTGCTGGGGTCTTTGCCTTAATAGATTTTATTACCCTTTCAATGCACTGTAGGAGTTGGTGACATTGTGCCAATACCAGAACTATTTTGGATTTCAGCTATTACCCTCTTAAAATGTAATGGAAATAAATAAACTGTCCTCACACCCTTTTCCATCACATTGCCAGCAACATGGTAACTTATTTCATTCAGGCTGGCAATCATAAATAAATCAAGAAATCAGAAGCTGACAATGTGAAAACACCAACAAACTCATAGATTTGGAGTACGGGTCTAATGCATTTTTATAAAGTAGACTGTTTTGCTCCACTGACTGACCCACTGTCACCCAGGCACAATTTTCCTCAACTATGATGTTGCTCTTGTCTTATTCACCTACAAATTCTAAATAATGGAAGCAGAGTGAGAGTGAAAACACTATCCAATTTGGCAATTCACGAGCTGAGTAGACAACTTGTGTCCATTTATTTGGGCAGGGGTGCTGGACATGCTTGCTGACAAGCAAGTAAGAAGCAGAATGCATCAGGGAATTATTTTCTTTGTCTGCTTTTTTTCTTGCAGCAAAATAGGTCACAGGCAGAGATGTCTAATGTAAGTAAAAGCAGAATGCTTATTTGACAGAACTGTACCTTGAAAAAATAATTCTTAAAAATAAAACTAAGGCATATCCTTAATAAAGACAACAGAAATACATGATATGCTTTTAGGCATATAGATGTGACTTACTGATGTTCAAACTAGGCCTCAGAATGAGGAAGAAAAATGATTTAAGTAACTTTGAACATGTCATAGTTCTTGGTGTTAGGCGAGCTGGTTTGAGTATTTCTGAAACTGCTAACCTACTGAAAGTTTTAACCACCACCATCTCTTTAGTTCACCCAGTGAGTGACAGATGTGTAGATGAAAATTCCTTGTTGACAGAGGGAGATTTGTCTGGTCTCAGACAACAGAAAGGCATCATTAACTCAATTACCCATTAATTACAACCAAGGAATATCATCTTTGAAACATGTTGAAAATTGAAGAATATGGAAAAGAGAAACAGAGCACCATGCCTAATTGTTGAGAACAAGTAACTGAAGATACAACTCGCACAGTCTTGTCAAACTTAGAAAATAGTTAATTGTAAAAAACGTGTGGTCTGCAGACCCTCTCTTTTTAGCTGTGAGATGGTGAGGTAGGAATTTGGAATAAAACTCTTCTTAGGATTGCTGACCAGCTTTTCTCAACTTTATACAAGTATTTTGGCTATCAATCTTTATAATATCCAAGTCTGTGAGGTTGGAAGACCTCCTTACCGTCATCCTCATCATTAGCTCCCTATGCAGATTATCCATCAGATGTAAGTTAGGACTCTGACTGAGGCACTCAAAAAAGCATGACAATGATGTCATTTTCAGTCACACAAAAAACACATCTTGGTTAAATTTAGAATATTTTATTGAATCTAAATCTTGGTTCAATAAAATATTGACTTTGGAGATATCTGTAGAGTAAAAATCTGCTCTCAAAATAAAGGCCTCTTAAATGAGGCCTGTCCGTAGCAAACTTTATTTGAATCTACCACATACTGAAACACATATTTCCACCCACACAAACACACGCCGGCACAGAGGGTGTGTGACCGTGTGTATTACATGTGCTTGGAGCAAATCACTTTCAACTGCAGCAGGTTGACATTGTTCAGCACCAAATGTGAACAAATTAAATGAGGCAATTAAAGAGTGAATAAGCCAGCGTTGATAATTACAACCTGATATGCCAGCAGCAATCATAATGAAGCTGCCAGTCTGCTCAGCTGGTTTAGAAATGCTCCACAAGCAACCATAATATAGTGTGTGTCTCTGTGTGTGGAGAGTGAGTTGTGTAGTTGAAATTTCAACTTTGGTCTCAACAAACACTTATTCTAACCGTCAACGAGAGAGTTTCATGCACTTTCATCTGCACTTGACACACATGGTGCAAGTGTTGGAGTTCTTGGTGTGTATAAAGTCTCATAAATACAAAAGGTGAGGAGAAAAGTGTTAGACAATATGAACCGAGCTGAAAATCTGAATTACAGAAGAGGATGTGATAATCAGAGAAAGAGAGAGGCAGGCACACACACAAAGGTGAAAAAAGATGAGTGGAGGCAGCCTGGCAGAAAATTGAGACGGTCGGCCATTTTCGAGTCTCCCTCATCCCTCTGGGTTTATGGCCCGTGAAGCCTCTTGTCATTGCAGCTCACCAGAGAGCCAAGTTAACAGGGCCTGTCCTTGCCTCACCAGCATAAGAGATATTCCTCTTCATCATTAACCCATCTTAGAGACACCTTAGAACACAACTTAGGTGTTGAACAGCTATAGAGCTACCATTAAAACAACAGAATAACAGAACAACCGTAGTTGTAGCTGCATTGCTGAAATACTAAACAGGCCACTTTATGTCTTCACCAATATTTCAAAAACATTTTTATTAAAAAAATGAGTGGGCTGAGGTAATATTTTACTTGGTCAAGAAACAAAATGCTAAGATGATATATTTTAAATAAACATTGGTGTTGTTATTATTACTAATAACTCCTATCCTTGAGAAAGAAACTTTGCTGAAGTATTTTTGAGCTCAGCTCTATAGAAAGTTCATAACATTTTACTTGCAGTAAAGAAAGCTGAGAACCTTTGGGCCTCCCTTTCTGCATTAACTTCCCCCAGTTCCATATGGAATACTGAAGGTAATCTATCCAGTGAGTTTTGGCTTGATCTCAAAACTCTTGCCAAGCTGGCAGGAATCAAATAAACAAAATGCACCATAGGCATCCTTTACATGTGGCAGAGTTTATGGGTTGACAACATTATTCTAATATTTGTTGACATTTATTTTAAAAACTGATGGAGCAAAGCGTATGTTTAAGAAAATGAGATCTTTACCGTCCTCACCACTGGTAGAAAGACAAAGATTTTCAGTAATTATTTCATGCTTTAGGGATTCAAACCATTTCAGTTTAGTCTTTAACATTAGGTTGTGTTGCTTGGTAGATATAAGAAAGTAAATTTTATTTCTTAAGATGCTATCTGACTTCTTTGACCAGCTGCCACAACACAGTCACAGTTAAATTAATCAAGGCTATTTGTGTAATTAGGTTTCCAGGGACGGATTTGTTAAACATGCCAGATGACAGAATGATGTGGGCAATCGACAATTTCTGACTATCTCTTAAAAGTCCTACTCACATTTTACTACATCTCTCTTATGGCATCTGTTCTTCAAGGTCTTTTCTTGAAACTCTTTGTGCTTGAATCTCCAACTTTCACATACAATCTTCTTCATGTCACGAAGAATTCAGGAATTTCGTGCTGGCCAACCACCCTGGAGTCTAGATATTTCTGTCTGTAATCGCTGCCTTTCCACTGCAGGGACAAATGGAATTCAACCTCTCTGCCTAAAGAAGGGCAGGGTCGCTGGCCTGACAAACGTCTATTTGTCAGTAAAGTGAAAGTGGTGGTGTGGTTCAATATGTTGCTGAGCCAACTGATCAGTTTGGCATAATTACTGACGGAAGAGAAATGATGTGTAGGAGTGACAGAAAAAAAAGCAGATAAAGGGAAGGTAGTACACTTGTTCATTATATAATTTTAAAAAATGGATGTACCAATTGAGAAGCATTTCTTAGGCTAAACCTAGTGCTTGACTTTAATCTCTGGGATTGCAGATTGGTCTGCATAGAATATTCATATACAGACAGCAGTCTAGAGATTAGAAATGACATGCCTTTTAAAATTTGACTGTACCTCTAATTCATTGAACAAAATTGTAGCTTTCTTACTACTCTCTTAGTTGATCAAAAAGGATGCACATTAATTTCCTATGGAATTTCATTGAAGCACGTGATTCTGATCAAATGTGACTGACAGCAGTATATGGTTTATGGACCACACTGTCTATATCACAAGTGTTACCGCTAAAGGTTATGTTAAACAGCCACTTCTGATATATATAAAAGAAAGATAACAATTAAAAGAATGTATTTATTCTATCATTAAACTAGAACATTTTATAATTTTATAAGGTTGCTGATCTTACCTAATTGTCATTATCGTATTTGTGTCTATGCATATTAATAATTAGGTTTGCTTATAATTCAGACATTTATTTTGCTTGTAAGTTCACTCATCGAAGGTGTCAACATTGCAAGGCATACCGCTAAAATGGTTCTATAGTTAGAAACTTTTAACACAACAGGGGACAAAATATATAAAAGCATACATCATTTACCCACAGTGAAGCAACACTGACAAAAAATGTAATTACACTCTACTTAAAGGCATTATTAAGAAGGTTTCTCACAATCTTTAAGGAGGACTGTCAGATGCAAGTATGTAAAAGCCTCATTCGAACTTATCTCAGTGTGACATCTTTTTAAAAAGTCTAGCATAGCAGAAAATTAGTGTGTGAAATGAGACGTGTGCTTGTTTGTGAAGAAAGAAAGAAATGTAATTATTGGCTAGGCCCTTTCCTTATCTGTTTATGTATTTTTATGTTACACATAAGTTGAGTGTTTGACCATCACAAAGCAGCAGAGGAAGGTTTATGACTTTGGCCTTCACAATTCTTTTGCCAATGGCAGCATTATAGTCAGTGAGCATCAATAATTAGCTCACTATGGACAGTCAATATGCGCCCATGAGATTTAAGAGCCTATAATAAAAGGCTTTGTGATTGCTAACCTTGCTGGCAGAGTTCAAGTAGGTACATAAATTATTTTTCACAGAATTCTAGAGTGATGTAAACATGGAGATTTAGACACAAAATGTGGACTAATTTGGATATACAGTATGTATATATAATAATTATTATTTTTACGTAAGACATTAGAAATGTAATAAACCAAAATCCTAAAGGAATGACACTGTACTTTCCTAAATTTTCTGTGAGGCTTGCTTTTTATATAAAAGAAGAAAATTATGACAATGAGCACCGACAGAAAAAGTAAACAGGTCATTGCACTGTGTTCACATTTTACAAATACAAATGGACTTTCTGTTACAGAAGTTCAAGTAGTAATAATTGTAGCAAGATACTACTCAATCAATACTAGCTCATTATTTTTAACTGGATAATAAGCAGCTTTTAGCCTACAGTTTGCATGCAGTAGAAAGACAACTATTCAGTCCATGTAAGGGCTGGTGTATTTGCAAAACTGGAGAAGTCATGATACAATGATAAGAGAATTACAAGATAACCTTTCCTGACTTTACAACGTTGTGGGATAGTAAGATGCTATCTCCTAATTTTAGACAACTTAGCACAAAATATTAAAATGAAAAGTGATAAGAGATGATGAGCTGGAAAGTAGTAGTCTCAGCTTCAGCAACTGTTTAAAATAAATTACAGACTTGTGTCTATTTCCCATCAATACTTTAGGTATATAGTTATTTATGTGTGTGCTTTGATATATTGCCAGGCTGCTTTGTGTCTCAAAAAAAGCTTCCCATTGGAAAAAAAAAAAGGACAAATGCTTTGATAATAAAATCCAAGTACTTATAAATTAAGTCAAATTGAAGATGGACATTTCTGAATCTCAAAGTCAGAAAAGACCATTAAGAACTCTTATAATTGAAGGCAAAAACATAACAAAAATTCAACCATTAACTCTAAATCAACTGCAAAATATAAGCCACATTATAAAGTAATCTCCAAGCAAGAAGACAGAGCATGCGTAAAACAAGAATCAGAATCAGGTCACTCACAGTAATTCATTATTTAAGAGATTTAAATTAGAATTGAGCTTTGCGTCTTCATTACTGATCCATCAGGATTAACAGTCTGACAAATTCTTTCTACAGTTGTAAACTCTTGAAAATACACTGGCAAGAAATGTCGAGTTAAAAAGTATATTTTTTCTAAATTCATGGACAACTGGAACAGTCTTTTTGCAAACAGCTGATGTGGCAAAATATGAGAAGGCCCCAAAGAGAAGGCAGGAATAGTAATAAGGCCTCTCAATCCAGAATACAAAGAAATATGTTTTCTTTTTTGTGTGTAGTGTTTTTCAAAAATATATATAAAAAATAGCCTGGGGAGTGATATTTCAAAGTTTTCAGAGCTAAGACAGATATTTGCTGTCTTTGTCTGGCATTGAGGTTGCAAAATAATAACAAATTCATATTTAGCAAAATGCTCATTGATATTTAGATCCCAAGGAACCTGATCTGATGATGCCCTATGGTAAAAGCTTAACTCCTTTCGACTCTGTGAATATCAACAATCTTTCAACACCATTATCAAATATTCAACTTCGGCAAACAATATCTGAATTCATCTCCTGACAGACAGCACTTACCCTTTATATTTATGATAAAACGTCTTTTTATATATATGTATATATTTCTTAAGTTTAGGTCTATTTTTTGATGACGGATGAATATTTCAGAATATTTCGCAGAATGATTTATCCACCTGATCATCCTGAGTGTAGGACATGGAACTACGCCTGGGGTTTGTGCTGTGGTCTGTTATGATTATATCCAAGTTTTCTTTTGCATTTTGCAAACATCCCAGTGAGTCTGCTCAGAGAACTTTGGACAGTGTTCTGATATAAAAACACTAGTATTTATGTAGGCAGTTCTTTGAAAAGTACTGACTGTGTTCCCACAACATAGTCTGTACTTTTTCCCATAAAGGTCAACTTGTCAAGTAACTGCAAGTCCTAGAAAACAAGTTGGATCCACTGAGGCTCCACCTTGCCAAGTACAAATAAAAAAAAGAGTCTGCTGCTATGCTATGTTCCTGGTGCCCAACATGCCAATATACCATCAGGAGACAGCACCACGGCTTTTGTGAAGTGCATATCTGAGTAGGCCAGAGTATATTGTTCTTGTTCTACTTGACTCACACAACTGTATATACATAATGTAATGTATTTACATAATACACACAGAGACAAATTTATTGGTACAAAAACAGTTCTCTTTGAAATAAGTTGAAAGAAGTAAGAGTTTTTTTTGTAAATTTTTTTTTATTCTCTATTTGACACAAATGTAAAAAATGAAAATGGCACTCCTAATTTAGTGTTTTTCAGTAGCACCTTTTGCAGCAACCGCTGCCAACACATGATTTCTGTACTTTACAATCATATGTTGGCATTTCCTGACAAGTAGTTTGGCCCCAAACTGTTCAATCCGTTTTAGGTTTGCAGTGTGGCATCTCCACACATGTAACTGTCCTGTCTTTTTACTGATGTTTAAGGCCTATTGAAGAATTGTCACATTTTAGGGATATTTTCTCAGTTATTATTAAGTGATTCGCTATCTCATTTTCCTCTTGAAGGGACCAGTGACTTGTGATGTGGGTTGAGCTGTCTCATACAACGATGTATAGTCCAGGATGATTTTATTCAAATACTGGACATCTATGTATATATTTTGTTTTGTGGCATTTCAGGCTGGCCAGTCTACAGTACACCTTTCTTAGTACAAAGTTCCCGACTCATTTTCACCTAAACAAATGTTTAGGTGGAACAAGCAAATAAACGTCTTTTTATTAATTTATTTTATTACTCCAATTCAAAAGCAGTTAGTCTTTTATAGATGATAGTCTTATCTCGGGTATAAAAATAAAGCACATTTACAAAAGAAATACTGAAATGTTTATGTAGAAAGTTTTTGAAAAGAAAAAGTAAAATTAAAAAAAACTAGCAAAGTTAACAGTCAAGCTGTTTGTCATGCTGATATCAGTGATGCTTTCCTTCCTTCAAGTACGAATAAAACTGACACCATGACTCATTAGCAGCACTCTCTAATGAGAGCCAACAATCCACAATCCCTATAATGATTAACTCTAGCAGAAATATTAGCTCCCTATTGTGTCTGGGAAAAGCTTTGGCATTTAGAAGTTAAACCCAAAAGCTCTATCAATCACAAAACAGCCATGGTTAAGTTAAGACTTTGGGGAGAAATGAAAGGTTAAAAATTCAGGTAAACAACCAAAAGGAGACACGGGGTGCCTTCAGTGTATGTGACTATGCATTTTTATTGACAGCTCTTAACAATGTGGATGTCTGTGAGCCCCTGTCTGACTTTGCGAGGCAGAAATAGAAATCTTAATAGTTTCCAGCCTCATTCACATATCTTATTATTGGTATGCTAAGTAATGGTGGCAAGCTCTGAAAGAAGAAGTTGGAATAAAGGGCATGAAGTTGCAGGCAATCATCTGCAACCTAGTAAGGTGCAGATGAATGAAGCACAGTCATTTTATAACACAAACTGTGCATGTGATGCTTTTCACTCAAATTAAAGCAATGTGACGTATAGATATTTAATTTTTTATGTTTGTCTATTTAAATCTCATAAAATACAAAATATGTTTATTTAGCTATGCAGAAATATTTAATGTTGTTCAAAATATCTTATAATTTGAAACACACTTGACATAGAATTGTTGTTTGCTAATTTTGAAAGTATAGAATTACTAACCAAACTTAAATTAGACAGAAAAAAGTATTAAAAGATGAAAAAATAAGTGGCAGCACTAGCTGGCATGTAATCAGAAATTAGACCTCAAATTAACCACAGTTTAATTTATTTTATCTAATTTGATTTTTTTTTTAAAAAGTGTGCTAGTTGAATGTACATTTAGGAAAATAAGGAAATGGCCTTAAATCCACTTTGATAGGACAAGGTGTGAGGTGTGATGTCATAATAATAATAATAATAACAATAATAATAATAATAATAAAACACAGCCAGTAAATAGGTTGTTCTAAAACAATTATGGAGAGTAACAGAAATATAAAGCTTTAATCAACATAACTACTGTGCTCTATGGGGTTGTGCAGAGAATGACATCGATAAC
Organism: Xiphophorus couchianus; assembly: GCF_001444195.1. Lineage (NCBI taxonomy): Eukaryota > Metazoa > Chordata > Actinopteri > Cyprinodontiformes > Poeciliidae > Xiphophorus > Xiphophorus couchianus. The sequence continues at coordinate 19,950,347 of NC_040234.1, read as the reverse complement.
ACACACACACACACCCCCACACACACACACACACCCCACACACACGCCTTCACCCCGGCACATACAGGCTTTATTGTAGTAACAGAGCAAGCAAATGCAGACAGAAAGAAATCAGAGCATGTCAAACAAAAAGTGCAGCATCTCAAGGATCATGGTCTTATTGAGTCATTTAGCAACACACAATAAGATTCACTGTTGGGGAGTAATCGTAAATAGACAATAATCATAATGAGAATCTAATAGCTGTCTTGTTTTCTGGTAGTTTCTAACTCAGCTTAGATAAACTGAGCGCCCAGATAGTCAAATATTCTGTTGCATCAAAAACAAATAAAACATTAAAAGTTGATTGATTGATGGGTGAGTTGCAGTAAATGCTTTGACCCAGAGAACATTAACAACTTTGTTATCAATAACTTGCAGTTTTTTGTTTTGTTTTTGTTTCTTTTCAGAAAAAGCTTTCAATGCTTTAGCGGTCTTTGGAAATTTTATGATTTTAACCTTATTTTTAGTTTCTAGGATTTATACAACAGCCCTTGTAGATGCTTTCTCAAACTATATCATTTAACAAGGGGTTGATCTCTTTACATTTCCTCTGACACTCCTCAAAGATCTGAAAATGTTTGGTGTGCCATCATTCAAAAACATCATCAGGACACAATGTTACATGAGTCTAGTCTTGAATTGAGGCTTTGTTGTCATATCATATCTATAATTCTAGAATTATATTATAATTAAGTGAGTTATTTTTGTTTTTACTTTCAAAGCTTTCCAGAAACAACAAGCTTCCTTTTATATCAATTTCATAGCTAAGATAACTTTGGCAGATCTTAGAAAGTGCAGGATAGCATCTACTATCAAAATTGTGACTTTTTTTCTTAAAACTGAACAAAAACATATGTTGACACAATAATGGGAATATCTAAAAGTAAACATTATGAGGTCATTACGGTGTATAACTGAACATAAAGTTCAGCTGCACACTTCAGGCTGGCTGTACAGTGTCTGCTTTTTTCATATACTAAAAGGATAGCCAAAACAATGTGCAAAGGCAGCAGCACACAGTCTAGACAGCACATCCACAGAGGAAAAAAAGCTTAGTGTCTAAAACAAATTGTGACAAATAACTTTGCCCTAGACAATGGGAAGGAAGCAATATAAGCTTTGATAACTGTGAAGGTTGAAAAGAAATCGCAGGTGAATTATAACAAAAAGTCACTGAAGGGGTTTGTGGGTTTGTGTCCATGAGGATGGGTCACTTCCTCAAAAAAAAGAGGAACGATGTGCATATGCATTTTCATGGAAAATGGTTGAGCATGAAATTATTGTGGTATTGATATTATTAACACCTTACCTTAGTCAGGTGCTTACATACTCAGACACAAAACCTTGCTGCCAGAAACAACCAAGAGTACACAGCACTCAATGGGATTTTCCTCCCTAAGGATCTTGGTCACAGGCTGTGATGGTGTGGCGGCCAGAGCCTAGTGGGCCGGTTTACCGAATCAATCCCTCACCAACCCTACCTCTTTCTCTGCCATCTGGAGTGTCATCTGCTCCACTATTCCAACACACGTCCAACACTCAGTGAATAACTACTCAGCCCTCCTTGGAGATTTCATGATACGACAGTCCTAATACTTATGCATAACATAAAAAGGCACTCAGTGGAAAAGGCAATGAGTTTTTCTGTAATAAAACCCCTTAAGCATTGCATTCTGTGTTATATAGCACTGTATAACTGTGCTTGAAAAAGTCCATTTAAAAAGTTGGAAAAATGAATACTAGCAGTCACTGTCTGTTGCTGAGTTGGTCAAGACTTTGTGCTGTATCTGCCATAAGATCATTGCCTCATTGATGTGTGAAATAATAAATGATTCAGACCAATACAACTTCTTTAAATTGCTCAATTCTTCAAATGGACTATACTGGGCATGCTGTGGTGGCGTAGGGGATAGTGCGACCCACATTTGGAGGCCTTGAGTCCTCAACGCGGCCGTCGCAGGTTCGATTCCCGGACCCGGCGACATCTGCCACATGTCTTCTCCCCTCTCCTTCCCCCTTTCCTGTCAGCCTACTTTCATATAAGGGACACTAGAGCCCACAAAAGACACACTGGAGGGGAGAGAGAAAACAAAAAGGACTATACTTCCCATATTCACATTGTTATGTATATACTTGTATTTGTAGTCTTTGAATGGCACTTTTAGGTAGTTTATGTATACTGATTATTATAGTAAATTGTGGCAGGAGGTGCAACAATAAATGTAATGTGACCAGATGACACGCATTATTATTGTCACAGAAACAAGACAAGGTTTTTGATATATTCTGGTAAAAGTAAAAATTCCCAATTTAAGTTTTGATAAATTAAAGGGGTGGTATTACATAGTGCCTTAGGAGTGTTGGACTCAAAAGTAGATTATATGATGAGCTCAGTAGGCCAGCAATTCCAGCAGGAGTTTGCAAATTATATTCCAATTATTTATAATTGTGTATGTCTATCAATTACTAAAAACATTCTTGTGTGAATATAAATAAATATGAATGTGTAAATTAAAAAGTTCGTTTTGTATGTATAGCTCATCTGCATTATCATTTCTGTGTTTTTGGTCTGCATATGTGTGCTACAACATTTGATGACTTTTCCCAGGGAAAAGAAGAATGGGCACCTGGCTGACATGATGGTGAATGATGAAGAGGAGGCTCACACATTGCAGGGTAAGCCAAAGCTGATGTTTGCATTCCTGGTACTCTCATATTAAATGAATGAGAATATTAATGAATAGTTCATGTATTTCGGTAACTCAGCTCACAAGTAAAACACATTATATAGATTAATTGCAGACTGATTTATTGAAGCTTTTATTTCTGTTCATAATGATTTCTTGTTTAAAGCTAAGGAAAATGTTACATTTGAAACCACAATATTACATCAGAAATGTGGGTCTAGTGACCTTTGATCTTTTTCAGTTATAGAGAAATGTCCAGTTTTTGCAAATGCTCCATCCAGTTATGTGCTTGGCTTGCCGTTGTGAATATAGAATGTTGTGTTTATTTTTGTTTGTGTCTTTTTAGCTGTGCTCCTGGCTTGTACCTTTGTACAACAAGATCACTTCCAGCTTTTGTTACCTCTGTGGAAATTTAACTAGCTAAATTTCGAATGTGCAAATATCAAGAATATCATAGAGATCTTATTAAGAGGGGGATAAATAAATAATAAATACTTGTGTGGAACTTAGCAAAAGGTGATTAAATGAAGTATTGGTTTAAAGATGTAAAATCTTATGTAATCAGGTTGTTTAAGATGTTTTATTTTTTATAGTTTTCTCAAAATAAATTGTTTTGCACTTGAATTGTAGAGGATGTGCACTATACATGTGCAAATTAGGCTTGAAATGAATTTTACTTCTCACTTTTGGTACCAAAAAAAAGTAAGATTGTACAAAAAAATTTGTATATTTTTTACTGTTAGTATATTGTATTATGTAACCTTATAAGTATGTTCTTCTATTTTTCTTTCATCATTTTTGCATTAGAATGATATCCACCCCTAAAATTAAATGAATAAGTAACTTCAGACAATTGCTAAAAGTGCACAATAGATAATTTTGTCTAAACTGTAAGTAGTAAAAGGTTTTATGCATTATCTCTTACCTTGTCCTTTAGTAAAGTGATACAACTTTACAAAATTACAGTAAGTTCTAGGTGAATAGAGTGATAAGGCATTTATACATGTCTATGTGCTAGGGACAAGCCATTGGCTCTCACTTAGGCACAGAAGAACAGCTTGCCATTGTAACAGACACTGAGATTCATGTTGGCAATCCCATCTGTAGCTGGAATAACTTTGAGGAAAACACACTCTCTCTTGGCCCTTAAGGGAACTGGGCACAAAACACTGATAGAAAGATTTGTGTGGGACCCTGTCCAAAAAGTTACACCAACCCCATTCTCTCATATGGAATATGTTAAAGTCATTAAGACATCTTAATAGAGCACAGAAAATCTAGGTCTGCCTGTCTTAAATTCTGGAGAGACAATAATGCAGAAGTTAATTATTGGTTAAGTGAGTTTAGGATGGCCCACAGCGGCAGTGGAACTGGGCGGTGTTACCTACAGATGTAGCTGTAGGTTTCCATGTGTGCATGTGCGTGTGTGTGTGGAGGGAGGGATGGGGAAAGGTGTGAGGGCAGGGTTAAGAGAAGCAAAATAAAAAAACTGGAAAATCTATTTATCTCTTAGTTGTGCCCTTAACTGTCCCTCTTCTAGTGTAGATTTCAGCTGGTGTGATTTTCAGCTAGTAGAAGAATGTGCATCTACTAACATTTGAGATGTGCAGGTTACCTGCTTTTAGGAGGGACTGCACAGAATTTTAACTTCCCCCATTCATGACAATCTGGATAGGTTTCTGTAGGTGTTTATCACAATGGAAACAGCCACACAGAGCAAGAAATGTAGCAATAAAACAAATACAAGAAATAGCCTGACTTGTAGACCTGTTGCTATTAATTAACTGTGTGCTCAATTCAGCTTTGGGGAACATTTATATGAGATTAAACATTGCCCTCCTCCCCATTCACAGTCCAGTATTTGCAGATTCACCTGTTAACAGATTCTTCTGTGGAACATGACTCTAAAATACTCGTGGAAGATTCACCTATACACAGATTTTTCTGTAGAGCATATATAAAACAATTGAAAAAAAATGCTGTTTGGGTAGCTGGAATAAGTAGATGCAGTGTTACTTGACTCACCGTAGACTGGCATTTGCAAAGTATCCAATTCAGGACAAATTATATTCCTTGGCACTGATTGGCTATACCACCAACAGCAGAGATAAGGAAGACCAATGATGTTAGAACTACAGCAGGAGCTAAGAGGGCCTCCACTCTGCATATTAAGAAATGCTAAGGTATATTTGGTGTTTGAACTATTAAAATAGGCAATTAAAAGGTCTTTAGAGGGGGTCTCTGGTATTTGTGCAGTTTAACTACTCACAGATGTCTGTGGTGATACCTAACCCCTGGAAATACCAGGGATCAACTGTATGTCAGCTAGTTTGTGATATTATGAACCTGTTCATAATATTACAGAGTTGCTTACCATTAGTATAATATTACAATTATTACCTTAATTGTAATATTTAATAGTGCAGAAGAGGAGTTTTGCTTCTGTCAAGCAACTCAAGTTCATTTGTTCCTCTACTCGACTGTTACATTTTCCCTTTGATTGTGTGAAGGGAATAAAATGTCTTGTTGCCTCATGGACGTGTGGCCAGATTGTGATCATGGCTAGTATTAATCACATAAACATACTGCTTGAACAAGCCAAGGAAGCCATCAGTTAAACTCATCATTGTCCTGGCAACATATTTTAGCTGGTATATCATTGCCAGATAGATTGAATCATCATTCAAGTTTGCGAATTTAATAAAAGCTGTTGACAGCTGGTGTTTTTCTTAACCTACTGTGCTATCCCAAAGAACGGAAAAACAAATTAACCAACATCAACAGCAAGCCTTCAGATTTCCATCACATCTCATCTGTACATGGGTTATGACTGGTTTCATGCACTCTGTGCATATGCCTCAAGGGCATAAATCAGCAATCCTTTTAGGTATATAACTAAGGACGAAAAATAAAGGTAGCCAGCAACAAGGCTGATGTGCTACCCAATAGGTGGGTAGCACATCAGAAAATGAGACACTAACAAGGGGAATTATATCCAAGACCAATTTAGCCACCTTAGTGAGGCTTTGGAATATAAAACCACATGGCAAAGTGCTCTAACTACAGATCTAAGGACTTAGCACTTTTTACTCACCCAAATTAGGTCTGCCAGGTATAAGTGGGTTGTGGGGGGAAAAAAAGTCAGACACTGCCTTGGATAGGAAATGGGAAAGCATATCTGTAACTCTTTTGCCTTTCTGACTAAGTGAAGATTCTTGCAGATGAGCAGTCTATGGTAATCCTGAAAAGATTGTAGTTCTTTTGATTTATACATCCTAACCAGGATTATTTTTAACATTTCATGGTCGGCGGTGTTAAATATTTATATGTTTTCATAGAAAAAAAGGAACATCCGTGGACAATTAACCACTGAGTAAAAAGATGAGAATGATCTGTTATCCCTCTGGAACTAATTTACCTACATAGAAAAAAAATGGTTAGTGATGTTTGGAAAAGATTTTTGTCCTCCGGATAGTAAGAAAAAAAGAAAGGAGAGTCAATCAAATGCTGGGTTTTGTGTGGATCTTCACACAAAACTGTGCCAACTGTAAATTCAATTGAAATGAGGTGTGGTGATCATCTCATAGATTTTCAAAATTCATTTTTAAATATCATATTTCTAGAAGGTCAAAATATCCAAACAGCTAGTGAAAAGCAAAAGAAAAAAAAGTTTACTGCATTTGCTGACAAGTCACCAACAAAAATTGCACTTTACACAGTCATCGTTTGTAAACTCTAGATAGAATCTTTAGACAATGACATGGTAAGATGTCATTACAGTTCTTTCTCTGCTGCTTATCCAATTAAGAGATCACTGTAAAATCACTGAAATAAATAATATATGCGCTAAAATATATTATTTCTCAAATTGATCTGAACAATAGCTGTGTAATGGATAACTCACTTCTTTCAGTTAATATGCAAAATTTGTATATTGGTTAACCCCTTAACCCGCACCGGAACACCGGGGGTCAAAGGCGAGATGGTGGGGGGGACACACACCTGTGTTGTCCACACTCAAAAATAAACATGTCCAAAAAGACATTTCTTTTTTGTGCAATTTTGATCAGTCTTGAAATCCACGAGCAGAATACTTTATTCTACCGATTTATTGTATTTTCCAGTCCAATATATTCAACACTCAATGTGCATTTACAAGAAATAAAAATGAAAAATCTGGGTGAAACAAAATTTTTCAATTTCTTTTGTGTTACAAACGGAATAGCTACAAACTACTTACAGTTAAAGTAGTTTTGACGGCAAAAAATTAGAAAATTTAGCTTGTCATCTTCATAAAGAGACCAAGCTTTTGCATGTATTCCAAATTGTTCAAGAACAGCAGCTGATTTAATTTGGATATACCTTTTCAGCCATTTTTTGTGATTTAGAGGGGAGGATTAAAGGGTTAATAAGCTTTCACCAACATACTGTATCAATAGCATCTTTCCTGAGAAGCTGGGCTACAAAAATCAAAGTAAATGTCTCACGGGTTTAACTGTGCTTCATTTAATTTAAGGATGGTTTGGGAAAACCGGTGTGCTCATATGGTCTCTGTGGGCCAACTGATAATCCTTTCACTCATATCCGTTGCACACATGCTAGAACACACATGGTAACTAACACTGCCAAATAACACATATTACCTCATATCTGATTTCATATGGCAAACTCCCTATGATGTTCAACACTCAGTATTAATACTGAAGTGTGACAATTAGAGTTTGCAGAATTTGAATACAAATCCCCCATTTGCAGATGTGACATTAACACTGACATAAAAATACCTGATATATAAATATATTCTTTTTTTACCCTCCACAGCCTACCTCTCTTTTTGAGAAATCGTCTCAAAATGACATGCCCAAATTGAATGTATTATTTCTCAGGAAAAACATGGTTTATTTCAGTTATTCTGGTATGAAAGTAAGGGTAAGACTGCAACGAATACCCTAGAGGGCCCAGCATTGTCAGACCAAAGTTAACACGGTGTCGTGGTTTTCGGATGTTAGTTTTTCCACAAACTTCTCACGGTCCACAAGACGCTCCAAGTCGAGCTCCCCATCCAACTGCAGTGTACATCGTGGTGTTTTGTCATGTGTGATTTACAACATAGTAAAAAATTGATAATGGCAGCGAGGCATGACTATGACGAGTTCACAAGTTCGGAGTGAGATGAAATAATAACTACTGGGCTGGAAGATCGCTTTTTTTTTCACGTTATCAAAAAAAAGACTTCAGTGATGCGATTTCTCTATGTATTGAACTAGAACTAAGCAGGGGGGAGTTTAATATTTCAATATGTACTTCGTCACAGCTTCGAACAACTTCTCAAAATCCTCCGATTGAAAAATTGTTGTTGACTATTTGTACTATCTGATGATCCATCTTGCTTTAAGATGAAATAGCGACTCATGGTGCTGTTTTTTGCATAAATAAACACAATCATAAAACTCAAACCAATTACACAATAGGTTTGCATAGAGAGGTGGGCGAAAAATCTGCTGAGGGGGTTGTGACAAGAAGGGGTGGACGACATGAGACCAAGAACAAAATTATGTGATTTGACAATAAAGGTGACAATGAAAGCTGATTTCAGCAGATTAACTAGACTATGCAGAGCCCTTAAAAGACTTAAAAGCCGACACTCATGGTATTAAGTAACAGTATATTAAGATGCCACACAGTAAAATAAAACAAGAAAAAAAATGCCCCCAAAATACTTTGTGATGTGGATATCCCATGCTGCAGCAGTAAATCATTAACCCGATTATGCTTTTATACATGGCATACATAATTCATCACACAGATTTTGTATGCATAATGTGTTCTATTGTTGGGTTAAAGCCATAGATAAATTTCCATATGTATGGACAATTAAGTATTTGTATTCATATAATACAAATATGTATATGTGTGTTAGCTTCAATTTAGCTTAGAAATACTAATACGAAGAAATTAAATGATCATTTCCCTTAAGAGTATGTATATATTCGTGCAAAGTGGACTTCAGCACTGACACCCCAGTACTCAGGTAAAGAGGTGACCGATCTTATTGTTATTCTATAAGCAACACCCTGTTTTTTCAACCAACCCACTCATGGCTCAGACAGCCTCTGCCTCTAAAGCCAACAGACAGCACATATCACACCTCACATGCATCTAAACACACACACACACATTGAGACTTTCATCATTTCACTGACTTGCATTAATTTCCAAGAGATTAAGTTTACTTTGAACCACAAGTCCTACTTGCTCTAACATAACACTTTCTATAAAGTTAAATCAATGGAACTTGATAAATTTAATCCTGTCATCAAAACCACAAATAATACAAGTACAAATACACACTATTACATATTGCTGCCAGGACACCAGTTGCTGTGGTAACAGTGCATTTCTCCCACTGGCCCTGACTGAACCTTACATCAGAGTAAAACCCAAGTCTATCTTCACTGATCTGGAAGTGTTACAGAGGGCAGTGATGACATCTAAGAAGAAAACCTCTTACCTGGTGTACAGCAGGGTAGACACACCAACTTTGCACATTTGATGGACACATAACTATTCAGAGAAGAAAGGGCAAGCAATGTACTTTTCTTTAGAAACATTACAGAAGTGAATAGTTTTACCACACAGGCCTTTCTGAGCTAGTCTTATTCATTTATCCTTATCCTAATTATCAGCTGAATACAAAAAATAAAAATCAGATACCGTAGGTGTTCAAGTTCTAACTTTGCTATAATTTCAAATTAAATGCAATTCAACCTACTAATGCATTGGCATAATTTCAAACTTAATTGTGCTGGTGAATTTACATGAATTATTTTAGTGATTAAAAAAAAAAATTCTGCCATGAAAAATCTAATGCTCTGGCAAAGAAACATTTCAATAGTCTTAGGAATGCTTGCAGTTATTACCTTTAAATATTTAAACAAATTAAAGTAAGGCACTGAATCTAATTTGAGGATTCCATCCTGACACTGTCCTGAATGAATCCTCTGTTCTTAATGTGGTCTATAAAGCTCTGTAAGGCACATTCACCTCCCCTTTTCCATCTTTTGTGACATTGTCCTGACGTCTATACAACTAAAGTGTCCGACTGCCCTCTGTGTGACCCTCCAGTGCTGGTCTGTATGGCTCATAAACCTTCATGTCTCTCACCCCTCACTTCAAGTCCTATCATCCACCCAACACCACCATGGGTGCACCAATGGCCATGGACTATCCAGCCCAACTGAGTGACAAAACTCAATTACATGTCCCATTTATCTCTGCTGGGGCCGCCTAGGCCCGTGGCTCCAGTGTAAATCTCTGGTCCCAGTCAATAATCTATTCTCCAACTCGTCCAATGGCCCTCCATTGTCAAACATCCTTTTGGCGGAGGATGGATGAATGGGAGGGACAGAACAGAAAAGGGAGAGAGCAAAGTGGTGGGAGGTGATGGGACTAGGAACCAGAGGCCATCCATCTAGCCAGTGACTTCTGGTCACAGATCATTCTGGGCCGTAATGCACCAGTTTTGCACACAGCCAATGCCAAGCCTCACATTGCTTTAGTGAAAGTCAAATTAGGGCCCCTTTTCTGGCATAATACACAGGAGGGAAAATAAGTGCTGAACATGTTGCTGATTTTCTTCAGCAAATATGTCCACTGACAAGAAATGTATACCTCAATATTGTAGTATTATAAATAATCCACACATACAAAAAAAGTCAAGACAATTTAGTTAATAATTAAATGTAAAAGTGGAATGCTAAAATCAGAGTAAATACTGAACACATAAAGGCAGGTAGAGAAAGCAATAGAACGTTAAGTAAATTATTGAAATTTGACAATATTTAGTGAACACCAGTGCAAAATAATCCCAGCTGGTCTTGTTTAAATTGGGGACCTGAAAAAAAAAAAAACGTTTTGGATTGCAAGATGATTTTCAAACCAGTCGAGAATAAAATGTGTGGGCTTCTTTGATATTTACCTTTTATTGCAGTTTTGTGATTGACTCCATTAAATGTACTTACATAATTCCATTACATTTCAAAAGACACAACCACATTTGAGTTTCTCAATATGCAGGGTATAAAAAGCATTCTAACTACAGGAGCCATTTTCCATGGAATTTTCAAGAAATTTTGATGTGAACTTTTGTACTTTCACTGAAGAGAAAATGTGCAGCAGAGCACTTTAAGAAAATGTAAGAAATGTAAGTCAATGTGGCTTTAAATGGAATGAAAAGAAAGACTTGTTTAATAATTGTTGCAACTGAGTATGTTGCAATTATTCTCCCTTTTAAGTGAGCATTGATCATGATAAAAACGGCTCACTTTTTCATTAGTCTATTGTTTGCATTGTTGTATGCAACAACAGAACAGTCTGGCATTTTTAATCTTCGAGACAACTTAAAATGGGGAACTATTTTTAACGTGTTACAATAAAACATAGTAAACACCTCTTTGTATTTTTCTTTTCTCTCATTTCAATTAACTTTTTAAAATGTGTAACTGGTATATAAAATAATATACAAACCACCGCTAATAACAGCCACAAAACTCACCAATTAACGGTCAAACAAAGAGCACGACTGTCAAAAAGTACATGTGAGAATGCAAGAGCAACAAACATGAAGTCAATGATAACCAACAGCGCTATCGAATGTCAAACTAAAGATGTCACTTTAGATAGATAATTACAGCTGATGTAGCCGTGTTGGCTGCTGCTGCGCTCTCCCACAAACTCTAGGCAAAGCGATCTAATTAAATGATGAGAGGGCATATTCATCCTGTTGTCTGAGAGTCCACTAGTGATGGATGGGATAATGAGTTTCCTGAAGAGCAGCAGACTGGGATAATGAGTTTTATCCAGGAGAGGCTCACGGAGTGCTCAAGGAGGGCTGCACCATCCCAAGCTTGCTGACAAACAACCCAAGACATTTTGTTGAGTGTGCTTGCCATAGAGGAAATGGCATCGTAACCGTTGGCCAGTGCAGCCATTATTCAGTGTGACTGCTGTTAGGAATGAAAACTGTCAGACGTGTTGGCATAGCAATCTCTGAGGGCGATAATTCTGCATGATGGGGAGGCTGGCCTTTGGTATCAGGCACAGACAGATTAAATGATGGTTCATTCTCAGCGTGTCCTTAGTACTCTGAAGCACAAGTCTGTTTTTCTTGTCACAGCTCATCACAGCAGAATACCAGTGTCCTTTGTCATGATAGTAAACTGAATGTGTTCAAGGTTGTAGTATCCTGGTGAAGGAAACAGCTATCAAAAAGATAAAATATGTTTTTTTTTTCTTTTTTACCATTACTTCAATGCATTTAATGGGATTTTATTTTCTAGACTAACACAAAGTTGTGCACTGCTTTTCCACTTGTAGAACCATCTTCAACTGCTGTTTCAGATTTAAAATTCATCTAGAAGAGGAGAGGGCAATTATTTTTTTCCCCAAAGGGGGCACATGGGAAACTTATTTAATATTAAAGGGGATAATTTCCACAAAACAGTGATTAGAACCCTCAGCAACATTTAATTAACTTAATGTAACATATTAATCTGTCACCTAAACATTACATCAAACAAGTGTGGAGCACAAAATGATTGCTCTATTTAAAGCTGCAGTAGGTAACTTTTATATAAATGTATTTTTGTTTAATTTATTAAATCTGTGTAATGTAAGACATAATTTAAGAACAAATTAAGCTGATCTGGCTCCTCTTAGTGGTCCTGTTGCCATTTGCAGTTGCAGAAATGCACCATCTCAGTGTCAGTCATGCTCATGTACTCTTCCCCATTTCGGTGAGTATTGTTATTCCAGTTAAATTTGATTGCAATTTTGTGCTGGTGATGTGCAAATGATGGAGAGACTGTAAAATATTACAGAACAACTGTCACTTTCTCAAATTCTTGTTGCTGTGGGTGAGTAGAAGGTTTTAGCGCAGCAGCGAGCAAGGGGGAAGGACCTGTAAGGTATGCTAGTTCAAATTGTTTGGGTAAGCCCATGGTTTCCTGAGAACTTCCTACTGAAGCTTTAACATTTATAAAACTAATTTAGAAAATGTGAATTTAATTTAAATATTATGAGCTTTGCTAATTTTCAAATACCAACATCACATCTACTTTATGCAATAACTGCACCCTATGAGCTTTTATTGGCTAATCTCAATTCTTTTAGAGTTTATTGAGAGCACTTAGTTAATTTATTAGTGCAGTTACATAAACAGAAAAGGCCAGATTCGCCACCCATTGTGCATCTGAGCGCTCTGGGATATCCTTGTCTTTATTCTCACAAAAGTTCTGAATCTGTTTTCGGGTCCCATTGCCTTTTCGGCACCTTATCCAAGCTTAGCCATCTCACAGTTGTCTGGTAGTTTATGTCACTATGTTCACTGTCATGCTCCTTCAACAGCGAAGCAAACTGTCTGTGAATCAATTCTTTTGACCTGATGAAATTAACTATTTTAGTTACAACATGACTAGGTTTTGGCACAGATTTGCACATCTCCTGATGAATGACACGATGCAAAAAGATCAGCTTCTGTTCCAAGTTAATTTACGTCACTTTATCGTGCATCAGTTTCAAAAGTCCAACATTTTTTTCCCCGTTAGATTTGGACAGCCATCAGTTGCAACATCTTCCAGTTTGTCTGCAAACAAATCACTCCCTGTTGCAATGATGTTTTTCATCTCAGGATGAGCGAAGTGTTGCAAAGAATTCTTGTTGCATTCTCAGTTTAGGTAGTAAGTCTTCTGATGCTCCTGCTCGCTCAGCATCTATCAAGCTATCTGCAATATGAATAAGGTAAACTGAATTGAAATTTTTGTACTTCTTTTTTTAGTTGCTCTCATTAGGAGAGTTAAATTGTAATCATTTAACACCGCTAACCACACAGTTTGGGGTTGATTTCAAGTATTTAGAAATAGATGCTTTGTTAGAAACTGCAGAAGATTATGCCCTCTGAAAAAATACAATTCATACAAAACTTTACATTCAGCTTAAAATTCTTTTTAATGTTATCTGGCACTAGTGACCATTATTGACCTTTATCAGACAGGAAATAGACAAAGAGAGAAGAGGAAGACATCCAGCAAAGGTCTCAAGGTCAGAAATCAAACCCAGGATGGTCACATCAGGACTATAGCCTCTGCATATGGGGCAACTTGCTTCCCCCACAGGACAATGCTTCCATCACCAGGGTTCAGGGTAATATTAATTAGCTGGTGAATTGTTGACATATTTGTGAGGTGCCAAATTATACGTTTTCTGATAAGAAGATTATTGTACCCCAGCTGTAAATTTCTGCATTTTATCCACTCAATGAGCGTGAGCGTCATTGCGGATTCTCTAAGAGCTCTGTGGGATTTTAAAAAACTTTGGAGGTTGGCGATTTTTTACTCAAAACAAACATCTAAAGCACTTCTACTGTGGCTATATTACACACAAGCAGGGAATTTCCAGTGGCAGTTGCTAGTATTAGATTTTATTTGGGGTTATTACACTGAACGGGGCTAATTACACATTAAATGAACACCATACCTTTTGGAGTTAAATTATTCTTGATCATAATATTCTTCCACTACATGAATATGTACTACTTTGTGAAGGTTTATCACATAAAATCCAAATAAAAAACATTAAGTGTGGTGTTTATAATATGACAAAAACTGGAAAAGTTTAAAGTACCTAATGAAGCATGTAGAGAAATGAGTTTGGCTGAGATTTGTGTGTGCACTTAAGCACTGCAAGTTATTTTTGCTGATACGAAATCAAAATTGACAACATGAGTTGTGGAATAGATGAAAATTCAGCAGTGAATATTTTTTAACTGCAAGTGCTTAATTATAAGGGCCTTTATTTCACAACCAGCCCTGTTTCACTGCTGTGTTTTAAAGCACTTCTGTCTTTATTGCTATTCTACTGCCTAATGTCTTTATCCACTGCAGCTGGCAAAAAAGTTTTGAATGCCAACTGTTTGGACTTTGTCTGTCACAAGCACTGCAGACTTGATCTCTACTGCCTCAGGCATTTCAGCAAGGCAGGGTGAGGCAAAGCTGAGCATATCTTTACAGTGGTCATAAAGACACAATGAAGAGACTTCTGAAGGCAGCTCTATGTCAGCTGGCAGCTGCTGTTCGTTCCATCGGGCGCAAGTTACGGGGGAAGCACAATAAACAACAGCATGAGAAACAGAGTATGCATTTGTGCTTCTGTTTGAGTGATCACTTCTGTGCATCAGTATGTATTAAGTTGCCCACATGCGTTAAGTAGGAAAAGCTCATTTAGATTTCTGCACTGCCACAGCTGAATTTAGTCTAAACAAATGTGGACCAGAATGGCATGTTGAGTGAAACATAAATGCTGCAGATTCATATTTTCCAAATGAACAGTGCGTGACCTTTGCCACAAAAACCATGGAGTTAAAAAGATTGAAAATGTTTCCAAATTAACATATAATCTGAGGATTTTCAGTCTATCAGCCATGAGTTGGTTTAGAAGGATCGCTGCTTTCGGTTGAGGTAAGAGTCAGTGGTCAGGAAAACCTGATTTTACGATCATTGTTTTCATATTCTGCCGCTTGCAGGTAATGAGGTGGATGTTAATTCTCAACTGTACAGGTGACTTGATCACATGTGATTGTTGCACACATTTGCCGTGGCCTTCGTCTGGCTGACAAATTCACTGCACACATATTTAATCTCTCTGTACCATGTTGCCTCCAGCTCAAATTAATTACTGGTACACTGGTTTCATCTTCATTATCTTGAAATCTAATGGTGACAGACTAGGCCTGGGTGTCTGGGGCAAAAGCCCTGAAGGCTTTCTGAAAACTAATAAAGCTCAGGACACAAGAAATATATTAATAAAAGCTGCTATATATTATATTATGGGAATGGGATGGATGGATGCTATATTATGAAAATACAATAGGTCTATGAATGTTTAATTTGAAAACATGAAATGTTGGCTCAAAATTAAACTGAGGGTATGTTTGTGTTTCCTTACATTTCATCCAAGACCTGTTTCACCACCACACAGAAAACTATTATGATTTATTGTTGTTAATGGCGTGTTGGATTTTTTTTTGTGACAACTTGATAATTAAGGAACTCTGATAAATAGCTGTAAATAGCTAGGTGTGTTACAAGGACCAGGCGATCTACATCATGCTTATAAAAGTTATTTCCTAATATTTCTTCCCCACTGGAATGCTTTTAGCAAAAAGAAGAAAATGAAAAAAGAAAGCATTTTAGACATAAAAATGTATAATGTACAGAACCTTCAGGACGTAATTCATAAAACTCTCCACTTGCCATTGACCTGTGTATAGCAATCATTCAACTTTGTGCTCATTATTGTTTTCACAAAAGACTAAAAAACGTAATTCACAGGTATTAAAGGAACAGACAAGAAAAATAGGAAATGGGAAAGTAGAGCAAATGATGGCTCAAATGATCAATAACAGTATTGATCTGGAGAGTGGAGAAGGAAGAGCAGAAATAAGTACAAAGAGTAAAAAAAGGGGGTACAAAAGAGCATTTCTTTGTTGAATTAGTCATAATAATTCTCCTATCTCCAACCTGGCATTGTGTGTTATCTTCAGGGTTATGTATTCAAAACATTTAATAATTATATTTTAGATCCTACATTTTGTCCACAAGGGATTTCATATGACTTGGAATATGAAGGCAACAATTGTTTTGCTTGGATTTTAAAGGATTATAATTAACCAGTAAAATTTTGTCTGTGCAGTAAAATTTGTTATAAAAACTTTAAAACAATTAGAAAATTTAATAAGATTTGAAATTTTCATCTTAAAGTAATAGCCAACACTATTGATGACTTTACAAACTAAATTGATGTTTAAAGAGCTATTAGAAAAATAGCTCTATTACCTTTACATTGAGACAGTTTTGTGCAACAAAGGTGTTTCTACATACATTTGTTTGATTAATTGTTTTTCTGAAATATATGGGCACATACTGTAGGGAACAATCAGCTGATCAACTGAACATATCTACGACTTATCAGTCAGTTTAAAACTAATATTGAAATTTTCTTTTTATTGTGTCTTGTTCATTTAATTTAATTTTGCAAATAAAGTTATACACAGTCTATAACATTAGACATTGAATGACTCAAAGCACAATTAAGCCCCATTTTTCTGCAATCTGTTTCCAGCTCCATATTAAGAGAGTGTATGCAGAAATATAATAATTATACAAATGTCTTTTTCTCATTTTTAAACAATTATTAGTTGAAGGAAGAAAAAAGATGTCAATTCACCAGTTTCCATTCTTTTTGTTTTCCTTTAAAAAGAAAGCTGCATGAAGGCATGCCTATAATTGTTCAAAATAAATTTTTAAATCATAACTATACCTTTTCAAAGTATAATGTGTGCTGGTAACTTTAATTTCACCTTATGAGAACAGGGACCATATATCCCAATTTGTTTGTAGATTACGGCTATTTGCACAAAACCTTGGGAAGAATCTAATTAGATAAAAACTTTGAGACGTTGGCTCATTCCATATGTTTACAAAGAATGTAAACATCCCTTTGTTAACTGTCATTTGCCAAAAATATTCAATGATGATCACTAACTGCATCAGTAATAAAACACCATGCAGAGTTTGTCTTCTCTGTTTGGTAAAAGATTGTGCCGGCGTCAAGAGCAAATTGGAGGAAAGGTTTGGTTTGTACAGCAATTATGTTATTGATTGGACACTAGCACCTCCTGCATATTGTAGCCGCACAAATGCAGCCAGGAGTAGCATCGCTACACAAAATCAGATAAACAACTACAGTCACTTGGAGACTTTTCATGCTGTTCACTCTTTAAGGAGGATTACAAGAACATGAACATTAAAACATGTGTTCTACTCATGCAACACTTTGCGAAGTGTTGCATGAGTAGAAATATAATTCTCTGCATCTAAAAAGGCAGTAAAATTACATGCAAATGTGTGCATTGCCCTCATTAAAATACAGTGCTTTACAAAAGTACCAGAAGTAAAAGTTATACTGATAGCACATTATTACATTTTACATATTTCAACCATGTACTACACTGTACGGAATGGGTTTTTGATTTTAAAGGCCATAATAAAGTAGAACACAATTGTGAAAGTGAGATTCATACATGGTTTTCATTTTTACAAAAATAATAAAAGAAAATCTGACAACTGTGGTGTGCTTGTGCTCAATGAACCCGAGTCAGGAATCACTGCAGGTCCACGGTTTTACGGTAGATCTTTGCCATCTTTGTGGATCTGGAAGCTGAGATTTTTTTGACTTCATCAGATTAAAACAGGCTAAATTTTAACTTATTAAAAACATCATGTTATCTTTTAACAATTAGTTTGTGTTCATCTTTTACAATCTTAATAAAAGACACAAGTTTGTGGTTGTACAATGATAAAATTTGAAACTCTAGAAGAGCACAAAATGCTACATTGCTTCCATCCTGAAGGTATTTCACAGAAAATAATCAAATGTTCTAAAACAATAGCATTCTAAGTATAAACGTGTCAGTAAAGCATAAAACAGTTGCTAAAAGAAAAAGTTTCACCTGTTGTAGAAGTGAGTTGTACCAAAAAAAAGCATCAAATCATTGCATATTCTATGTGCTAATTTTGAATGCAATACAATGTCTGTAGAGAAACTGCTCTTTTGTGAGCAAAATTAAATTGAAATTGTTTTAATTGCTCAAAAATGAAATCGGAGAATGATAGACAAACATTCACATTTACACAAGATGGAATAAAGACTTTCTCAAGAATAAAAGGAAAACAAGTGTGTGAAAGTCTGTTGACAGATGATGTGAGGTTTCTGCAGTGAAATTGGCTTTTTGAATGAAAGAAACAAAATATACGTTGCATGTTTCTAATTAAATTTTTTATTAAAACGCAGGTACTTGTGGTTTAAAACATTAGTGGATCCTTTAATATTGGTGCTGGAAAAGTATTTCCTTTTTTTATTTTCAATTTCTTTTAACTTACACAATAAGTAGTGCAATGGCCACATACTCACATGCAAAGCAAAATTCTAAAGCCTTAGAGGGTTTGAAGTGAAAAAGGCACGAGAGTTTTAAGCCATGTATTAAAAAAGAAAGCAAAGACACAATGAAAGAAGTTGAATCCACGACCTCTCTATCTCATCTTAAGAAAAACACCACCTGCCGTGCAGCCCAGAAATCGCAAAAAATCAGGAGGACAAAACATTGAAGTAATGTGTATCTGACAGAATGCCCTCAGGCCTCAGTGGTGTCTAGAAGTGTACGAAGACACAGAGTAGAGTAGAGAGAGGGAGTTTTTTTGGCAAAAACGGTGCCTCTGTCAACTTACTCTGAAATGTTATAAAGAAGACAGTAAAGAACTGTTTTTCTCTCCAATTCAAGGGAAATGTACAACAGCAGAGTGCTTGCAACATAATTAGAAGATAGCCACTTTAAAAGGCAAATATATTACTGCAATTTTGATTCATAGAAATTATCAATGAAACAAGAAATCCAGCGCTGATGAGAAAATTTGTACCTGCAGTGATGCAAATCACAGCGGTTATAGCACATGCCAAACTTAACTCTCCGCTATTAGTGTTATAAAATAGCATTTAAGATCAGCCGATAAGATTCAGGTAAGTTTCGGGTTTCAGATTCAGGTATTGGTTTACCACTTGAAATTAGTTGTTTTTTTTGTTTGTTTTTTTAGGGGTGCCACACAGCTCAAAAAACAGGTGCACGATGTACAGTACATGTTCTATGCAGTTGTCCTTAAGTTCAGTTCCCCAACCCAGGACCATTTACTGCATGTCTGCCCCTTCTCTCTCTGCAACTTCTTCCTGTCAAGCTACTAATAAATAAAGGCCACTAGAGGCACAAAACCTTTAAAAAAATACATTTCTTGTTTTCTTTGTCAAGTGGCCTAACGACAAAATGAAATATTCCTTTCAAAATGTTTTAGATCAAAGACTATAAAAGAATAATACTAGTCAGTTTCCAAAGAAAAACACTAAAATAACTTTAGAAGCCTATGAACATTATCCATCCATCCCTACATTATGTATACCAGTTTATCCTTGCAGGGTAGAGAAGATCCACTGACTACCCACTGGATAGGTTCTCTGCTCATCACAAGACAACACAGAGACCAGCAGGACAAACAATCATGCATGACCACACTCACTCCTAATGACACCAATTAAAAATGCAGTCACGCTTTTGGACAATAAGCGGAAACTAGAATGCGTGGAGCAAATCCACAAAAGTGTAAGGAAAGCATGCAACTCCTTATAAAAACAATCCAAGTTAGGATTTGACCCCAGGACTCTCTTGCTGTGAGGTCCACGTATCTGGATGTTTCTTATAAAATATTACAAAAATCCTTCCAAGAGGCTCTAACTGAAACATTTACTCACATTTACATCTTCATAGAAGTCAAATGTTCAAAGAGCAGTCAAGTCTGTTTTAGCAACATTAGCTAACCAAAGGTCTTGGATTTGGACAATGTCCTACAGAAAAATATGTTTTCACTATCACTATACAAAAAACCATTGACACAAACTTTAGTGTTAGTATGCTTTTCTTTTAACAACTGTTCATGATGCGTTTAAAATGACAAGTGAATCATTTGAAAAGCTATTTTCTTTGCTAGCTAAGATTAAGATTTTAAGCTCTAGTACTGTGTTGGGATTCAACCTTGTGTTGCCTTTTGTCACTGTGGGATGTGGCTGGAACTATAATATAACAATAAAGACCAAATAAAGCTAAGCTGTTTGTGGAAGTCTGCCACGAACCCTGTGGAGCTAGACAAAAAAAAAGGCCCTGACAGTTCTGAGCTCTGTTGATCCGCAGCAGAAAACAACGCAAAAAAGTTTACGTTTTCAAAGTAGCAAAAAGACAATAGTGACATTTTATGTGTGATATTTTTTCATACTAAAACAACCTCAACACGTTAACAAGCTGCAGTGAGACTACAAGGAAAAGAAAAAAAAAACATGGTAAAGGAAGTTAGGAGAAGATGTTGAGATGCAGAAAGCAGTTTGGGGCTTGTGAAATTTCTCTTTTCACATTGAAAGTCTGTTTTCTCCTCATTTCAGAGCAGTTTTATGTATAGACCTGTGAGTACTGGCTAACTATTTGCCATAGAGCACTGGCGTCAAAGGAAAATAATTTTCAAGTTTGATCACAGTTCATTTCCAAAGATGCATTCTGAGCTCCACTTATCCTCAGCTCAGCACAACATAATAACATTGTTATGTGTTGCACATTGTATGAAATGGACAAATGAGCTTCCAGAGGTTAGCACAATATTTCTGGAATGAAAGGCCCATAGGAGTTTGTTGAGTCACTCCAGACTCTTGGTACCAATATGTATTTAAAATATGACTGGCCTTTGCCTTTGGGGATGTTATGAATAGTTCCTAACTTTTGTACAACATAAAAAAAAAATCTTGAAAATCATAGAGTGACTAATGCACACCTTTGGGTTCATTATTATTTGTAATAATGAACTAAATATACATAAATAAAACACTCCCCCTGCCACTCTCTCTCCTCCATGTTAAATATTAAGTTCTGTCGAAAAAGAATCTTCAGATCCAATGACATATCAAAACAATTTTACTTTAAGGTTACCTAGTATGTTGTTTAACAGTGTGACTTAATGCTATGCATCTTAAATTTGTTTAAATTTCCATTACAAAAGATAACTAAAAACACAATATCAACTAAATGACTCACTGTTTTTTTTTTTCTCCGCATCTTAAATTTGTTTAAATTTCCATTACAAAAGATAACTAAAAACACAATATCAACTAAATGACTCACTGTTTTTTTTTTTTCTCCCCTCCAGGGCGTCTTTTTGTGGGCTCTAGTGTCCCTTAAATGAAAGTAGGCTGACAGGAAAGGGGGAAGGAGAGGGGAGAAGACATGCGGCAAATGTCGCTGGGTCCGGGAATCAAACCCACGACAGACTCAAGGCCTCCAAACGTGGGTCGCGCTATCCTCTACGCCACCACATCATGCCCAAATGACTTACTGTTTAATTAACATTTTTATATAAATCAGACCCAGTTGAAGCAATGTAAAATACTAAAATAAAAATCTGTTAACAGTATGTTTCATGGTTTGTAATATGGTTCACTCTCTATTATTGCTAAAATTAAATGCCGTCTAGACTGGAAAAAAATATTTTGGTCAGTGCTAAAGGAGAACTGCTAAAAAGAATAATCTCTAGTCTGTCTTTTAATAAATACATTTTTAAATCTTTGTAATGTATAGCATATATCACAATCATAATCATCTCAGCATGTCATAAATTGCCATTGCATGGAGAAAAAAAATGTCTGCACAGTTGAGGCTTTATCTCAGTGTGTCACCCAAGCTGTCCTATGATCTCTGTGTCCTTAAAGCTGCACGTTAGCATGTGTTCGCTATCTTCTTCACCCGTACATCTGTCCATCTGTCTATGTATCACCCTCTTTCTCTCAGAGGAGATGATAATGGGATCTTAGCAGAAGTCTGATTAAAAGGACACTTCCTCCTCTGAGACCACCAGACCGTATCACTTTTTTTCTTCTTTTCTATTCCTCAGAGCAGCAGAAACCTTGGATTTTGAAGCATCATGGCCCAATAGCAAGCTCATGCAGTGAAGGCTAATTAAATTAGGCAAAGTGAACCTAAAGCCTTTATCTCAATTCTATCATCAAAGGAAGAGTAAAAAAAAAAGACAAGAAATGTGAAATATACAACCTGGAGTTATGAATTGCTTCATGTTACATGCTACCACTGAGATATATTCACATCACTTGGGGAAAGAAAATGAAAAAAATATTATTGCTTTAAGGAGTCAAAGAGTTTATAGCATGATGTACATCAGATATAACAAAAACAATTTTGGACACTTGCAACTTTTCATCACCAGTTTGTCTTGTTTTTTTAAAAATTATTATTATATTGGTTGACAGATACAGAAATACCAAATTATGTGCATGGACAAGTGTTGGAGAGAAAATTTTATTTTAAATACAATCCTTACGCTCATCTAAAAATCTGCCATCAGTGAAGACTTAATTATTGCCTTACTGAGTACAATTCAAAGGTTTCTTTGCAAACGTCCTGAAAATATAATGAGAAAACAACCAAAGTTAAGATGGTAACATATCATTTAATTTACTCTACAGCCATACTATTGCAGTTTCTAGACAAAGGTCAACAGAACAATGACAGTGTTTCATATACAATTTTGACGTTCTACGTGCTTAAAGAAAAATATTACGTAAAGTGGGCATTTTTGTGCTTCACACCGTGTTATGTTTTTTTTTTTTATCCTTTTCAATTACTTAACACTGCCCTATTTTTTATGGTCAGCATTTTTTGATACACAAGTTTTTTTAGACACTCAGGGGGTTGAAAATAAAATACCCAGAACTATCTTCTCACTAGTAAGTATTTAATTGAAACTTACAGATCAACAGTAGATTAATAAAAACATATAACTCTGTATTTTTCATTTCAAATAGGAAAAGACCCCTTTATCTGTTGCATAGCCAGTTCAATAATACAGTCTGTCACTGTACATGTTGAGAGAGGAAATTAAAAAGTACTGCAGTGGGCCAAAGAGCAAGTAGAGAAAATGAATGATTATTAACAGATTTAATTTTCATTTGAGGTGAATTAAACATCAGTTGTTTAAGAAAAAAGACATTTCAAAAATGTGACAATTTTTGATTGCTTATTAATGATTTCCAAGTATTGTGATTGTGTATCACAGTGCATTAGGTTAGCAGAAGTTGTGACATCAGTCGCAAAATAGAAGAAAGTGCATTTCTGCTTTTGTTCAACAGGCCAAAGTTGGAAAACCAGAGTAAAGCAGGAAGAAAGAAAAAATAAGGAGGGGGGAAAGCCTCTCATCCTCATTATGTAAACGAGGTGCATGACTGTTCAGTGGGTCCCTCGAGAGTTAATTACCAGTGGCTTCTCAGCCTAATTGGCTGAAACTAAAGAATTTGCCATTTCTTATTCCCATGCTCCCTTTCCCCCGTCCCCTCTCTCTCTTTTCCTGTATTTCTCTTTGTTTCTTTCCCTTTCTCACAAGCACATTTTCCATCTTTCACTTTTCAACCTGTTTTCTTGTTTGCCCTTCTCCTCCTCCACAGAACTGGCCTTCCAGCTTAGCTTCATGCCAGCTAAAAGCTGGCTCTGATGCTTAATTTGAGCATCTGCTCCAGCTGGCAGGATAAGAAGATTTTTACATTGCTAATTCCAGCTATTTGGCTAGACTAATCACTACTAGATAAAGAAGAGAACGGGGTTGCCCATCACTTAGAAACAAAAAACAGATACCAAGAACTGGCATCTCATCTTTCTAAATGGATGCAAATTAAATTCATAAAGACGGGGATAACAAGTTGGAAATAAGAATAAAAGTGGGCAACACTGTGGGGAAATATTAATAAATCAAGAAAGGC
Source organism: Xiphophorus couchianus (assembly GCF_001444195.1). Lineage (NCBI taxonomy): Eukaryota > Metazoa > Chordata > Actinopteri > Cyprinodontiformes > Poeciliidae > Xiphophorus > Xiphophorus couchianus. Next base: position 19,926,156 of record NC_040234.1, on the reverse strand, counting down.
AAAAGGAAGAACGTGGGGATCTAGAAGACTTTGATTTTTTTGGAAGGGTAAAGTAACCAAAAGAGCTTACTGTGTTTCTGTGTCCTTCTTTCATATTTATTTTACAGTTTGTTTTTTTTAGATAATTTGTTCCTATAAGGGAGAAAAAGGGAAGAAAAACATCTTTGAGAATGTGATTTATTAGATGAAAATACAGATGCACAGAGGTGTGAAAAGTGTTTGCTCCCTTCCTGATTTTCTACTTTTTGCATGTTGCTCATTTGTGTTTCAGAATATTAAACCAATTTAAATAATAGTCAATTTAAGTAAACACTAAACGCAGTTGCTAACAGCCTTTTTAAGGTCGTGACACAGCATTTCAATAGGAATTCCAGTCAAGATTTGACTAGGCCACTCAAAGGTCTTCTTTTAGTTGTTGTTCAGTCAAGCGGAGGTGTACTTGCTGCTGTGCTTTGTATTGTTGTCCTGCTGCATAACTCAAGTTGGTTTCAGCTTGAGATCACAAACAGATTAATTTTACACCACTGCAACACTAAAGCTAAAGTTGTTAGCTTGAAAGTTCACAGCTTTCAAAACTGGGAGTTGTGTGAATAAAACCTCAAAAGAATTAAGGAAAAACATATGTTTTAGATCTCAAGAAAGAAACTAACTACAAAATCACTTTAACATTAGATAATAAAAAAACACTGTAAATTGTAAAGAATATCCATTTAATGTGCAAATGAGTTTGTATTTTAGAGATGTTTAGAGATATTAACATTTCCATTCAGAGTTGAGGAAATGATCTACAACAGGATGTTCATCTGATAAGCTGTTAACTCTTCACCAGTCAAAGGATCAACTTTCTCTTTCTTTAAACTGTGATACGAGATTTGCTTTATAAAGGAATTATTACCAAACTATGCATTAAATATGTTCAATTTGCAAATAAACATTTAAATTGCACAAGTAAAATGCACATGTAAATTTCTTTGCCATAGAATAAATAAATCTTTAGATTTAAAAAATAGACTTCTATTTAAATCATCAGTCACAGAAAATGGCTGCAGCTAAATAAACTCAACTTGAAAACGCTGAAGTATACATTGTAAAACATGAATTATTTGACGCCTAAAACATGTTTATGAAAGAAAACAAAAAAATATGGACAACAAGTTTTCTCCTAACAGGAAATGTTTACTGGTCTAACTCTTTTTTTGGATTATTGATTTGATTATCTAGCATTTATGTAAAAGACTTTGAACAGAAACAAAACTCTGATCATTTACACAATGCAAACATCCTAGAAAATGGAAATCAAATTTTTTGTTTCATCTCACACATTTAGATAAATAAAAGGTAAAAATAATTTTAAAAAAATTGAAAAGAAAACCTCAAAAGCTAAATTCGTTTTTGAAAATGGGGATGAAAATATTTAAATAGGAAACCCACTACAGAACAAAGAGCAGGACTCTAGCTATTAAGTTTTCTTTTTTTAAAATTCTTTCATGATTAGTTATCCTGCAGAGAAATTATCTTATGTTATGCTTTTATTAAGTTACCATCCTAATAAAAACAGTATTATGCAGTTCCGTCTTAATTTTTGTTTTGTCCACAGACACACTTTTCAGACATTGTGGAAGGTATTGTTTGTCGCAGTTAATATAGTGGAGCAAAAGCAAGTATCATTCCTGGTTGGGGGGAAAGGTACAGATAACAGCAAAACAAATAACAAAAGATGCAAAATGATTTTTAAAAAGAAAAAGTAAAGAAAAAAGTAATAAAAGTCAAATAAAATAGTCCCACTAAACACAGTTGGACATCAGTCAATTTGATGTTCCTCTATTTCCCTTAGAAAATAGACATCCAAACAAAAACACAAAAGGACTTACACCACTTTTGTATTATATAAACAGTGATCAGGCCACGGCAGTGTTGTGGACCAGATATGATTAGCTGTGCTTGTAGTTCAAAAGCCCAGCACAAATTCTAGTTACTCCGTGCAAGCATATCTGCACGTTCACAGCTGTGTGTTTAAAGATAAACTGCTATATTCCGCATGCAGGGAAATGCTATTTATTCGGTGTAATGAGCAGATATTAAGGAGAAAATGAGAAAGTACAAAACAGAGGGACAGAGAGGAGAATAATAAAAAGTGATGATAAAAATAAGAACAATAAAGTTATAAAATAGCCAGTTTTGTTTCTTTCTTGTTTTCTTTCTCAATTAAAAAAAAGATCATTAGGGACTTTCTCCATCAAAAAAAAGCATAAAAACAGCTTCAAATTTATTTCAGCTGTAGAACAAACCTAAATGCTTATCTGTCAACAATAATAAAGAAATAAGAGTTTTAAACAAAACAAATGGTGTTGTGTTCAGCATAATACAGATGCATTTGTGCAGAAATGGAAGGCAAGTTTTAGGAAAATATGAACCGCTTAAACTTAAATCTGTTTAATTTGGATTTTTTTCCCTTTTGTGAACGAAAAAAGGGTTTGATTGTCAAGGTCACACAACGACCAGAGAGGTGTACCCCACAACTCTGCAATGGATGGATGAATGGATGGGTACATTTTTAAACCATGAATTGTGCTGGTTGAAGACTTGAAATTGGAGTATCTATTGTTTTAAGGAATGTATATTTGTTAAGTCACAGTGCCCAGACAAGGTAATACAATGCAGACTGTGCATGGAATATTTGGTCCAACCTTTCAGCAACAATAATCAGGTAGGCACACCTTTACATGACCACCTGCACGAACCATTAAGCCAAAGCAGGATGGATCCACACTTTCTTGTTTACAGCAAATTCTTTTTATACCATCTGCATAAAATTTAAACAGAAACAGAAAATACTTAAATTTAAGTGCTTATTTCTTACTGACCTCTTGTTAAGCCAGAAAATAACCATGTTGAGACTGCCCTTGGTATTAATTTAATGAATACATACCTGTCTTTATCTTTGTGTGCTAATACAGCATCCTAATTATGGAGTAAAACTGATACCAGCTTTACGTATCCTCAGGAGTAAAGCTTCCTAGATGGCTCTGGTTACAAAAGTGTGGTTCAGTTCAAGGCTGTTTCCTCTAAGATCTAATGAAAATAATTTTTCCCCTCTTTCTGCTTCCTAAGCGCCAGGAGGAGGGTCTTAGCGCTGTCAATCAATCTCGTGCCCATAGCCCCCTTTGCTCTCTGCTACGCCACAGCTGGCACAGCCAGTCATGAATGCTCAGGCTAGCATGGACATCGATGACAGCAGATAAATGGTTTTCCAGAAATAATAAGTTGCTTCTCCACCATTAGCACGTTTAGCAGTGAGTAAATGAGAATGATTGACAACGCTAAGATCTTTCTACTGGCTCTGATTGGATGTCTTTGGTCTGGATGACTTGGGAGTGGTGAATTTCTTCAGAGGGCAATAGTAGCTCAGGGAAGAGTTGGAGGATATCAATCTTTTCACAAATTATCTGTCTCATACTATACTGTCACAACATAGTCACAGTTTTACAAATGTAAAAACACATTTTCATAAAAGTTACACACTGCACCTTTACGGCTAGTGAAGTGTTTTTTTTTCCTTTCTTTTTTTTTTCTTAGAATGCCTACTGCCTGTTTCTGACTTACTGGTGACTATTCTGGGCTCTGGCAAAATACAGATGCACATTACTTACTTTTAGAACTGGTGAAACTGGATATCCAACAAACAATGAAGCTACGTGAAGACCGGAGAACTAATAAGCCAGCAAATGACAAAGGAATAAATTAATACTTCTTTCCTATGACGTTGGAAAGAAGTCACTGCTTCTTAAACATAAAAGCTGTCATTTTGCACAGCAAAACAGAGCTGATAGCCAAATCCTCAATTCTACACTGACAAAGCTCTGCATAGCAAAGGCTGTGCCAAATTTTATGGATATCAAGCATGCAGCCAATACTCAACTGGGCAAAACATTGTCAGTTTGCATTTGACTTATCAGAGCTAAGCCTTCTTTTGTTAGGTGATTGATGACTTTTGAGTTGGATTCAAGTCTTTAAAGTTTATTATTTTACGATGGCTTACATGTACCAGAATTTTTACACAAACATTTTGTTTCCAACATGACTCTGCTTGTCAGTAAAAACTACAAGTGTAATTTAACTATCTTTAACTGTACGTAGAACCAGGCAGAAGAGAATAAAACACAAGTCATACAGAGAGGTAAATTGGACACAAGTATTCCAGAAAAAAAATAAAAAAACTTTTCATTGACCTTTCTGTGTCCTACTTTAATAAATGTTGCCATTAAAGCTACAGCACTTTGCAAAAGTAGTTATTCCTCTTGAATTTGCTTTACATTTTGTCTCATTGCAGCCAAAAACTTGTATGTTACTTGTATTTTATGTGCCAACACAAACTTTCACATACTGTGAATAGGAAAATGTTCTTGCAAAACATTAATCCATAAATCAAAAAGGAATGATGCAAAACTATCAAGACATCTACATGAGCAGACAGGCCGAGAAAGTTGAGCGTGAATCAGACAAGCAACCATAACCAAGGTTACCTTCCTCTGTCTAAGTAGAGCAAGGTAATCCTGGAAGTGCTGCGGAAATCCATGCCTTGGGTGGGAGAATTTGGGAAGATTATCAATCTTGAATTCCCTGGCCTACTTGCAAAATGTAGGCAAGGAAAACTAAAATTGCAGATTAGCAGATCTGAGCATACCATTCCAGGGGTGACAAGATCATACAGTGGCGACACATTTCCTTAGGAGGAACATAGAGTCTTGTAAGAACTGATGGGAAAAGGATTGATTGAAAATGCTGGGCAATCCTTTAAGCATATGAGTTAGTGTAAATGAAAGAAAAAAAGAAAAAGTGACACTGAAACCTGCCTTACAGCAGGTGAATATATTTGAAAGAAAAAAAAAATCTGCATTAGCTAAAATGTAATGATGTAAAATGTAGTTCTAATAATTTACAAAAATTGACCAGTGAATGTCAAGAACACAATTTAAGTGAGAAACAGAGGAAGTACTTTGATAGTGGATGTTAACTTATGGTCCCCACCCAGTTTGAATGAGTTTTCCGAAGAAGAAAGGGCAACTACCTCAGTTTCTAAATATAAAAGTTGGTCCAGACATACCAAAAGTGTTTCAGCTGTAATTGATGTGAATGGTGGATTAAAAAATATTAGGGCGAGTTAAGGTGGATTATTACTCACGCATGCCACACTTTTTAGAATTGTTTTGGTGAGAAAATGTAAATATTTCTATTATTTTCCTTGCACTTCACCATACTGCAGTTTTCTGTTTTGGTCTGTCTGGTAAAATCTCAAAATACAGACGTTTGTGGCTGTAACATAAATACTTTTACTGAACTGAAACATTTTTAGTAATTTAGAAGATAAAAGTATGCTTCTGAGCTTAGAGCAGGATATGAATCATTTGTCTTTATGCAAGTTTGATAGGCTTCCATAAGGAATGATATACAAGTTACTTTGAGGATGACTCAGATGTCTCCGAGTTGTGATCCTGCTATGCAGTTGCAATATGTACTTCCATGCCCTCCTGTTCTTCCTCTTCTCTTTTTCTGTAACTTTGCCTCTTCTTTCTTTCTCAAACTCTGTGAGAACAGTACCAGCACACTGGATATTGTCTCCACTAGTGACAGGGGTTGGCACTCTGAAACAGACACCTCTCTTCCAGTTCCCTCACACTCTACCTATTACAGCGATTAACAATGCTGTCAGTCTGAGTACCCCCAGCCCTACACCCCTCCACACATCACATCTCAACGCCACTGTCCCCCTCTCCTGCATCCCAAAGGGGTTTTTATGATCGACGGGTAGAGTGTTCTTATGAGTTGGAAGGAAATTGAGGCTGACTGAGGTGGAAAGTATTCTGCCGATACTTTCCACTATCGGCAGAAACTGGAAGTTTCTCAACATCTGAATGGGAAAGGAAACACATCTTGGGAGAAATGAAGAGGCACTGTTACTGTCACTTTCTGCCGATAGTCTGATGATACAGTATGGATGGGCTCAACGGATCATCGGAAGAAGTGATGATTTATGTTGTCATCGACTGTCTGCTGGGATGAATAGGCATGTCACTGCAACAAATGAAACGATGCGAGAAAGTTGTACACATATATTTATTTACCAAAATTTTCTGAGGTGTGCAGACTACCAAAATGTTCACTCAAGTAAAAGCAGAACTACTTCAATAAATTATTGTGCAAGTATAAAGTAGCATAACTGACCAACGCAGCTTGATTTGCACTGTATCTCCGGTACATCATAAAATTCTTTCATACGTAACCTAGTGTGGGATTTGGGATGGAAAATGGATAAAGGGAAGGATAGAAAGAGGGATGGATGGATAATGAAGCTTTTGTAGAAACAAGTATCACTAACATAAGCTGTTTGTGTCTGGTGCCGTTTTGATTAAAACATATCGGTTCTTGATTCAGTAGTTTAGGGCATTAAACTTCACTGAATCAAAAGTTTCAGTAAAGAAACTTTTGAAGATAAAATTATGCTGCTGAGCTTAATTTCTAGAACAAAACTGAAGATGAAGACATTTTATTTGCAAGTATCAAATGAGTCTAACCATCCATCCAAATCAACTAAACAATGAATACACAAGTGGAACATCTGCTTAAAAGCTAAGTAGCCAGTTTAGAAATGTACCTAACAGAAAATCTGTGGCATCACTTGAGAAATCATAGAAGATCTTTTGCAAAGAAAAGCATCAGTTCAAGATGTGGTATGCTGATAGGCCTTGATCAAAGAAGAGTGAATGCTGGCATTGAATATGATTTTTCTTCAAAGGAAGATTAAGTTTAGAAGTTTGCACATTTGTGAAAGCAGGTTATTGCACCTGATTTTCTTTTTTACTGCCTTCCAATCAAGTGTTTGTTTTTGTTTTTTTTAAATGATCAAACGTCACATTGTTACCACATACACACCCCTTAACTGTCCTTAATTGTAGATTAAAAAAAATGGGGTTCTTATTGATTTTATAACTTAAAAATCTGGCTTTTTAACATTGTTGTATACTTTTTTGAGGGAATGTATAAACCACAAAAAATACATACATAAAACAGATGGATAGAGATAGGGAGTTTTTTTTTTTTTTTCTCCTGAGAAAAGGACCCCACATTAGCACTACATTAGGCCTAATTGTGCTTTCTGCAGAGAAACTACTTGTATTTCTGTGTGCACCACATTTTAGGTTGAAATTACACTCAAATTTTCTTTACCCCTTTTTGTTAAAGCATCTGCTCCAGCACATCATTAATCGCTGTTACTGGACCAAAAAAGCGCTAAAATAAAGGGCCATCTAGAAACCTTTGATCTTTTGTTCTTGCTTATGCCATTAGAGTGAAGAGCCACAGACAGTGGCTCGCTGCCAGGAGTTTGTTAGATCTAAGCTAACAAGGATGGCTCAGGTAGTCCTAATAGAATCTTTCCTGCCCTTATCTGTATTGACTTCAAACAGTGTGGGAAGCACGAATGGAAAACAGTCGGGGTTTAATTCCGAGGGTGAGGTTGAAGCATACTCACAGGTTTGGGCTTTTACCACAGGCACGGCTACGGAGCCCTTTCTTCACTGTTCAGATCAAAGTTAATTCCCCTCTTAATTAAGATGAAATTGGATGAAAGCCGGCAGAGACTTGCTTTTGTTTTTCTTTGTGCCAAACATTGCGAGCTGCATCTCAGGGTGAGGGTGCATCCGTGAGTGGAACAATTTCTTGTAACTTTACTCATAAGAAATATATTAGTACATCCTTTTAAACAATTCGTGGAAAAAAAGCACACGTCTATTAGAGGTGCTTCTTTGATCTCTCTTGATGACCAATCTTTCTACATGTGGACACCCAATGCCCTGTAATGAGACTTGTTCTGCCATTATCTTTTTCATGGCTGTGTCCCTTGTTGTGATGCTAATAAGCCCTTGTTACCACATACACACCCCTTAATTGTCCTCTTTGATCTTGTACTAATTCTGCTAATTAGGAGCCCAATTTCCAAAAGTTAAACATTTTGCCTTCACACCCAAGGACGGCATTCTGTGAGCATATCCACAAGTGAAGAGATAAGAGGAATTGACAAAAACTTTACAAAATTGTCCTGACTGTCTCTTGGTCCAGGCTGGATTAGGCGACTTTTTTGAATAACACAATAAAACAACACATTTTGCCACCGTCTTGCTTCATTAATTTAGCTACATGTTTAGGGCTCAAATGCACGTACAAGCTTTCATAACATCATGCTCCTGACAAACGCAAAGGCATCACATTATTTCTGCCCAAATGATTTGGTTTCCAATTGTTGCCTACACACATTATGCACACGCATAGACAAATAAATGTACTGTGTCAGCAAATTGAGCTTTAAATATGGGAGCAAAGAACCACTGAAACAAACAACAAAGCAACCACTTTGTCCATCAGATTCTTTGCTGTGCTCCATTGTACATAATTCTTAATAAGCATTAATAGAAGTGTGGGCAAAATAGCTTAGAGTAATATGTCTCAATATCTCAATTTTTTCTTCAAGAATTTAAGGTGAGCTTTTGTTTTACACTTTTTACTTTCTCATGCATCAAAAGTTTTATTTTGTATTATTTTTTAATAGGAATGAACTCCAGGCTTAAACATTTTGGAGTTGAAAGCATGCATCGATTATTTCCACAAGTGTCTGAGAAAAAAGCAAACAAAAACAAGAATTATGTCGTAATCTAAAAATGTTAAATGGATGCTCTTCTTCAGACAATTGTCCAGGCCACCAATGATCATTAAATTGTCTGGTCCAAAAACACACCATCAAATATCTAGAAATCTGTAAACATAAAAACGGTGGTAAACATACACCGTTTTTTTAAAGACAGTCAATACCTTCTCTATATTAAAAAATACTTTTTAAGTGATCTTCTTTATTAACATGTAGTTTATTTTAATTTGACAATGATCAAAATGTGTTAGCTTTAAAAAAATTTCATTCACTTCATGTTTCCATGTAAATACTCACAAATTCAAAGGGAAACTATATTGACTAAACTGTGTCACTGTTGTTTTTGTCAGTTTCAGTAATTTCTTTTTATAAGTAAATGGAAGCAGTCCTCCAAAATGTAAGTTGCCCTGAAATGCATTCAGTCACAAAGAAACCAACAATATGACTTTGTGGATAAACAACTGTTATCGTTAATCTACAAAAACGCAAATATGATGGGAATCCAGTCCCTCTTTGCAGACATAGCACAACCCAGATGCATACAGTCCTCCCTTAACATTCCGGCCCTTTGCAAACATCGTCTCTCACATCTGCCAATTGGCTTGGTTGTTGTTTTGAAAATACATCCACTGCTGAAACAATTGTAGCTACAGTATTAAAAATGATACAACAAACAATTTAATTTCAACATGGTGTAAATGTTAAGAGATGTTTGTTGGTTACAAAGAGATTATTACTCCAGAAAAATAAGTCTGGATTTGGAAGTTTCCTATTACTGAGCAAACATTTTTGGAGTGAGCTGAAAGACTATTATGATATATTAGTTTCTTTTCTTGAAAGCATTCCCTAGTGTTCAGTATGCACTGCACTGCTCTGGGTAAATTATTCTCGATTCACTTTAGAAAAGACTAGATAGGCTGCTACTTTCATTTTATTAGACTCTTCACAGTTTACTGCCATGACAATGAATTCTGTCTGCATTCTTACTTATTCTCATACTCCAAACAACCCCAAACAACATGCCGCCCTGGGCGGTTGCCCATTTCGTCCACATCAGAAACTGCCACTGCTTACTGAACTGAGAGATGGCATCAACAAAATTCACAAAAAATACACAATGTGTGGAAAAATTAAAAATTAAGCAAGCAAAAGATCATATGTTTTATATGACTAACTTTGGCTAAGTACAACCTAACTGTTTTAGGTATATAAAATATGTTAGCACCATTTCGTTGTTATGCTGCAAACAAATTTTAAGATACATGCATTGGAGAAAAAACAATAAATCACAAAATATTCACAAAGATGTCATTTCAATCACAACAAACAGCAAAATGCTACTTTCAATCCCAGTGAAACTGACTTCCTGGGATAAATAACTAATGGTGCCAAAAGCCCACTCAAAACATACAAATGTCCAACATGTTCAGTTTTAACAAAAACAATTGTTTCCACAAAACCAACTTTGACTATATTCTGAGCCAGTTTCACATTTTCTGGATCTGACTACTCACAGAGTTCATCATTAGCCAATGATGCTGGTCAGAATTACAACCCAGGCATATGGTCAATCTGGGTGGAAGTCCCCCTCCCTGGTTGATCCAAGCAGCCATTTAGCATATGCACAGGGTGATGCACCGTTTTAAATGGTGCGCAAACTCTGTTTACTCAACACATTTCTGTTTGTGCTAGCTTTTAAGTTTGCTCACCCAATGAACATCAAATAGACAAGAGAAATGCATGAAGCAGCAGACAAAGGATGATCCAACACATAGCCGGAATTGTCAACAAAAAAACAAAAAAACACAACATAAGTTGCAAATATATTTGCATATAAATTAAGTTTTGTCAGGTCTAATAGTTTTTAAAAATGTATCTTGCAAAAAAAGCCGACTAAATGACAGTTAAATCTTTGGACACACCTACTAATTAATTTTTAATGAAAGCGGGCGTTCAAATAACTAACCGATGTCTTTTCTATAAATGTGATGTAATAAGTAATATAAACTTAAGATTTTGCTCTGTTTTTGCATCAACATCATTTGAAATAGTAATATTTAATGCACTTGTATAACCCTATAATTACAAAGAGTGGCTGAAAAAAAATTATGCATCTATTTATAAACAATATCTTTCATATATAGATTATAGACCTCTGGGATTATCTTCTTACTAAAACTAAAATATGTCAATCTTTATTATGTTAGAACTAAAATTAAGTGTGATTTTTTTTAACAAAAGAAGGGTTCATTTTCAAAATACAGTAGACAAATAATAATTCAGATTAGACTCCTTTAATCCTGAGATATACAGACTTTGCCCTGGTAAGGAAAAAAAAATTAAAAAAGCTGGCAGCAAACAAAAATCACTTTGAAAACACGCTGTGCCGCAGACTATTAAGACCCCTGGTTGTTTTCTAAGCTGCTGAAGGTTTCTTTTTCTTCATCACACAACAGAAAATTTTAATCAATGTCCTAGTGTTGTGTATAAACTCATGCATTAAATTAGAAAATATCAGAATATAAGAATATTAGTTCATGAATTAAATATTTTTTAATTGTGGTTCAATATCCCACCAGATCTTATGAATGAAGGTCATTATTCCTTGTCCTCCACCCTTTTACAGGTATATAACTGACCCCTTCCAATGATTGTATATTTTCTAAGAAATAATTATATTTTATGGTCCAGAAATATGAAAGATGGATTCACGCAATTAACCCCTAAATATAAGGTGTCTATAAAAGTTGCTATAATTTTTAGAATGCTGATAAAACAGAGAAAAAGGGAGGAGAGGATATGCTAAGGCAGAATACAGTAGAGTCAGGGGATCCGATGCCTATCGGAGCATGGCCTTTTAGCAGAGTACACTGACAGAGACGCCAGTTTGACGTACAGCAACCCCCATCTCCCCCAAGTGACATTTCTCCAGGGCAGGGAAGAGGGGACAAGTGTTGGATATAAAAGGTTGTTAGAAGGTGATAGTGTAAAATTTACAAGAGGTCTTCCTTATAACATAAAAGGAATGAGGTTAAATGGCAATTATTTTTTAGATATTCCATGTAATTTCTAAAGGTTTTTAATATAAAAGTTTTTTTTTTTTACTAATTAAGTAGTGTAATTTTGATTAAAACCATCTTAGCACTGTGTATGAAAAAGACAGCTTTTCATTGCTTCTAATATGCATTTAAATACATCCACCAGGCTTTCTTTCAATACAAATTGTCTTTCTTTACCTAAAAGCAAAAAGAAACATGTTTTGATTAATTATACATATTAATACATTTTTTAAAAATTGACATTTTAGGCGTTCTGTGTTATTTCTGGCAGCAGGGGATGAATTCACCTCATTGTACTTGTGAGGTTATCAAACAGACAAGATAGGAGTTTAGAGGTGAGGTGACAGCAAGGGGGTGCTTGTTTATTGGCTAGGAGGTCATTAGCATCCCATCCATTAGTGGAATGCCAACCTCACTGCCCCACTCCATCACTCAGTCCTCAGAGACAGACTGGCTGTCAGTGCCTAGAAGCAGCCAACAGGCCTTAGACACACTGAGCAAACACACCAACTGCCAATTTTTGGTCCGTCTTTATTCATCTATCTGCTGTTTGAAGTGGAAGTAGAGAAGACCTGTCAGCATATGGAGAAGAAAACTACTGTAAAAGGTTGTGCAGTCATAGAATAGCTCAACCTACTAGCCTATTATTTGAGGCTTTGTCAAGAATCTTCTTTATATGTCTTTAAGAAAAATGAAAAGTATAAAATTAACTAGTGCATAACTAACTTTTTGTTTTTTTAGCCTTATTTTTTTCTTACTACTTGATTCATGAAAGCTTTTTAGGGTTTAAAAATGTATTTTATTTACAATTCTATCTGAACAATAAGCTAGTGATAGTAAGTTTGTTCCACAGAAGTATTTAAGATAGAAGAATGACAAGGTTTGATATGCCTAAACAAATGCAATATTTATATATATATGTTTTTTTTTTACATTCATCTTCTTACAGTCTCAAGCTTCAATCTATTTTGGGTAATTTTGTAAGATAATTACAAAATTATCTTACAAATGTCATATAATTTAGATTTTCATATATGATTTTGAATATATTTTCAAAAAAAGTCTGAAAGGTGTTAAAATTTACACTCTGGTACCTGAAGTCTGATACTGTTAAGTAAAATCCAGAATAACAAACTACTTATAGAAGTTGCCTACACAGTAAATTCAGTCATAATACTTCAACTTCAACAACATGTCCCTTTTTGTGTGGGTAGTGGCATTTAATGCATTAAATGCTATTGTCATGCATTAAAACCTGGGGTTGTAGCAAGACTTTTTTTTTTCCTTTCAAGTACAATTATGAAAAAGGTAGCAGATTTCTGTATTCAGGTGTTCCCCCTAAACAAAGTTCAATCAAAAGCTTAAAATGTTCTTATCACATCAAAATTCTACACTACTTTTAGGGGTCTGTCACATGAAAGCACAAATAAAATAATTAATGTTTGCAGCGTAAAGACAAAATCTCAAGGGGAAAAAATTCAAAGGATATGAAGGCTTTTCCAAGGCATTGTGATTACTGTTTACATTACATTATTTTGTGTCTATAGTCACTATTGTAGATAAACTTTAACTTAATTCACATGACAGAATTTCTTACATCCAGATGCACTGAGGCTGCAGCAGTGCATACAGCCTTACTTTGTATTAACAAGCTAACAGTATATGCAAATATTTACAGGAATAGCGGTGGTGTGCTGCTTGAATATTGGTGGAAGTAGGAGGTGCTCTTCAGTATGTTTCTGTTCCACTCTTCTAATCAAATCATACAGGTGATGCCAATGTCCCTAATGTCCTATTTTGACATATGCACCTGACTTTAGTGAAACAATTAATCAAAGTCTGTCACTCTGACACCAAATGGCAGATGAGCTTAGCAGATAAGGATATTGCTGTTGCTAACCCATTTGCCTTAATATAGCTCTATTCTACAGCTAGTTTTAGCTCTGCATAGAATTTAAAATTCTCTGCCACATCTTATCTTCACAGTTGCACACATGAAAAACCATGAATGAATAAAATGATTGTCATGTACAGTATATGTTTCATTTGTGGTTTGTTGTTATAGTACATAGACCTACACAAAAAATGGGAAATGAGAACCAAAAACAAAAGAAATCCTCCTGATAACACAAGGACTTGCAGAAATGTAATTTCCACAGGGATTTTTTTCCACAGTTTTGAAAGTCATCTCAAACATCCAGCATATTTCAATTCAAGCAAGAAAACAGCATTTAAAACAAACATTTCTTACGGTTGACTCTTCTTTTTTTCTTAACGTAAACAGCAAAGTTATAACAGAAGGAGATGGCAACCGAAAGAAGGTAGGAAATACATTCCAAACTAGAATACATGCTCTAGTTGGTTGAATCCTCTGTTATTGTATTGTTTTGTTTATATTTCTACATTCCTTCCTATTTTACAGTACCTCATGTGTGTAGTTAGTGGGGACATAGACTTTATTGGTTGTTGCGCTGTTTAATAAAGACTGCTGATAGCAATATACACACAGAAACTTTAAGCTGTGTAGTTTGAATAAAGTAATTAAAAAGTACTCCAGTGCACACATTTATGCATAGCCAGACACACTCCAACTGTCTTGTGACTGGACCACCTGGCTGATGTTAAAATTGCAGTGTGCTGGGGTGTGTGTGTGTGTGTGTGTGTGTGTGTGTGTGTGTGTTTGTATAAGTCCTGGTCGGCAACAGGGAGAAAGTCAGACTAGCCTGTCAAGGCCCCGAGGGCCCTCGTTGGTTGAGTGTCCATTAGCCTGATGAGGTTTGGCAGCTCATGTTGCTGGAGTTACTGTTAAGTTTCAACCCTCCTCGTGGCTAGGCCTAATTAAACCTAGACCTCAGACCTAATTCAAAGCTAATTAGCTGTAGGGGTTAGCTACCACCACCGCAGGCTGTGATGGGTGTTGTGTAATATGTGTAGTAAGGCGTGTTAAATGGCAGTTATTCAGTGGGAGACCAGCAGAATTAAATTAACTCACCATATGCAGTTTAGATGATGTTTTTTAAGCAAAGCAGTTAAAAGTCTGAGCAGCAGCACAAGTGCACAGAAGTTCCTATGCTTGGAAAAGCCCCGGTGAGCCCTGAATATCTAGATTTTCCAGTAAGAGTATATCTCTAGCAGACATGCAGGAGAATGATATTATGGTGAGTTCGAGTAAGTCAAGAGTTCGTGCATTTTTAGTGCACAAAGAAACCAACTGGCCTGACTGAATTTTTGTAGCAGCTACACAATAAACTGTCCGGCCCCTGGGAAAGGTCCTATGGTTTCCCATTAAACTGTACTGACAGCTTGACATTTCCCAGGGTAGAGGGTTCTGATTCAGGTATGTTTTATTCATCCTATTGACTTTACATTGCTGCCAACCCAGACAGAGAGCAAAAGCTTGAAGTGTAGTAGGCGGCAGTGAAAGGGAGAGCTGAAGACACCTGTTGTTGTTATGCTTACTGCTCAGATAGCCAGGTACATCTCTGAGACAACCAGGTGACATATACACAATGCTCATCAACATGCAGACAGAGATTGGAAGATTTTGCCTGAACAGAAGGTATAAATCTCCTTCTTTACTAGGAAGACTTCCAGCAGTCTGGTATTGTGGAAGTGTGGGGAAGGCATTTACTAGTAGCATCACATGCTTCTGATTCACACTTTAAGAAACAAAAATATAGCTGAATAAATTAGGCTAAACTGTGACTCACTAAACCTAAGTTAAAAACATTTATTGTCTGGACACATATGCTGTGCCAACTCAAACTTGCATGAAGTACTAAGCACCGACTTCCCTTTTATTTTGTTCATCCTCAAGCAGTTTTTCTTTAGCGTTTAGAACTCCCTAAAAGAGGTAAAAAGAATAAATTTGAGGGTATGACATTTCTGCTTGCAATACTGCTTACAATGTATTTACAATAAATTATTTATGATATTATAATTAGGCGTGATGCCATCTTGCATTGAGATTTCAAACCCCTCTAGTGGACTGAATCAATTCCGAACTTATGTTCAGTTTAACCTGCCATAATCAGGTGATCCAAAACATTTATGCAAATAAATAATATAAAAATTATTTTTCTTTTACCTCTGCTTCAGGTTTCCAAATTTCATTGTGTCTGATTTTTAACTTGTTTCATCATCGAAAAGGACTTGTTCCTTTATTCAATGCATGCTCACTTGGGACTTTTAAATCAAATGCACTGCATAGGGCTGCTCATCTTGTATAATGAGGGTCTGTTTATTTGTCATTTTTTGCTCAAGCACAGCTGTAGGTGACATCTGAACTCAGAAATTATTGTGCAGTTCATGTTCTATGAATTGCCGGCTTTTATATAATTAATTGTAACCCACATCATACAGTTTGCCCTTTAACTCTGAAACGAGAAAAATTCTGTCATGCCGTGTCATTCTGTCAAAATAATGTCATGCAGAACTGACTTTGTAAAATTTAGATGGTGATTAGAGTAAAAAATAATGACTTATCTCAGGTTTCTTGCTCTTTGGCAATCACTTCCAGTGAACAGGTAATTGATTCCAGTGCAACTTAACTTAAAGAGGGCCTAGTTTAATGTTGTGTTCACAAGCAATCAGGGAATCAAAAGGTCACCACTTGCTGAACTTTTACAGTTACTTACATTATTGGTGAAATATAATCCCCGCATAAGCACATGAAGCTTTTTGTTTTTATTAGCCCAAATATATTACGCAATTATCTTTCTCTACAGGCATCCACAGCTCGGGTGGGGGCTCTGAGTAGGTGTTTAACCTGCCAGTATCCTTGCCTGGCCCCGCACAATGCGTCTATATCTTTCTTTTAAGAAGCTGAGGTAGGTTTATTTATTTATTGTGCTTCATAAAAGAGATGGCTGGTTTCTGATTACTAAAACTCCAGCTTCACTTGATCCTAAAAAAATATCTCGTCCATGATCTTTATGTTTCCAAATGTTCCAGAAATCCTTCCAGTGCTTCCAAATAAGGCTGAAGCTACATTTGTACTGAATATAATTAAAAATGTTTTTTACTACATCCAAAGTAAAATAAAATTTATGACAAAAAGCACTTCATTATTTTATACCTAATGCCACCTTGGTAAGTTTTAGCTAAAAAATGTTTTAGACTAATATGCAGTTTCTGTAAAATATTAAAATTATAGGCTATATCTGAAGCTAGACAGATAGATGTTTGTGTGACTTTCAGGCCAGTGTAAGGAGCAACATGAATCTTCTTTTGGGAATACTTTCCTGACATATTCTGGACATAACACAATTCAGAAAGCGCTCCCCCTCATCTCCAGGCATGTCACGTGGGTTTGATAGCCTGGAGCCGTGGCAGAAGCCTCCTACTGGACAAAGCACTTGGAGCAGGGGAGACACTGTGGGCCTTGTTCCCTTTCTGCCGGCTCCATGTCAAATGGGTGTTTGCTTTCTGGGAGGACGAAGATCCCCCCTGGAAGGGTAGCAGCACGCAGCTTGCACTCAATTCAAAGTAGCGACACAGAAAACCTGGATTTAGTTTAGACACATTAGGGATCAGACTTTGCCTTTCAGTGGCTAGACATGGTTTCATTAAAAAAATAAAAATGGAACGATTTAAAGGAATTGTTCAGGACTTTTGAAAAACAAGTATAGATTAAAAGGTTTAAAGCAATTAATATTTTACTTGCAGTAGTTAATTCCTTTGGTGCCTTACTCCAGATTTAAACTATCCCATATGGTGAAGAAAACTAGCTCATTAACAAATAGATATGGATCCATATCTATTTGTATTCATATCAGCTTGTATTAAAGCAATTGCAGTAAAGCTGCTTTACTACAACAACCGCCATCTCTTTCTGGAAGTTGACTCACAATCAGTCAGGAACTGTCACAATATACATTAGTTTCAGACTCCATGGCCAACTAATCTGACTTTCTCTTCCCTGACAGTTGCCCAAAGAACAAAGCAGATCATAACTGTCTTAAAATATGGGGCAGTTCTCGTTATAATGCGGGAAATTTATGCTCTCAAATACTAATATGAGAGCACAGCGGGAAAGACGGGTAAAATATTTAACCAGCCAAAACGGGAGTCTTGACAGGTATGGTGGTGTATCCAAATAAATTCGCAAAAATCATTAAGCTAAATTACGCATTGGGATGCTAGTTACATAAAAGCTGGTTAATCAAAGGGGAAATCATTGCAAGAAATCAAATACCTTTTGTGTGAAAGACAGTTTCAAGGATGCATAAAGTTGTTGTGCTTTTCTTTTTTAATCAAAAAAAGAAAAACGGTGTGAAACAAACAATATTAAAATATAAAGGAATAGTGTGGAACACACACCAAAAGTGCAATGGGATTACTCCAGCATTTTGTATTTAAGTGTTTCGATTGAATATCAGCGGATGAGGAACAAAAAGAAAACTGCTTTTATTATTTAAGTTTATTTTATAGGGTCAGACACACAGACATAGACAAACTGAACAGCAGTCCCATGTTTGTGTCATAGTGCAAAAGCAACAGCTAATTCACAGCACTTGTCTCTATATGGGTTTTAAACAGTCTTATCTTAAAACTTAATCTTAAAACTAATAAAGATTGAAGTAATAATTTATAAGAGCATGACATAATGTTGACAACATATACACAATCATGCATATAAAACAGTGAAACATAAAACATGAAGTATGGATACATTTCTGTTTTTGACATAACCAGAGTTTTGTTTGTTTTTTGAACGTACTAAAACTGGTTACAGACTTTAAATCAACAGGAAGTAAGTTCCAAACCGCAGATCCTCTCATGGACAGAGCACTTTGAGCAAAAGTGGTTCTTCGAAAAGGGACCTTACAATTTCCATTTAAAGCCGCTCTAATAGCTGAAGTGGAAAGAATCTAAAGTGAGAAGTGACTACCGAAAATCCTGAATGCTTGCTTATTTCACTTTTAACCAAAGGGGGAAAAAAATAAGATGAAACTCCAAAACTTTTTGCGCGTGGGCTACAACCAGCCACACAGAAGAAACACCAGCTTCTGAAAATGATTAACATAACTGCTGAAAGCAGATCAGGTATGATTTTAGGATTCTGAAAAGAAAAAAACTATACTGTTGCATCCTTTTATAACAAGTTTTAATTCATCAGTGTCTAACATCCCGGTTTTTCCTTCCCCGACCACATTTTAAAATGTCATTCTGTTAAAAAACTATAAAATGTTTTACAATATTTCTAAGTATGCACATAATGTGCTCTTTCAAAAGATATCAGTGATCAGATCAATAATTTTGCAGTTGGTCAGATGACAGTATTTGCTGTATAGGAGATTGTTTGGTTACAGGTAAGAATATTGGTCCACTCATCAAGTTCATCAGTCAAAGCATTTTGGGTTATAGAAATAGGATGAATATTAAGTGAAGACCTGCAGTTACAGGTCTTATTTGAGCTGACTATAAAAAAAACAACAACTTGTAAATATACAAAAATAAATATAAAATACTTTAAAACCAGTTACATGGTTACATGTCATTTAGAATTTGCCAAAGCGATTAAACCAAAGACTAACAGAAAATACTAACACCCCGGACAAATTTTGCCGAGGCAAGTGTTGAGTGCACTCTCTTTTCTGTCTTGCCTATCTGAATGTCCCCAGTGTCTGTCTCAGCCTCACCAGTGTCCTTGCTAGCGCCCTCGGGTGAACCAAGCCATGTCAAACCTAAATCCATCAATCACTCAGTGCCAGCCATGGGGGGGACAGAGGAGCTGGGAGAGATGGAGGGATGAAGGAGGTGAAGAAGGGGGTAATGGGAAAGGTAAAGTAGAGCCAGCAGTTCACCCTTTCAGACGATTCTTCCTAGCTGCTGTCTCCCTCCATCCACAGCCTTAAGAAATTCCAGACTCTAAAAGAGTTTGGAGACACTTGTCAGGTCAGAAAAAGGCATTCACAACTGATTCTAATCAAAAGGCTCGCAGACCTAAGCACATGTTCGAGGAGAGGAAAGTCAAGAAAAAAGGGAGGTAAACAGAGAAGAAGAGAAAATTGACAAGACTGGGACAAAATAAAGAAAAGAAATTGAAAAAGGGAAATGAGAAGAAAAAAATTTACAATGAAAAGGAGAAAATAAGATAGGAGAACAAAAGGCAACAGAAAGAAGTGACAATGTTGTGGATGAGCCAGCAGGTATATGTGTGTCCAACAGAATGAAGTGGCACTGTCATAGCCTTAACTTCCCCCACAGGGTGCTTCTGATTAATTGTCCATTCAGCTCCTGTGATGGCGACTACTTTAACCAAGGCTCCCAAGACACTCACTCATATCCCGTACTCCATTGGAGCTGCTTCGCTCTTCTCCCCTGTACTACCCCGACTGGCTGCCCTTCTTTGGCTATAATTAGGAGATTTTTTTTTCTCTTACTTTTAACCCCTCCATCCACTTTTTTTTCCCCGTCATTCTCCTTCTGCTACAAATAACCTTACATCAGCACCCCTTTCACCTTGCCGTCGGGGGATAATGTCTCTCTACGGGAGAAAGATTTTGGAACAAAAGCAGGGAGGCTGAAAACAGCATGATATGCAGTGTGCTCCCCCTTGTGTGTTTACACATGCTCTGGTGACTGGCTGAGATAAAGCACCCCTGTCACAGGTAAACACTAAAGCACAGCAAAGCAAAATGGCAAGGTTGACTTTAGACCTGCTTTGCACTTACTCAGCTCTTCTCCTGTTTGATATTGTCTCATATCATCAAACACATCCTTTTATTCAAGAAGCACCCACTCATGTAATGTAAAGCTTTTTACTGTTATTTATAGTTGTGGCAAAAAAAGACAATTAAAAGCACCAATTATTTTTTTTCCACAAAGAAATTGCTTGTGTTACACTAAATTAAATGTTTGGTATAAATTATAGCTTCCCTATAAGCAATACAATTGTCCATTGTGACGGAGGAGCCGTCACGAGCTGGGCGTTAGAGTCCGTGTTAGCATGCCCGCATAACTGCGTACACACGCCGACAAACACATGCATCATCACTAATTTACTTTTGTTGCAGGTTGGACTGGGGCGGCTCATCGTGGGTGCACACGCGGTGTTCCTGCTCCGGTTAAACATTTACTGTAACCTTTTTTTTTAGCACTGGAGGTTTTCCTGGTTTTTGTTTTCAAGTAGTGTGTTTCCGGATTGTGACGTGCCGGGAGGGAGTCACATGAGGAGGTGACGTCAGCAGAGCGCATTGGGTGTTGTATATTAAATTGAATATTGTATTTTGTTTACAAGTTTATTTATTTATTTATTTTTTATTATTATTTTGTATACTGTATAAACTTTAGGCTGATTTGAAGTTTGATTCAAATCAGAATCAAACTTCTGATTTGAGTTAGAGATGATTAGTATTTTGCTAGTTTGGATTGTCTGTGGGCGGAGCCTGTGGCTTTAAAAGCAGGGCTCTGCTCCACAGGAGGCAGTCGGTGGTTAGACTGAGGAGAAGTCACGCTGGAGGTGATGAACTATTGCAAGCAAAGGTACTAATGATTTTTGATTTCTAGCCTGCTCTGGATGTCCTTTGTGTGTGATCTGCACCTGCCACCTTTGTGAGAACCGAATAAATCTTCTAAAATGATCTCCAACTTGGAACAGTCATTCTTTTTTGACTAAACCATAATAGAACCTCGTAACATCCATTCAGTCTCTCTTTCTGCGGCAGAACCGTTGCATCCAACTGGCAAAATGGCTATATACCAGCTCCCAAAAGCAGCCAAGGTCAATTGCCTTCCTGGTCCTCTCACCTTGTGCTTTATGTACCTTCACATCCAGGGAAAAAGAGCTGCGCTATTTCTGCTCTGCTGCAAGGTGACTGCTGCTTCGCAGGAATGATAGTCACACTAATGCACCTAGCTGGAAGTAGTGCATCAGTCAAGGTTTCCTTATATGTAAAAAGTAAATAAATTGCTAGAAAATATGTAAACAGACATAAATGCTCCCTGTTATTTTTTTCGCTGATTACACTCATACCTGTTCTGACACTTATCCAAAAGTTCTTAATGGGACTGTTAAAAGACTACAGCTTGACTGAACAAAACAATTTCCCAAGGTTAAACAGATGTCTACAAATGTTTTCCTACTTCCTGACATGCCACATTTTGCTGTTATCATAAACCCGGATGTTGTTGTTTTTAAACAATTCAACACAAATCGTTGCATTGTTGTAAATTGAGGAAGAACAAAAACTTGCCGGAAGATAAATCAGAAATAAAAAATGGCTCAAGTTCTACGAGTTTGATAGGCTACGTCTGTGAACAATATTTTTGAAGGCATGCTTAATGTCATTGTCCAAGTGGAAATTAAACTACTGTCAGGTATAACAGGTTTTCATCCACCACTGCCCTGACTTTAGCTCCATCTTCCCAACAATTCAAACCAGCTTCCCTAACTCTGCTGTAGAAATCAAACCCTCAGCATAATGTTGCCATCATTTCACTATAGGGATGGTGTGTCCAGGAAGATGGGAAGTGTTAGTTTCTGCCACACACAGTGTTCTGCAAATAGAGCTCACTTTAGGCTTATCTTACTGGAGCACCTTCCACCGCGTTTGCTTCATATTTTTTGCAGTGTGTAAAACTGCAAAAAATATTCCGTATGGTTTTCTTTCAACAATGGCTTTTTTTCTTCTCATTATTCAGAAATGATTTCTGTGAGAAACAAAAATATTGACCTTTTTAGCGCATTTCTTGCCCTTCCATAGTGTTGATATTTTTAAAATATTCTCTAACAAAACTCTGAGGCCTTCAAAGAACTGCTCAAATGTAAATATACACAGTTATTTACTACTGAGTTCTGAGGGCTATTTTTTGAACACAATTTTATTTCAGGGTGTGTGAGTTGGGGGTGCTGAATACAAACTGCATGGCACTGAAATGTAGCGCCACTGATCGATTTCTAAAGCAGTGATTGGCCACAATGTGTAAAAGCTATCGATCAACACTTTCACATAAATCTTTGCTCCACCAAAAAGTGAGATTCAGATATTTTTAGGTTTGTATGCTCTGTTTTTGGAACCAAATCAATATTCTCGTTAAAACATCTCTTACCAATCTCTGAGAAATAAATTGATATTTTCTTTAGCATCTGCGATTAATATTTTGTAAAAAGAAGTGTGTTAAAATGTTTAAGGAAGAGTGAAACCAAAATCGTTTCCAGCTTGAAAGCTGAAAAACATAAAACATGAAAACTAAAGAATACAGTTTGTGCTTTCTAAATATTCTTTTCCTCGGCTTTGTTGTTTCGGCATATTTCACAGTGTGGCTTATCTTTCCTTGCAATATTTGATTCTTCACATAAAAAAGATAAATACTGACTTAATTCAAATCATCAGATAAAAAACTCATTTTGTTCAGATATTCTTCTCTACATTTGTCTCGGACATTGAGATATGTAATCATTCTGGTCTTTGGTGGCACCTTAGGGTTATTATCTATAGCATCATCTTTAAATTATGACATTTTCCCTCTGTGTGGTAAATCCCTAAAATATTTCAAGATTTCTGTTATTTCGTTACACAAGCGATAGCATGTTTGGCGCAGTCATTTTTCATCTGTGCATAGATAAACTGTTTTCCAACCAAGTCTGAAAATTACCCCCCACCTCCATCCAACATTTGCTCCCAAATGCCTCCTTACAGCTGCTATGACTGACTGCAAACTCATTTATTACAGGTCACAAACACCAAGTGCTTCATTTAAAAAGGACATTCCACCTCACCCCCCACCCCCACTCTCGTACAAGTGAAAAATTGACCTGTGAGAATAGCATGCAGGGCACACCGGTCCATTAATTGGAGACCAGTAGCACCTAAAACATGGCCTTGGGGATATAAGCCATGGGAGTGAAGCAGAAAGACACATGCAGCTCTTCGGTCACACCTTTTATTTTACTACAGTTATAATAGTTTATACAAGGTACCAACATACAGTGAAATTGGGAATTTTTCACTGGAATATGCAACATGTCAAAACTTTGTAGAATCACATATTACTGCAATTAAAGCAGCCCATCTTGTTATGTGGCAAATCTCCACTAGCTTTTTACATTTCAAATAGTTAATTTCAGGAACGTTCAAAGCTCAGTCAGATTGGACCACCTAAGAACATCCATCTTCAGGTCTTGCCGCAAATTCTCATTTGGATTTAGGGCTCAACTTTGACTAGGCCATTCTAGCAAATGACTATGATTTGATATACTTCTATTATAGCTCTGCATGGATGTTTATATTTATTACCTGCTGTAGGATGAATCTCAGGTCCAGTCTCAAGTTTATTGCAGCTTCTATCAGGTTTTCTATTAACTCCAACAAAGTCCTCTGTCATTAAGAAACACCCATGGAGCAAAATACTGTACTACGATTTACTGTAGAGATGGTGTGTTTTAGATCACAAGCAGAGTAAATTTTCTGCAACAAAGCACTTGCATACCAACAAGTTACATTTTGGAGTCCTCTGGGGGAACGACTTTTTCCACTTGTTTGCTACATACCTTGTATCAAATTCTAAACAAGATCTGTTTTGGCTTTTTCTGAACTATGACTTTCTACTTGCCATTCTTACATAAAAGCCAGATTTGTGGAGTGTACACAAGTGCATATGTCAACATATTGTTCTAATTGAGCTGATGATCTCTGCAGATCCTCCAGTGAAATGTGGGTCTCCTTGGTGGTTCAGTAAATAATCCTCTCCCCGCCTCATCTATTTCTTTTTTTTTTTTGGTGTGCATGTCTTATTAGGGCTGCAAGGGTGCTTCACGCTTTTTTGACGATGGATTTAACAGTTCTGTGACATACGTAATAGATGGGATGTCATTCTAAAATCTCATCCTGCTTTGAACTGAACAGATACACAGACTATTTAGTAATGAGGTAATTTCTTATTGGTTTAATGGGCTTATATTTGACAGTATAGGGAAGCGAATTCATATGAATATCAAACTTTTTGGGCTTTCATGTGTTAAAAAATGAAAACTGTGCAGAATTGTCCATTTCAAAATTATACTCTACTTTGTGTTTTCCATAAAATATAAAAAAAATATTTGCTTGTGATGTGACAAAATGTAGAAAGCTACCATGTGTGAACACTTTTGCAAGGCACTGTGCATACACTGTTTTACTGTGATGAGACTGAAAAACTTTAGAAACAGTTACTAATATATTGCCTTTGCTTTTACTTAGTTCTAAGACATTTAAAAGCAGCAAAAGTATTTTGCATATTTATTCAGACGCACAAAATACTAAATCAAGATTTAACATGAAGCTTACATTCCGCTGGCCATATCATTCAAATCCGTCTGTAATTACATTGTACATGCAGATTAGCCATGAATATTTTAAAGGAGGATTACTAAAAGCGGAAAGAGACAGAGAAGGAAGGAGTTGAGAGAAATCAGCCCTCTAACATACACCCACATACGGAACTGCATGAAAAGCTCGTTTGAAGGTGGAGCTAGTCTTTCATGCCCAAGTTGTCAGCCTATTATCATCCTTTCATATATTTGCCACCATTATTAACTGTGAGCAGGAATAGAAAAAAATAACAAAAAGTGAGAATAAAACACATCACTCCAATATGTCAGACTGTCTCTTCAGAAGGAAGGTAGAAGAAAAAAAAAACAAAAAAAAACAGCAGACCAACTCTTATCATCAAACTCTCATTCCAAGCCGTGGCGGTAATGAGTGTGTCTTAACAAAGATTAGCCATAATTTCCATTGTCATTTTAATGCTCCCACATTATGTGGAGGCTTACAAAGCCAAAGATGAAGGAAGAGGGTGGGCGGAGGAAGACGAACAAGCAGACAGTGGAGCAGAGAAAGAGTCTCCAGAGCTTGCTTGGTCTGTCAGTCACCCCCCTTCTCCCCTCCAACCAAGCCTTCACATGCACACCGTTGGACACAATCAGTTCACACACAGACAAGCGTTCATGTACGTGGTTCACGCATGTTGTCACCGCATTTTGAATCTCTCAAAACGTGGTTGTCAAAAAGGGTCGGTGCCTGAAAGCCTCCCGCAGTCCTCCAGCAGGATAGACGGGCTTATTGTTAAAAGAGTAGCAGCAACAACAAAAGGGATCAAAAGCTTTGCAAGCTGACAGACAGACATGGCATGTTCAGTCCGCAGACAACTATATTGTTTAGCGAACATGCGACTGAAGCTTTCAAAGGTCTAGAACATGCCCATTTGCTCCTACTATGTAGTAAAAGCTCAGGGTGACGGCAGGATGTGTGGGTAAATGTGTGGGAGTGCCTTGTGTTTGCCAATGTATGATGCGAGTTGGCATCAGTTAGCCCTGACAGCTTTAAGTGGATTCAGTTTGAAACAATGTAGTGTGGTTATTCTTTATACAGTGTTAATGATTAAATGTTTAATGTTCAAAAGACACAAGGGAAAAATAGGCACAAAAAAAAGAAATATGAGATCTATATAAAATGTAAGGGTGTAAACTATGTAAAGGGGATTCAACATTAAATTGAGATTGCCAGAATTGTTCAGATGTTTTGAGGTGAGGTTCTGTTAAGTTTTTGTCAGTAATGGTTTCTTTATTTGTAGTAGAAATACAGTGAGTTTGTCACACACAGCATTTTAACCGATTTTAACCAATTAAACAATTCAAACTGAAAATGTCTACTTCAAAGGATGAAAAGTAAATTGCAATTACCAGGGTTAGGGTTATTATAGTGAATAGTGAATCCTTGCAAAGTCTTTCGATAACTTCAAGATTTTTAATGGTTTGTTAAAAGATTTAACAAGATCTTTTAGTTAGAACATTTTATTCAAATGAAAACAGAATTATGCAAATGAAGTTCATCTTAAATTCCATATAATGAATGCTTATATACATATATTTTCTCCCAACATGATTTCCCAAGTTAATTTCTGCATAGTCAATGACTTAAAGCAATTTGACTGTGCTGTAGAATAATTAGAATTTAGGTTGGCTGTGTGTTATTGAATATGTGTTCGGATTTTATGGGGGTGGGGGGAATCAGATATTTTAAAAATTTAATTTGGAGTAATTTGAATTCCAATTCCTGTCCAATTATAATTGCAAATGAGTTTGATCTGTTTGTGTTGTAAAGTGCTGGGAATTGGTGCAACATAAATACATTGAAAAAGTCTTAAAAATGTAGAAATATAGTTGTGCTTTTTCTTTCAATAACCTCAGAGAGTGAGAAGGAAACTTGCAGCAACAGTCACGCAGGGATATCAAACTCTCTCAGAGAGAATGCATGTGTCCATATTATTTGTCTTAACTTCTTGGATTTTTGCTCGCATTGATTGTCAGGGTTGGTGTCAAGAAGGTCGGTGTATATACATATACAGTCTCCCTACGATCTCCTTACGATCAGTGCCCGCTACGAAAATTTTCTTTGAATTTCGTTGTCCTTGTGACAATGACAATAAAGATTTATCTTATCTTATCTGTATTGCAACACAGATAAAAGGCCTACATCATTGCAGAAGCTCTACATTGTGCTTTTTCAAACTCCCTTTGTAGGCAAGACGCATATATACCAACCTAATTAAAGTGCAACTGATGTGTATTGTAAAACATATCCAGTAAGACTTTGGTAACAATGTCTGTGCATATGAGAGCTTGCTGCACTACCTTGTTAATGAAGGACTTCCGTTGTTGTGTATTTAGAACTCCAGAGCCCGAGTTATGCAGAGACTATCAGTCTATTTGCATTTCTCGTGTGTCTTTAGCTTTCTTTTTTTCCCTCTCACACAGAAAGACTCAAGCTTGCTCATCCTGCAGTCAACAAAAATAGAAAGCATAACAAATAAATAATACTGATGAGATGAGAAAGAGGAAATAAACATTCAGTTTCTAATGTACCTTATCAAATGTGATTTATTCTAACTGTTAGAGCCACACTTACTAAAATACATTTTGAACATGGCCCAATTAAACAAATTCACAACATTGGTGACGCATTGGTCTTTCTCTGACATTCCTCACTAAAAGCATGTTTAATAGCCAAGCTGACAATGATGCATGGCAAAACACATGCACATGTATGGCACATTCATAACTGCAGGTGATAAATGAGGGTGCACGAGTTGGTAAAGGTCAGAGAGGATATGATCCAATCATTTCTGCTGGCCGCGGACAGTCTGGTTATGAGCCCATCAACAAGTCAAATTGAAAAACTGTCTCCATTCTCATCCTCAGAAAAAAAAATAGGACAACTATGTTAAAACAAAGCATTTTGCAAGTAAGTAAAACATTTTATGCACAACACTGCAGTAAATGAATTAGTAGTGCACAAAAAAACCCCAACATCTATGCATTACAAGTCACAAAAGCACTTTTGAGTAAAACGCTGCATACACTTCAGTTTCTGGTGCACAACTCCAGTTTTGGTCATTTCATACCAGGCTTTTTCAGGTATATAAAATAAAAATCCACTCCTACTTGGGCTATCTTTGATGATCCTCATAAGAAATATATCTCTTCTGTGTGGGGTACCCCAAGGTTCAATGTGGGGTACCCCAAGGTTCAATCCTATGACCCCTCTTATTCAATATTTATATGCTCCCACTAGCTCAGGTTATAACAGGAAATATTAGCTACCATAACTATGCAGATGACACACAGCTCTACATTATGATGTCACCAGGGGACTCAGAACCCATCCAATCACTGAACAGATGCTTAGAACAGATAAATGTGTGGATGTGCCAAAACTTTCTCCAGCTGAACAGAAACAAAACTGAAGTTATTATTTTTGGACCTAAAGAGGAACGATCTAGAGTCAATGCACAGCTTCAGTTATTACAACTAAAAACCAGCGATCAGGCCCGAAACCTGGGAGTAGTGATGGACTCTGACCTGAACCTCCAGAGCCACATAAAGACAATTACAAAGTCGGCCTTCTATCACCTGAAGAACATTTTCAGGATTAAAGGACTAATGTCTCAGCCAGATCTAGAGAAACTCATCCATGTGTTTATCTTCAGTCGTATTGATTATTGCAACAGCGTCTTCACAGGTCTCTCCAACAAATCAATCAAACAGCTGCAGCTGATCCAGAATGCTGCTGCTCGCGTTCTCACTAAAACCAGGAAGATGGAGCACATAACACCAATTTTAAATTCCCTACACTGGCTCCCTGTAGCTCAAAGAATAGAATTTAAAATACTGTTGTTAGTTTACAAATCACTGAATGGCTTAGCACCAAAATACATTAAAGATCTGCTGTTGTTGTATCGACCTTCCAGACCTCTCAGGTCTTCTGGTTCTGGTCTGCTCTGCATCCCCAGAACCAGAACCAAATGAGGAGAAGCAGCATTCGGCATCTATGCACCACAAATTTGGAACAAACTTCCAGAAAACTGTAAAACAGCTCAAACTATAGGGTTGTATTTGAAACGTAAACAATTACAAATTTAATGATGGAACTTGACTTAATGTCACGTTTTGATTGTTGATTCTATGTTGCATTGTGTTTCTGTGTTTGATATGATGTAAAGCACTTTGAAATGTCTTGCTGCTGAAATGTGCTATACAAATAAAACTTGATTTTTGATTTGATATAAAACATTTGCGATGGAATTTCAAATTTAATTCATAGAACAAAATATTAATTGCTCGCTGATCTCAGAAATCCCTTAAAAACTAGTACGTGTGTAAGAGTTAGTCAGACGCAACTGTCAGATGTCAAACAAAAAAGTTTACAGGGCCTGAAATCTACTGCAGAATTACGGATATTGTGCATTAAATTATTGATTCTTGCAAATGAAGTTTTTATAAGTATGTATAATGTATTTAATTAATAAATTCCTATTCATTGTCAAATTTCTATTTTTAACATAGTTTGTATTTATTAGTTTTTTTTTAATCTAGAGAAGCTTTTTCAGTCATACATCAATTAATTTTCTTACTTTTGTTTCACTTTTATACTCTTGTTTTTAATCCCTCTGTTTGTAAGCGATAACCTGGCAAAAAAGTCTGGGCAGAAGAAGGAGTCTGGTTGGTGGGCATTTAGAGTCAGCTTCTCTTCTACTGGTCAAGATAAAGATCCAACCTCTATGTTAGGAAAAATGTACAGATTTTATTTTTATTGCCAATTTTGGCAGTATCAGTCCTCCATAGAACAAAATGAGCTTCAACAAATGAGCTAGTTTATTGCAAAAACAGTTATTCTGGAAAGATATGAAAAAGAGACAAAGGAGGGAGAAAGAAGGGATAGAGGCAAGAGAGAATGATTAGCAGTGTAACCCAAAAAGTTAGGGAAAGAGGCAATAAATTATAGCAATGTAAATAGTTTATATTATCTCTGATGGCTGATCAGCAAAGACGTGTCAGCTCTTAATAAAATAAACAGCAAGTGAAATAAATTGAGAATTTTGTTATAACCAGAGAAAGGCTGTTGGATAATGGCTATAAGAAACTAAGCTGAAAGTTGCTCTGGTGTTATTATTGATACCAGATATAGAACTTAAAATTATATCTACACATTAAATCAAACTCCCATAAGAAAACGTTATTGACATAGAAACGTTTTCGCCTTCCCTGCCCTTCAGACTATCAAACTGGGTATTCATCAATCCTTTTTTGAGATAGTGAGGATTTACAGAGAACCCTGTGGTTTTCACCATTCTCACATTGAATCCTGTGTGGATTATTCCTCCAGAAAGTTGTTTTTTTCAATCATTTTATTTGGCTGAAGAGTGAAGTCCCCAGAGAAGACTAACACAATAAATTACAGTCTGTCGTAGTTTTGTCATTCTTGTAAAGAAGAAAAGTCGACAAATGTTCACAATGAAAAGCAAAACTCCAAAGGATTATATTTAATACGCTTTTCACACATTCTAAATAATAACATCTTGTCAGCCATGAGGTGTTAACAGGATTTTTTTTTTTTTTTTACCGGAAGGAAAAAAATGAAGAAGAAAATATCTTTATA
Source organism: Xiphophorus couchianus (assembly GCF_001444195.1). Classification (NCBI taxonomy): domain Eukaryota; kingdom Metazoa; phylum Chordata; class Actinopteri; order Cyprinodontiformes; family Poeciliidae; genus Xiphophorus; species Xiphophorus couchianus. Next base: position 19,895,479 of record NC_040234.1, on the reverse strand, counting down.
AAAAAGGACCAACTGCCAAATGTTTCTCCTCATATTTAACATAAGGGACAAAAACACAAAGGTTCACAATCCTGTTCTCAACAAATGGAAGTGAATTGGTACCTAATCAAAGACCGCCATTCTTCTAATATAAAGCCTAGTGTCAGCACAGGGTCAAAGCTCCTTTAACAAGCGACAGCAGATATGACTGTAAGAGGGCTTTGTGACATAGTCAAGCTGTGTAGGTCACTAAATGTGTCACCATTCTTTCGCCTGGCAGTAACTGGCAGAAGAAAACACACAAAACAGAAAAGTATACAAGACACCTCAGTCTTTGTTGTGGAACCAGAAAAACTGAGAAGAGGGAAAGAAAAAGTCTCCAGTTTCCCTTCGTTTTTGCTGTGCCCAAACCTTGCAAATATTTTGATATACAATGGACCGGAATAGTGGAAATGCTCATAACACTAAATGCTTCAAATGAAAGAAGATTTAGCCTTTCATTCAGAAAGAAAAGTGGAGAGGCACAGAACCAAATTTGCTTCAGCATGAGGCTTCTAGAGTGAGTGATAATCTATTGATATTGAGCCACTGAGTTTTATCAGTTTTTAAGTCAGCACAGCTATCTACCAGGAAATTTGTGGTTTTTGCTTTTGTCTACAAAATGTAGGGACATGCCAATTTCATTTTACATCATAACCTGGCATCTGCCCACACTGCTACAAGTATCTGATTCAAGAACCATGATATCGCTGTGCTTGATTGTCTAGCTGACATAGCCAACCTGAAATCCTCAACTTAGCTGTAGAAGTCTGGTCAGACAACTCAAAACTTTACCTCTAATATACAGTCAAGTTACTAGTCTTAAGGTATACTTTAGGTTTTAAAAAGATACACTTTCAAACCCACTAATATCTTCCATTATACTACTCTTGTGCCCCTTCCCAATGTGTTGCTTCACAAAGAATTCCAGCTGGCTTCAAAAAAGGCAATCAGAATTTCCTCATCTTACAGAAAAAAAAAGAAAAACAACAATTTGGCCATTTGGACATATTATTGGTCACAAAAACTTGGACAAAATGTATATTTTATATTTTTTCTCATCTTAGTACACACGAGCTTTACTGAGTTACAATAAAAATAAATAAATATTGCAAAAGGAGAGGGACAAGTTTTTAAAAAGTACTTTATTGAAAGTGCTTTTATTAAACTCGACTATTTTGATCCTCAAGGAAAATATTTTCTATCATGTACTTACTACAGTAATCAAGAAATTCTGCCCAGAGTGCCACCAGATTTGAGATGCTTCTGCAGAAAACGCCAAGTTATTTGTGAAAATATAAATGCATACGCAATTAACACCAGTTACAAACACAAGTCCATAAAAAGGTGGCACTTTGAAGACAAGAACCACTAACGCAACATAAATGGTGAAGGGTTTTTACATTAATTTGTCATTATGGCTCATTAAGAAAGACAAAAGCATTCATTAAAAGAAAACCTCAAAAAATGAAAGAAAGAAAAAAAACATCTGTGAGACAGGCGCGTGAGCATGCAGTTCAGCACATTCGTAAGAAGTCGTTCGCGCGCGCTCTGCTCGAGCTCACGCACGAGCGCACACTAAGGGAAATTGTCTTCTCCTTTTTTCCAACAGACAGAAGTTAATCCGCGTTTATGCCAATTCTCGCACTGATATTTGTATAATCCGTTCTTCCTGCGTTTGTCTGCAGTCCTCTTTTGTGTCGCCTTTACTGCTTTTTCTTTTTGCAAAGCACATTTACATAATTTAGAGTTCTGCTGGCGGAATGGCATAGAGTTTTTGCTTTACCGTGAAAGTGAATTACTCTCGTCTTCTCCCTCCTAATCCTGGGTTTCGCTGCAGGAACACGGGTGGGAGAAGTTCCGACACTCTTCCAGTTGAACAAATTTAATATGTGCCTTACTCGATTTGTTTGTACACAAAAACAACACTGAGAAAATGCAATATGTATAAAAGCACATATACTTGGATTTAAAGGCACGGGTCCAGCAAGAGTTCAGCCAACGTCATTATTTTCCTACTAAACGTAATCAACGTTGCGTAGAATTTTACATTATTGCAACTAAAAGTCAGCAAAAAGATAGCTTAGTGCAAACTTGCGAGGATTACTTTTATTACTTTCTCTCCTTAAATTTAACTCTCCCACAATTTTAAAAGTAAAAATTTTTAACTTACTTGTAGAACAAGGAGATACAGTTTGAATGGGTAAATAAAAGTCACAAGAACAAATTGGCATAGCAGGAACAACTATATAAAACTATGTTCTGATTAATCGAATGGATAAACTGTTCTTTTTTTGTATTTAGCGTGTTATTTAATTATGAATTTTCATTGTTAATTAATTCCTAGTAAATCAACACCCAGGAAGCGGAAAGAAGCAAATGTACTTGTACTCCTATTTATCGCAAGTATTTAATTCCAGTCCGAGTTTGATTTTCTCGTTTTTTGTCGAAACCAAAATATGATTTTGCATTATGATGATCACGATTATGATGGCGCTTTAGCCTATTTCATCTCCACATCACCGAGTGCACCTTATGCCGCCCTGTGCGTAAAGAGCGTCATTGCACTGTACAAACAGTACTTCCACTGTCAAGAGTGGAAGCCCTGCATGTGCGCGGAAATACTGGCTGTCAACAGAATGCCTGAGGGAAGCGACAGGGAGGAAGAAAAAATAACTGATTTTTCCCAGCTTAGTTTTTTTTTTTTAAAATGCCGGTTAAAGACTGCATATGGGTGGGCGGGTTAAAGAGTTACACAGCACAACACTAACACAACAACATGGGACTCATGAGAGGCAATCAATGCAGAAGTAAGTCGCGGATGTCCTTTGTCTGACAAAGCTTGCAGAGCAAAAAGCTGCTACATGTGAAACCTGCTGTCTTGGAAACCTTCATCCAATTAATTGGGAAACAAAAAAGGATGTCTCACACCCAATTATCTGGGACAAATCAATCTGTAAGGGTAGAAAACAACGGAGTATCAAAGCAACTTTCGCGACAGTTGCGCATTTGACAGCCTGCTTATCCACAGGAGCAGCAGCAACTTTGTCCGTTGCTGCGCATTTACTTCGCGCAAAGGATGCGTGTGACGGACATCAAATGCCCTAATTTCAACAGTGTAGCTTTGTAAAAGAATAACAGCAAGTCCCTCGATTGGGTTCATCACAAGTAGCTCAAAGCTACGACCTGCCATCTGCTCAGACCAACACACGCGCTTCAGCGGAGCAGAGGGACTCTAGTTGCTGTTGTTTCAGACAAAACGAATACATGAACATAGTGTTGCTTATGTGTAACAAGAAACTGTGCTGATGAAGAGAGTAAAAGTAAGCACGTTTCTGTTGCTGCTGCACTCGATTCGCACCTACCAGCTCCAATGAGACACCGGGAAGGGGAGGGTGGCAAGCACTTGGCTTTTACTCACCTGATTGTGGAGAGACGACCCCAAACAAGACGCTTGTCAGGAGAAAGCCGAGGCAACACAGGACAGACGTTTGCTTCATTGTTGTGCTTGGCAGGTATCTCCTTTTAAATTCACATGTCCAGCGAAGTATCCCTCATTCACAGCAAGAAAGGATGAGTCGCTTTGGGTTTTTGACGGCTCCTCAGACTGCGAGTTTGTGAGCACTTTGTGGCTGCTTCTGCACAAGTTTACAATTTGTCCAACTGTTCTTTGCGTCGTCTCTTTTGTGCCTTCTGGCTTAATTTGTCACTGACGCAAGAACAGAAATTGTGGAAAATTAGCTTCTAACTCACGCACTGAAAACCAAAAGCTTGCCAAAAAATTGCGTAAAGCACTGTACTCATACCATTACTCCCCGTCTTAGACACAATATGCAGCTGCAGACTCGCATTCTCGAGACACACCTCCAAGTCCCTGAGCTCCTCCCACCCGCGCCCTGATTGGCACAGGTGCCCGACGATCACCTCAAACTCCACTAGACTCCAGCATGGTGCGCCGTCCCATTGGTTGGCACAAGACGCGCGAGACCCCCCATGAGTTCGTGCTTCGGCTGTGTTGCACCTGTCACCCTGAAAACAGCAGAGATAAATTCTGGGATTTATTGGTATCATAAGTAAAATAGAGCTGACTACTACTTATCGGTGGCTTCCTTGCACTTGGACAGACCTCATCAGGATCCGATAAGATATAGTTTCATTTTGGAAGTGTCGGTAGGCTGTTGTGCTTTTCTTGTGGAGCAGTGAAATTATATAGAACTAGAACAGATTTAATTAACAGTCTTGCTTTATTTATGTGCAGCTCTTGGGAATCACTTTCCTCTTCATTAATTTTCCTCATTTATAGGCAAGAACAATATTTTGACTGCAGCATTTTGAACCTGTTTTCATTCTAGCATAGCAACATTATAATCGATGGCAATGATTAACTAGTAAGACTCATAATCGCAAAAAACGGCCTGAAATATTGTTTTTATCCCCATTCCATTAAATAATTTTCAAATAAGATTGGATATTGCTGTAGACTGATGAGTGTGGATTAAGATTCACTGAAGACATTTAAGCGAGCAAATCAATGAGAAAGATATCATCTATATTAGTTGAAATAAATCACCATATTTAATCACAAATAAACACAAAATATAATTTTTTGAGAGTAGGGTGGAATGTTTGCGGTATTTGAGATATGCTTGCAGTTCATCAAGACTATTTTTTTTTTCAATTCTAGATTTTATTTATAGTCAATAACACCAAAAAAGAGAAGAAAAAAACCAAAGAGTGCTTCAGATTACACCCCTACATTGAAAATACTGCCAACTAGTGGTTGAATGTTTGATTTTATGACGGAAAAAGATATCCAATATCCAATCCCACAGTAGCATATTAAAAAGGTGGTCACAGATACACAGATATCACATATCATATGTTATATAATGACAAAATTGAATTAAAAAAAAAAATTCCCTCTGGGCAGAGGCTCATGTTTGAAGAGTAATTTTTGAACTGTGATGTTGTAATGAGAAGTGAAGTGGCCATTTTTTTAACCTTGACAAAACCACTGACATCTGGAAAATCTCATTCCATTTGCATAAACACAGGGGAAAATACTGAGTATAAAGTAGTTAAAATTATTCAATTTGGACCCATAATGGTCCCAGGGTTATTTGGTTTAAAAATTCTGCATGGATTCTACTAAAAGTGAAAGATGCTTTACCAGAAAATGGAACATTCAAAATATCATTGAAACAACGATTGTCTAACTCCCCTCCTTATGTGTTCCTACTGCAACGCAATTTATTCAAATGAATTTGCTCCTCATTATTAAATGATAATGACGAGCAAATTCTCATCATTAAGTTCTTAATAATGAGGCTTAATTGCTTAATTCTTATTCCATTAAGTCTTATTCAACCAGAGAAACATCTAAAACATCAATGGCATTGACCCCAGACTCTGAACTCCACTGACCTAAACAGAAGATCTAACATTATAAAGACTTTATGGTCTCTCAGAAGATTAAAGAAATGAGTTTGCAGCCTATTTTTGTTCTGAGTCAAAAGAAGAAATCAAAGGGAGAATAAATTCAAAATCTTTGAATTTATTTATACCTAGGCCAGTAAGCTTCTAGCAACTAGACCCAGCAGAACAGGAAATTAGTGCTTTAGATAATGATAGGAAGTTCCTGTGTAATGCTGGAAATGGGTCCGAGGTAGATGAAGGTTAATTGGAATCTTCTGCAGCTCTACATTCAGACAAAAAAGCATAGTGTATGAAGCAAGCGAAAAATAATAAGCACAACAGAATCTCCAGGTTGAGTAGGCCTCTTTGATCCCGTGGACCAGAGGTCTAGGGTGTTGAAGCAGAAACACATCTAAACGTTGGAGGATCTCGACCAACCTGCAGATGCTTCCTAAAAAGTAGTTTTCATGAGGGTCTGAAATACCAATCAGATACAGGCTTAAGGGTACCTGAGAGATAATTTTCAATGAGCTATTGAACTATAAAACACTTTCTTCACAGAAGTGATTGACCAAAATCACAATCTATTACAATATCCAAAACACAGTTTCATGACCTTGGATGTTTTTGCATTCAAAGTTGCAATCGTGTAATCATTCTAGTAAATGAAATTATAGTTTCACATTCAGGGTTTAACAAGTTAGCCAGTATTCCAGAGTACAACGCATCTGGGATTACTTCCCACATGTTTGACAATCTTCCTGACAGAGGTCATCACAAAGTTTAGATCAAGATACTATTGTGCTTGCTGTGTTACTTGCTCTATACAAAAAGTAGTGACTTTGTGGTGACTGAGAGTTAACTAAGAGTAAGCAAAACAATGAGACAAAAGGTTATTGCTTTCACCAGCTGGTGCTTGCTTTTTGCTCTTTGGGAGCAGGTTAAATGCCTCCTGGAGTTAAAATATGCCCACACATCTGGGCCTATTTGCGACTGCATGCCCAACTCCTCTTCTCCTCTACCTTCCAGTCCAACTTTGTTTGACTCATGCAAAAAAACATGAAGACACACTGAATAGGCTAAGTTTTATAAGTCTCAAACTAGTTTTTTAAGGCCCAGGGGGAAAAAACATCTTAGCAAAGACAAAAAAAAAAAAAAAAAATACTGATTATTTGTATTTGTTAGATCAATTCATATAATTGGAGTTAAGCTGGGTTTTCTTGAGCAAAAAACAAATGTTTCAATTTCATGCTCAAATATGACCATAACCAGGTGTTCCGACAGGACAATGATGCCAAATAAACAAGAAAACTAATTTTAGAAAGTTAATGCCAGCCATCTTAACTTCCTCAGAATCACTTTGAACTAATACCAATTGAAAATTGAAAACTTTGCTTGAAACGAGTAGCAGGAATCCTCTTTAATGAGGCTTACCATTTCCGGTGTCAGCAAAGGAGTCGTCAAAGGAGCAGCCAGAATTATTCAAGAAGCTCGCTGATGGCTATAAAAAGTATATGATTGAGGTGAAACTTTCTAAGGAAAATTTAAATGAATTTTGGTGCATATATTTAAGCCTTTCATGTGTATTGTCAACTTGTGTGGATTAGAAAAAAATCAAAATAAATGTACATTTCTGCATCCAACCTGTATGTTTAAAATTCAGGATGTGTCGTAAGTTCATACGGAAAAAGAAAAGATCAAATAAATTCTTAAAAATCCAACATCTGAGAAAGAAATTCCACAATAAATTTGAAGTTCCACATCCAGTTTTTATATTTAATATTAACGTAACCTGAAATACATCAATATGGCTGTATGAAGTGAAACTTTACACCACAATTGGAATAGAACAGTTCAAACAAATTCTTGAAAATCTCAAATATGATATATCTATTTACGCTCAATTGAATTTTTATAGCACCAATGAGTAAATGTCAAGGCACTTTCCAGAAAATAAAAAATCTCCAACTTATATGCAAAAATCTAATATGAATTCAATCCAGTCCTGCAGACTATATGGAATATTTTTATGCTATTGAACCTTTAAGTCCATCAGCACGTATATCAATTCAAGCAAAGGTTGGCACTCCCATAAAGGACAAAAGGTTCATATTGGTATTCATTTTAAATTCATTTTAGCCATACTTAATCTGAAGGAAGCATAGTAACTCCCATTTCACTTTCCCTTTATGGCGTGTAGTATCAGCACTAATTCCTTTAATGCAATAAACATTTATTTCCTAGCTGTCATGAGGTCGCTCCTCCCCAGAGACCACTGAGTACTTTAAAAAGGAAGTTACACAATTCTCCCGCCTACATCCCTTACCTCATTCGTTGCTTTTCTGTTCTGCTATCAGAAAAATCTGCCAATGCAAAGCAACACTTTTGCAAAACAGATTGCAGTCAGATTCAGTTTTTACTTTGAGGAAAGTCAAAACGCTCTGCTGTTGGATGCAATATGAATAGTGCACTGAACTGTGAGAGGCACTTCTTAAACCTTTGCTGCAGTATTGACCCCTTTCCAGTGGGGGGCAGTCCGTATCTTCTCACCCAGGTCACAGGACCAGCCAGTGTCACAGTGGGAGGGGAGCGGGAAGGTGGACTGTTCAACCTACCACCAACTTGCTTCCTGTCGGTCTGTTTGACATTGGCTTCCTATCACACAGAAGCTTTATTAAATATTCCTTCGCAGAAACGAGCTTTTAATATTACTGACACCACAAATGTATTAAGAAATATGGAAAAATTAGATCTGGCAGTGTGCTATGAGAAGAGGCTTCACTCTAAATATGCCCCAAATGGCTGCCATTTATCATTTTTAATACCAAAAATGCAATTTAGCAACACTGTGTATTTTCATTATGCATTATACATTACACTTTAAGAGCTACCCTCTGACAGTGTCAACCTAATGCTGTCAATTAGGTGTTTTATTCCAGGGATTATGAGAAGGAATAAGACGGCGGTTTCATGTGTTGTTCTCGCCGTTCCCCAGCACCCGCTGTACAGCTAATCTAATACATAACCCCCTGATTTGTTTAATGGATGAGACTTTGCTACTGCAAGAAGCACGCCAATAAAAGCCAGGCCCTCCAGAGGCTATTGTGCCTCATAATGATGCCAGACACACAATATGAGCGTTATGAAGCAATTTTTTATCATGCGGCGCATTGTTTTGCTCTGGTGGAGCCGTGCAAGTAAAGGCAATCTCTCCCTGCAGCATAACGCGCCTCCCGCACACTTAGATAAACCTTCAGTGTGATAAACTGTCCCAGCTACATGTTGTAGAGAATAAAAGAAGTTTGGGATAGAATTGCCATGATGATGCGAGTCAGATGTGGGCTTTTTATTAACTTATGTTTTCTTTCTCACTCAGTTATCGCTTACTTTGTTTTTTTGTAGGAAGGGGTAATTACAAAAAGGAAACAGTATTTTCAATTTATGTAATTTTAAACCCTACATAAGACCAAAAAGAAAATAATTTATAACACATAAATGTTGGGCTACAAAAGTAGTAGTAGGCCAAGCATACACTGCACATACAATCAGCACTAGTTGGGGATCCTTTGTATGAATTACTGCATTAATGCAGCATGGTATGGAGGTGATGAAGGAAGCTGAAGTTTTTTTGACTTTGTCTGCATTTTTGAGTTTGGGGTCTTTCATTCCCCTCTTGATTAAACTCCGCAAAAAAATTTGGGGGTTCAGATTTGACAAGTTTGCTTGCCAATCAGTGGTGCCATGGTAATTAAAGAAGGTATTTGAACTTTTAGCTAGTCCTGCTGAAAAATAAAATGGACATCTTCATTAAAAACTGGTCAGCAGAAAGAAGCAAAAGATCTCCTGTAACACAGCTGTGCAGACTTAAAACTAGTGGAAACAAAGTTGACCAACAATCAGCAGATGGCAAGACTCCCATATAATCACTGACCATGGAAATGTCAAACTGAACCTTAAACAACTTTAATTCATTCCTTGACCTTTATTTCTAAATGAATTACAAAATATATAGTTCAAAAGAGGACTTTGGACCACTGAGCAACAGTCTAGTACTTTCTTTCCTTGGCCCAGGTCAAACATTTTTAACATTGTTTGTGGTACAAGGAGTTGTTTAACACAAGTAATACTAGATGTTTAATACATATTCTGTATACACTTGTTTGTGAAGGCTCTTGAGGCACTGACTCCAGCTACAGTCTCTATCTTGTAAAGCTGGGTTATAGTTCATAATCTTCGCAAAGACACGGTTATCTACATTGCTTGTGCAACTATTTCTACCATACTTCTTTGTTTAATTCATCTTAGAATTTTATTGGTTGTGTATTATAATTAAAAATACCAAAATAAGGACCTGAAATACTTCAGTATATTCTTTATACAGTTATCACTTCCTGGATTCAGTTTCTAAATAGCTAAACTTTTTTGTGGTATTTTGGTCTATTGAAATGTGTCAATACAAGAAATAATAAGAAACACCAAGGTAGATCAGTCATTGTCATTGAACTCCAGAACATAAAAAGAATGTTCAAAGCAAGAATTGTGGGAGCAAATCCTCCAAACTCAATACTTAAAAATTGGCAACTATTTCACAAATCTGTACAAAGGAAAGTATGGCAGATGTTGCAGGACAGTAGGACCTCCTTGCATGTCTTTTCTCTGCCTTACTGCAATAATAGAGGCAAAAAGGAGATTTTTTTTCTAGGAAAAATAATATAAGAAAGAAATTTAGAAACAACTTCCGGTTCGGGGATGTCTTTGGTGAAAAATGAGAGGTAAAAAAAAAAAAAGAAGTTTGTTGAATAGATAGCACTAAATTTATCTGCTGAATAACATAGCTAGAAGACATCTCAGAAGGTTTAAGACATTTCTCTACTCTATTGGAATGTTAATGCAATTCCAGGGAGACTATTTCCAATAATCAGTTCATACACAGCCCAATAAAGCCATCACATCCCAACTCAGTAATTTTTTCTCTCATTTTAGTTCATTTGCAGTACATATGCTTCACTTCTTGGTGTATGTACCTAAAGAATTGATAATCACACTGAATCAGAAGTGAATATGGGACCGACTGTTATTTTTATAAACAGAAGGATAAACAGAAATAATGAGAATTTTTCAAGCATAGATTGCCATTGATTATGCCAGTTGACATTTCACGCTGTAGGCTGTTGTCAAGTCTCACAAGATAAACAGCAGTGATGCATCATTTGACATGTTGACTGATAAAAATTCAATCAGCAGCCACCTCCACCATCGTGCTGCTCTTTATGATTACTCATTGTTAATGGACACGTTTTTTTTTTCTTTTTTCTTTTTTTGTTCAAATACAAGAGCAACTAGACCAACTGTGCTTTGCAAATGTGAGATACAGAAAAATTTAAAAAGTTTGAGCATTTAATTTGGATATCCGATAAATTGTAAATCTTTTGTAGGCAGGAATTAATTCCAATACTTCATATAAAAACAGAAATGAAAATGCATTGTGCCAGTCTCACTAAAACTGTGAGAAGCTAAAGTGTTTCATATTAATTTAACTGTGTATTTTTTTTTGTCCAATCTGTGTGGTTTAACTCATCCACAAAACAGAACAAGGCCAGATCACAACAGAAAATTGGGTCTGCAGAGAGAACCACCAGGCTGACTTCCCCCTCCTTCAAGGGTTTGTACGTGTACAGTTAGTCTAACTGTTTAAACTTTTACCTTCATAGCTACAGAGTGGTATTTGAAAAAAAAAAAATGCCACCACAGAGACAGTTGCTTTGTAAATAATGACAGGTTATGACATACAGTTGTTTTGAGCTATCAAAAATATTTTAGGTCAAAATGAAGCATATAAACTAAAGATGTCATCTTTACATTTTATTTGAAAAAATTGTAAAGATAAATTTAGTAACACAAAATAAATACATTCCAATGGAAATGTTTGCCTTGATTAATTTGTATGTCTTGAAAAAGAAAGGTCAAAAAACAAAACAACAACAAAAAAAAAATTGAATCACAATTACGCAGGTAATTTGGAAGGAGTGTGAAGGGCTTTAAGTGGTTAACCACACATCAAACTACTCTGTTTGTAGCGTAGTGGTTGATAGTGGTAAATGTTTCATCAGGCTAGGGGTTTACAAGTACAATACAACATGCAAAACTAGTAGTTTTCCTGTGGAAGCACTGCTGATAGTGAATAAGTGTTAACTCACATGTGTACATACAGCTATGCTGCACTACATGAATGTGGACAAATATTTTTGGCACATCATGGTGAAGAGACAGAGTCAATGCACAGACAGCCACTAATGAGAGGCATGTATGAGAAAATTAAAAAAAAACAAAATTTACAAAACTCAGGGACAGAAAAAAACAAAATGCATGCAACTAACTACTGTAGATGTAAATGAGGTGCTGAAGAATAAAAATTCAAGGGCTTACATAAATGGGAAATCATGTGATATACATGGGGATGATGAGGCATCATACAAGGATGGTGTGAATAGAAATTACTGGTGAGAGTACCAGGTGGCAGACTAGTAACGAGAGAAAATATACGTAGTAATAAACCAAGAAAGGTTATCAAAAATAAAATGCAGGAATAAGAAACAAAATACAAAGAAATACACCTGTATGGCCAGATATTTCAAGCAATAATTAACTGCAGGGAACTGCAGAAAATGGCAAAAGCTGAACTGAAGTAAAAATACAATAGATCACAACAATGAACTAATATGGCAGAAACTTGAATAAATTACACACAAGAAACAACCAAACCAAAAGTCAAAAACCCAAACAAGAGTTGTGACACAACCTTGGATGCTCAAACATCCAAGTCAACTTGAGTTAATGTTCTATTATCAAATCAACTGATGACAGAACAATATGCAGACAGACACTACTTTTGTCAGATAAGCATAGATAATATTGCTGAAGTGCCCTGGGTTTATTGAGGGTTGGCCTAAAACTGCAATGCATTTTACAGACCATAATAGTAAAAAGGGACATATCACTCCTTTATGTTTTTAGGGAGCTTTTATTTAATATTTTCATGTCAATGCCCTGAGGCGTGAGTGACTCCATGACAGTTTGAGTATTACTCATGTAGATTTGATTTAGCACCGAGTTTGTTCTTCTGTTCCTTGTAATTTGCATACAGTAAAACTATTAGACTACTAGATGTATATAAAACATGACCCATGTTTGTTTCCTATTTGTATGACACTAAGAAGAGTACCAGGACTTATTACTGATCTGAACTCAAATTTTATTCAAGTAAATCCAAGTTTCAAGTTTCTCACCCTTACCATCTCTGTGTGATCACAACACAAAACCTAAAAGTAAAATTAAAGTAGCTGCATGGTATACAAATTCTGAGATATTTATATAAGTAATCCAAACAGACATAAATCCTAAAAATTGCCTGTTTCATTTCTAAACTTGCCTGCTGTCACACTCCTGAAAAAGAGCTTGCATAGGAGATTATTTTTCTTTATGGGGGACTTATGTGCAGCCATTTAAATGAAAAAGAAAGAAGTTAACATGAATGATATTGCTCTGATTATGCGTGTTTTATCCTCAAAGCCTCTATACTCCACATATTTTCTGTCACCAGACTCATAGTGGCTAAAGAGGCAACTGAAGCTCCGACTAGGCCCACATGAGCTTGACTCAGTGAGCAATCAGCAGCGTTAGCGCATTACACACACATGATTACGTGGCCATTTCCTCCATGAATGAGTCTCATCAGAAGTCACTGAAGAATCCACTGAGTGTGTAATTGTTTCCCATTAGGGGAAATGTTGACTGCCATTGAGTCGCATCTCACTGCAGAGTTTGCTGACGAATGCACTCTGTCCACTGAGTGAAGCGGGCTAATTCGGCTCCGAGTGGTGATGGAATTACTCAAAATCCCCAAACCACCAGAACAGTGAGGGTGGTGGAGAAATTTTTCCTTTCACATTTCTTATACTGCACTGCAGGGGCAAAAGCTCAGATGTTTCTTTGTTCACTGAAGTGACTTCATTCGCAGAGAGTAAACACCTTTAATACAGTGATGCAGCTGTTCTGTTCCTTTCCCTGGATCCATGTATGTTCTTGAGTTCATATCAAACCAAACTGTAATCTATATGCACCACTATTACTATTGTACATACTCTTCAAAGGTGAATAATTGTCAGCATGTACCCTTTTGAAGTTGTAAATGTTATCACTCTTTGCGGAGAATAGGTGGTCAAAAGTTCAACTGAGGCCAGCTTTGTCAGGTTAAATCTAAAGATGAAGTGGAGAGAGAACTTTTTCCTGATATATAAGCGCTACATTAAACTGAGGCTCCTGCAGCAACGGCAGTTTTCAGGTTCTCTTTCCAATGCTGCCATCTACAGGGCGATTCTTAAAATTGCTTCATTGAGTATAGTTTTGGTGAAACTCCTCAGCAACACGAATCTTACCTATCAACGTTTTTGTGATGCCTGCAAAGCATCTAAATTGAGTTGTTTAAATATTAAATGGGGTTTCATCTACAACATGAAATTTGTGTTTCGTCTGTACACACCTGTAAAGTTAAGACAACATAAAGTGCATCTTTTTTTTTTTTTTTTTTTTTTTTTTACATGCATCTGGTAAAGATGTTTTAGGGTAGAATATCATTTGGGGATTTTTTTTAAAAAGGGAAAGCAATTTTTTACAACATGCTTCTCTCTTTTTTTTGTGCCAGAAAATGTTAAAATTCTGAACTGATTTAAAAATCATGAACTATGGATCTACTATTAGACAAATTTCAAACATTTTGTTTTTTACATTTACAGCACTACTTAATTGAAGAAGCCACATAGACATATAATAAAAAAATAATTTCAAATGTGAATTAATGCAATCAATTGAATCGAACATTTCATATTTTAAAAAAAGAAAAGTAAACCAGTCTGTTACATCAAAGGCCTTTGATTGAGGAGACTCTGTGCAGATCTAGCTTTATAAGAAACAGGAAAGCCACTAAAACTTTACTTTTTTTTTATTTTGTATCATTTTTTACTAAATTGAGAAGGGCCCATGGAGTCACAGGTATCAGATCCCTTACCTACTAGAATGAACAAGACAATTTATTTTTTTCTGCTTTTGATAAATAAAAATGTTAAATCATTAAAAAAAAAAAAAAAAAACATAGCTCATAGCTTAACACTTGTCTCGTGAATTTCAGGAAATTAAGCATTTACATGTTTGCTTTAAATAGAAATGTTAAACAGATATGGCTTGAATAAAACAAGCAAAACAGTTCCAGCAATTTTCTCAGTAAAATTACTTTTATGTCCCTTTAAGCAAAAACAAGCTCAAAATCAATATTCAGGTTTAAAAAACAACTGTATATGTTTGGTAATACAATCTATCAGGACAACATTTGCATCTATTAACCATTTAAAATAATAATATGTATTTACCAGTGGTGTTTTCTATGGCAATATGTTTTCCAGATTTACCTGTGAGCGTCATTGTGTTTACGTGTGTCTGAGTATGGCAAGTCGTTTTAACATAAATTCGGTTTCCTCTGACTATCCGTAATTACATTCCAGATATCTAAAAATGCATTTTGACTAGACAAAACTACATTTTGACTATCCGGAATGGTAATTTAAGATATCTGCATTTACATTCTGACTAGTAAGAATAATAATTCGAGATATCTTCAATTAAATTTTGACGAGTCAATTTTCCTTTCAAGACATCTCAAATGACGTCACCGGATTCGTCATTGGAAGGGTCACACATCCGTAATTACAATTTAAGATATCTTGAACGTAATTATGACTAGCCAAAATTACATTCCTGGATATCTGAATAAACAATTGCGTGGAAGCCCCTTTGTGCTGTCCAAACAGTTGCCTGCAGACTTTGATGTTTCCTGCACAAAATTGACAGTAAATGCCACAATGCAGAAAGAGCTCGGCAATGTTGGATATTTGGAGAACGGAAAACTTCATGGACTTTAAAACGGATTTGACTAGTCAAAATTACAATTCAAGATATCTTTAATTTAGTTTTGTCTAGTCATTATTTGCTTTTAAGATATCTATAATTTAGTTTTCACTAGTCAAAATTACTTATCTCATATCCAAAAATACATTTAAGATATCTTGAATGATGGAGTCATTAGAGATATTTTAATTAGAATTGTGACTAGTCAAAACTAAAATCGAGATATCTTGAATTTACTTTAATTGTAGATATCTGAAATGTGTATTTCAGATAATCAGTAACTCATTGTAGATGTCTTGAACTGAAGTCTCCATACAACTCAATGGTAAATCTGACGTCGTTTCTACTAGTCAGAATGTAATTAGAGATATGTCAAATACGTATTTTGTTTAGTCAAAATATAATTAGAGATATCTTAAATCACTAAAACATCTAGTCATAAAACAATTTGAGATATCTGGAATGTAATGTAAAACCGAATTTATGTTAAAATTGCTTACCATAGACTGAGCCTGAAGCTGACGCAGGTGTTTCTGGTTAAATTAAAAGTTCACTTCCCGTCTCCTCCACGTAGGGTCTCAGCTTTACAAGTCCTCTGAGAATCTTCTTCTTCTTCTTCTTCTTCTGTTTTAATGGCGGTTAGTAAGCAATGTTTTGGTGCATTACCACCACCAACTGGTATGCAGTGGGGCTTGGGATACTAAGTTGTATCAATCTAAAAATAAAATGAAATGAAATGAAATGAAATGAAATGAAATGAAATGAAATTATTATATAACAAGAAAAAGATAGCATAAACGATTTCCACTCCAAGAAATTAATATTGTCAAGGTACCTCAGTAAAAAGAATCACATATCAACCCAGAAACTTTGTCTGAAAGGTCTTGCGTGTCCAGTCGTAATTTGTTATTCTGTAAATCTCAGACCAGATCTTGTCTGTCAACAGAAATGGTGGAAAACAATAAAACATGCTCCTCTATTTCTTCCTGAAAATAAAAGTTACTTTTCCCTGAAGCATAACATGTAAAACTGAACATTCATCAATTATTTTATGAGCACGAGCAATGTTATTTTCAGGTAAGAGTTTCATCCAACAATTTACACAAAAACTTAAGTCGTTTTATTTATTCCATGTCGTGAGTATAACTTGCATCTGAGAATCTTGGCAAAAGCAATTAAATTATTAATTTTTCTCAACTGTCTGCTGAAAATATGAATATGAAGATTTTTCTAGTTGTTTTTTGTTATTATCATTATTGTTTCTGTTAAATTATTTTCATAGTAATTTTCTTTCTATTTTATTTATTTCTCACTTTTTTCAGGTTGAGTTGTTAGTTAACAAGCTATGTTGTGAAAACCCCAATGTAAAAGTACCATTAACTCCTTGCAATGCATAATTCCAAATAAAATGCTATATAGTTCCTAGAGTGAAAGCTTCTAAAAAAACATAGGTTGCACTTGGAAAAACAATAACATAAAATACATATATCAATAAGTTACCACTAGATGGCAGGAGGAGTAAACATCTGAACAGTCTTGAAAACAAAGGAACAAGTATTTGATTATACAAAACAAAACATAGAGATATCGTTATTCATGTGTTTTTATGTGAATATTGATTGTTTTCTACCAAAAGAAGAAAGAATTAGCATAACAATAGTCTGGCAAAAAGACCACAGAAAATGACTTTCATAAATCTTAAAGTGTAATTAGTCTGAGAGAAAAGCGAGCCTTTAATTTGAAATTCTTTAGTGTTAGTTTTGCACATTTTGAATGGTACAGGCCTTTCATTTTGTTTCATTTCATTTTCCCTCTCATTTAAAATGCTTAAGCGCTGCTTCAGTGTGTGTCAATTTTTCCGTTTCCCTCACTCTCCTCTTGACCTAAGAGTCTGCAACCACAACAAAAGCGCTGACATTTAAAAAAGAAAAAGAAAAAACAAACCTAAAGGTAAGAAGCATGCCAAAAGTACTTATAGTAGCAGTTTTTTGGGGGGTTTAATTTTTGCCATTTTCCTGAGCTGTAAGTAAGTAAAAAAACATCAGCAGAAAATAAGCAGAGTGTTCCCATTGAATAACCATAAATTACATTGAAGCAGTAACTGCTTTACGTACTACGGAGTAATTTAATTTAAATATTTTTAAATAGTTTTTGTGTTTACAAACATTTGAAAACATTTATCTGTCACTTGCTATATCTACAGATCTTCCTGTCAGTTTATTACATATTATGTAATAAAGTTCTTCATAATTATGAAACAAGATAATGGTGCATAATTTGACAAATTTGTTGAAGAAATGATCATTTAAACAGTAAGATGTGCATATTCTTTCAGCCTAATTAAGTCAGTTAAAGTTTTTTTCACCTTATTTTGCTGTTATTACAGCTGCATCAGTCTATCTCTACAAGCTTTTCATTGAAGTTTTTAGCTCAATCTGTTTTAACTGGACCATTCTGCCTGGTCAGTCAGCAGTGCATTTCCTAGAAATATGCTGTGATCTAGACCATTTTATGTTGCTGTATGTTTAAGGAGTTAGCTTGCTGGAAGGCAAACCTTTGCTCCAGCCTCTGACAGGTTTTCTTTTAGGATTTCCTATATTACTTTTCATTCATCTTTTTTGTTAACTTTGACTAACTTGTATGTCTGGTCAAGAAATCTATCCCCACAACACAAGGATGACCTCACTTTATGAAATAGTGTGCTGACGGCAAAGTTTAATTTTCCAGCACACGGCATTCTCAATCGAATGTCTGATAGATTTCTTTCAGCAGTGGCTTCTCTGATTACAATTCTCCTTAAGATATTGTTTTAAAACCCAACCCTGCTTTTTCCACAGTTTAACTCTTCACCTGTTTGGTGTGTCCCCATAATGTTTGGTACTTAGTGTCCTCTGTCAACCCTGCCTCTCGTTCAGTGACTGCTGGAGATGTGCCCTATCACCCTCCCCCTACCCCCAGCCCCCCATAAACCTTGCAAGGATAATGATTGATTTGGATATTTGGATGAATGTTCTCTAACACAGATCTGATGCTGCCATGAAAGGACTGTGTTTAAACAAAGATTAAAATACACACAGATTGTCTCTGTTTAGCACTGAGGTGACTTTTAAAGACATAATATTGGACTACATTTTACTTAGGGTTATCAGAGTAATTAGAGATAAGCACTCTTGTATGCTACAGTTTTTAATGCTTTTAATAGTAAGAAACAATGCTGAAAATACTGTATAATTTTCCTCACATTTCAAAGTTATGATATACTTTGTGTTGGTATATCACATAGGATCCCAGTCAAACAGATTAAACTCTGTAGCTGCAACATGCAACATTTTTAAAAAGTTCAAGAGGTCTGAAAACATTTTCAGTGTACTGTGTTTATACGTAAAGAACATTGCATAGGTTTTTCTAACCTACATGTTGTAATAGGAAGATAAAACAGTGTCAAATGGCAATATTTCAGTCTGAGTAACCAGCTTCGTCACTGTTCTGTTCTGAGAAAAATAAAAAAGCCAAACAACTCCAGTTTTCTGGCAGCTTCTGGCAATTCCTCAGTACCATGTCAACACACAACCCTGTGTGTGATCCTCTGTGTTGATACCTTACAAGTTAGCTACAAAGTAGAACAAGAAAGTGCCTATTATTCAACACCAGATTTCATTTTGAGTGTTACCACTCAGTCGAAAACATGCTAGTAGAAAAGTTACTCACTCCTGGGACTCAGTTGAATTCAGTCATTGCATGTACCTGATTAATGACAATGAGCAGAGACATAAAGAGAGTGTAACACGATGTCTCCTAAGCCACGTCAAATGGAGCAACCTCAAAACTGACATTTCTTTGTTTTTGCACTTAAAGGTTTACAGTATGTGAAGGTGGCCTTTAAATTTCTCGTAATTTCTTGATAATTTTGAACCTGACTCTTTCTACTGACCCTTTTAGGTCCCCCCAGCAAAATAAAAGCTGTATCATCAGTCAAATTGAAATTGGTTAAAAAAAACTGTCAAGTCTTATTTATTCTTGGACATTTCAGTGGTTACATGTGCTTCTCTGTCTGTTGTCTGACATTCAGATTAAACTGGATATAGCCATGAACTGATGAAACTTCCTTCTCTTTTATTCTTGTGTGAAAAGGTACAAGTTTTGTCTTCACATTTATTTCCTGTTTTCAGTTCAGCTCTTAGCAGCTGTGCATCCATTTATGTCAAACCACCAAGTGTTTGTAATCCTCACATCCCAGTCTCCTGCAGTGAACCTGTGGCTGCCTGCTGCATGACAGCCCTCATACCCTATCTTCTATCCCAAAGTGTGTTTTCTTTCTGTTCGGGCTGATCCGCAGGTGTGCGCTGCTACGTAAACCCCAGCTTTCTCTCTTTCTGTCACATTTTCTATCTTCCTGTGCCAGATGCAGATTCTTCCCTCTTTGTCTCAGTTTCTCTGTTGTTTCTCACTGTGTCTTTCCCACTCTCTGTCTGACTTCCCAAGAAGCAAACAGTGCAAGCTCTGCAATGTTTTCTGTGTTAACTTTGCAAACTCTTCCTTCCTGCCTGTGCTCCTTCTTTTTACCCATTCTGCTTTTTGTCTGCCTCTCACACAGTAAAGCATACCTGCAAAATTTTACTTCTTACTTTATTTAGTTGTCTGAAAAGCCTCTTTCAAGTAGTCTTTTTTTTTTTTTGCACCTCACAACCCTCGTCACCAGACTTGACTGCACAAAGCGGGTAAAAAAGTGGAAGTTCCCTTCCTCCCCACATAACATATAGACCTCGGTCTTTGACCACAAACCAGCCCACCATTACCCATAAACCTTTGCACCAAGACACCAAGTCTCAGTAATGTGCTGCCTGCACAAGGTGTAAAAATTTTGGTCTCTGAAATTCAAATTTGGGCGTTTGATTTTTACTCTTCTGCAAGAGTATATTTATTTAGAAATATGATATATTCATTCTACTAATTTGCATGAGAAAATAATCACAAAAATCACACATAGGTAAGCTCAGTGCATCTGATCTAACTATTGTCTTACCTCTTGGGGTTGTGGCTCATATCTTAGAGCAATCATCATGCATGTTTTCCCAGTTACTCACATTACAACCAATGCAATAAGCTACTGCACAAGATATCATTTTCTACCATGCTCAAACTAGCTTTGTTAACTTCTCAAAATATGGGTGTGTAACAGAAACTAACTAGGATTGTGGGCTGTTATTTTGTGTGTGTGCATTTCCGTACATGTCTTCACTGGTGTGAGTGCAGGTTTAAGGCCTGCCCAAACATCCACCTGGCAGGAAAAACAGGAATGGGACTCATCATCAGGCAGTTGTGCAACCCTGCAGAGGATTCATGTAATGAAAAAGAGAGGAAGAGAGAACAAAAAAAAAAAAAGAATTTAGAGCTGCTTTGTTACCTTAAAATCCTGAGCAAAGGTTGTGCTGCTTAAGGATGAAACCCATCTCTTTATACAGTTTTTTTCAATGTACTTAAATGTCACTAGAATTTGACTTATGTTTACATTTTGTACGCTCCTAGAATGTTGGTCACTCAAGAGGTGTGAGTTTGAAACTAATCTAAGTGTCTAGGCGTGGATGTCAGTAGTTTCCAGTGGCGTTTGCTGCCTCCATGGCTTTTGTTGTCTAAGAGGAGGTGTAAAAAGAAATAGCATGACCAGTGGAAGCCAAGGGAGGAAGTCTTGTCTAACCACCAATCTGCTGCTACTGTTTGCACTGCTGTTTTCTATGACTGCCTTATAAGTTCCCATCACCATCATGTTTTTATTTATCTCTAATAATGTTCCCAATTTTATGTTCCTGCTGATTTTTGAAATTGTTTGGGCAGAATGTCAATATCTAAAATGATTAATGTTTTGCAGCATACTTCAGTAGGATGAAATGGTTGAGTTGTTTCTGTGTTTCTACTATATGTTTTTAATATTTATTGAGATATGCTAATTTATTATTATTTTATTCAGTTATTTGACTTGCCCTTGAGAGTTGCTATTTTATAAATTGTGTTATACTTTCTTTCATGCACAGCGACAATAAAAGAAATTCTGATTCTGATTCCTTATGATATAGTTCGGGTTCTTATTTTTGTATTTTTTGTTAATATATGTAGTAGGAAACATTAAAAATGAAAGCCAAAAGACTGTGTTAAAGTATTTTATTTTATATTTATTATTTTGCAAAAGTATTGAAGTCCTCTTGAACAAAGTTTAAAGCTTTTTTGTCAAAATTATTAAAATGCTTCAATACCTGTCTTAATTCACCAATGTTACATTCATCTTTGATTCCTCCACAAATAAAATGTTGTTTGAAAATTATTTGCACAGGCAGGTGCACCCCTCCTGTTCTGAAAGTGTGACTCAAACAGAGATAAGATCGAGATGGGAGCAAACAATCAACTGACAGGCAGGTAAATAGTGGAATCTAAAGATAAAACGATACAGTTTGGGGTCTGCTTAGGCTTTTACACCTCTCGGTTTTGCTACCGCCTTCAGGCAGCTTTGATTTTGTGTGTTTCTTGCTTGGTGAATATGTGCAGGGGTGTGCATGTGTGTGTGTGTGCACCACATAGATTAAAGAAGAAAGGGGGTGAAGGAGACAGCTCTGACATTTAGAAACATCAGCAGGCTCTGGCGCCCACCTGTTCATAGACAAAGACTGAGGAGGAACAAACACCAGTCATTACATTGTAAACTGAGGCAATCCTCCGATGCTGCACCGTATAGAGGGTGATGGACTTGCTGGACTTGAGAAGTTATTTTTTTAATAAAAGACCGGAGACCTTAAAAACTTTAATAGTCATGTAGCTACAATCCTAAAATCCTACTTATAGTTTTTCAGACAATAGAAAAACACAAAATCACACACAAACTATTAAAAGTGGAGATATATTGTTGATGTTACTATTATGAAATAATTTGCAATTAAGTATTGGCAAAGATCAATGTAATTTTCACAGGAGGTGGAGCGTTGTTGTTAGCAGCTGCTGAAAGTAACTAAAAAAGTAACTTTTAATGTAACTTAGTTACTTTCCATATCAAGTAATCAGTAATCTAACTAAGTTACTTTTTCAAGGAGTAATCAGTAATCCGATTAAAGTTACCTTTTCAAAGCAACTATGCCATCACTGGTGAATAAGTGACTGAATATAGTATGAAGCGCTTTGATGTCCTCTGAACTTGATAAAGCTCCATACAAGTACAGGCCATTTGTCTTCATTTCTCTTGTTTCTGGGCAATCAGCACAACATGTTTTAAATTTCTATTTATCAGTATTGATATTACAAATTATGTCTATTAGGTACACATCACAGGCAGATTGCTTTCTACAAAAATAAGCTTAACTTTGAAGGGCAATAACTGGTTCATAAAAATATTAGAAATGTTCTTATGGGTCAGCCTGGCATGATTTAAACAACTCACCCATTTTAGTACTATAGCTTGAGTCTCCTTTTTTATTACCAACTATGAGCCAGGTCAGTAACAGGACAAATGTATCAAGTGTTTAAAGACATGAATCCACCAGAATAAAAATGCCTTAAAATTAGATCAAGCCCAAGACATAGCAGAAATAGACTAAATCTTAAGCCCCTCAAACTCAGAGAAGGCTCCCAAGAACACAAAAATTGTTACTTAAGTAACATTTACAAATGCATAGACATTTCTTGTATACATATGATATATTACTAGTCACAACATATAAGAGTCCATTGACCACAGATTTTATGAATTAGTCTTTTATGTTATTTAAGCATTTTGACAAATGTTGCAGCTGTTTTCCTCCTTCTGCATGTGTTTGTGGTTTGTAGCACTGCATGTGTGTGTGTGCGTGTACACACTCAACAGACGTCAACTGAGTTTGGATCTAATCAGCGGCTGACTTTGTCTATTCTATTGTTTCAAAAATAAACATGGCAGATAAGCTGCCTGGTTTACCATGAAATGAGCTATAAAGTTCTCACAGGTTATGGAGGACTAAACTTTGGGTGTACTTCTAAGTAGATGGCTATAAGCATGTGGTTTAGATGCAAGGGTTCATTGGAAAATACAAAAAACAAGCAACATGCACAATGATCAGTTGACAAGATTACACTCAGATGTTACAGATAAGCCAGACAAAACAATTGGTAACCAACTGTAAATTTTTTAAAGTGATTACTGGACTCTGTTGCTGAACATCTCTGCCAGGTTTTTTCATAAATAATCTTTATGAAAAACCTTGGCTCCTATGTGTCAAATTGAAAACGTTGTGCACCTGAAGATATCTTTGTATTCAGGTTGTTTTTATTAAATTTAATTCTTCAAGCAATGCAAATATCTAAATGGATCAGAATTCATCTCTAGAAACTCATAAATAGCATATGCAGTTAATAAATTCAAACAATTAGTAAGTGGCAGACTTATGTGCAACTATATAGGAAGGGAAAATGATATATTCTTTTTGCTTTATGGGTGTACTGATAACTGAATCAAGGCCTATTTGCATTTATTTATTTTTCAGTCACAGCAAATTTTACTCAGGTTATATGTGAATACATAAGTAATCAGGGCTTCATTTTGTTAAATCTTATGTTTGAGGGGGCATTTATACATGTATTATTATTATTATTATTATTATTATTTTATTGTATTTTTATTAAAGTGCACACCCTCATATGCATATTATTTATGGAATGCAAAATAATAATAAATAAATAAGGTTATTTAAAATGGGTTCATTTTCTGGATGAAAATGGGGATAGAGACAAAGATGCATTCTCTGAAATAATTTACATCCCCTCTTCAAAACAATGCAATTTTTGAGGTCTAGACATCAAACAGAACTCTACTCAAGTATCCAAAATACAGAAAATACTTTACCAGTTGTAAAGTATAATAACTTCATGTTGGATGTGCATTGTAAAACCAGTGGATGATATAAAATGGATATAAGACGAGCTTATATTCAGTCACTGTTTGGACCTTGGAATTCACAATCACCCAAAAAATTACATTCAGAAATATCAACAGAAATAATGGAGATACACATTTCCCAAAATGCTGTTTTTTTCAATGCAAAAAAATGTAACTTAAAATGTACATTTTAACTACAAAAGAGGAAATTTTATGTACTGTAGAACAGAACAACAAGACAATGTAATCTTTTTCCAAATTCACAACACAAGTGAAGCAGTAAAACCATTTCTTTAATTAAGGGAAATCATGCCTTAAAATGTACACTGCAATGTTCACAGCTGTGTGTCTTCATATAGTCAATGATGCAAAGTAAAAATAAAGACAATGAGGATAAAAAAAGAGCATAGAAAGAAAATACAAGGCTGAACAACTTCCTTCACCACTTTGAGTGTTAAGAGGCACCAGAGAAACTGAAATCTCTGCGCATCTTTCTCGATAAATAAACTACATAAAAAATACAAGGCCTATTCAAATTCCTGAGAGCCCTTACATTAGAAAGTCTGTCAATATAAAAACTCATCAGTCGGCACATGTTCCTGAATAATTTCAATATTCAGTGCCAATATCATTATAATGCACCCAGAACCACTCCTTGTACAATTTTGTAAACATTTGTTAAACTTCAAAACCATACAAAGTTCACAAAACTATTTGTATTAACATTTCAGCAGAAAAATAGACATTTACTAGGCTCGTCATCAAAACTTACAAAAAACACAACATGTAGCATTAGCAATGATTAAAATTTTCAAGTAAAGTCCTCAGTTACACAGAGGGTGAAAGAAGACTTTTTTGTTTGTTTTGTTTATATGGCTGCTTGGATAAGACAGACAGGTAGAGTTGTATTATACCTACAAGTTGAGCTTATGAACATAAGGAAAATGCAATTAGCAATACATTAAAAGCTTGTTTTTCCATAATAACCCCTTTCTAAAACATAAACATTTGCAGAAACTAAATGTATACAGTGGTAAATAGACAAAATAATGAAAAGATTGAATATAAAAGCTGCAAGGTGTAAACAATTTCCAATACCAAAACCTTACCATGAGTTCTTATGCTAAGAGGCAACATGTAAACAAGAAAAAAGCTGCCTATTGATTTCATGAATACAGGAAACTTACAGGATTGTTTTAAAAAAAGGAAAAGTTGTGTGAAACAAATAATGCTTATATCTTGCAGAACGTCTTACATAAAAATAACCAAACAAGCATATTCATAAGATTATCAGAAAAAAAACACAAAGTTTTGCCTTTTTTATGCTGCTCCATGATTGTTCTATGAATAAACTGCATTGTTTTCTGTTATGCCTGCATTGAAATAGCATTGCCTAGACAGATACATAAAGTGCATGACCATGATCTACTGTACTGAGCACAGTGCTGAGAAGCTATGAAAGGACCAGCTCTTTACCCAAATTTGCTAAGCTTCAATGAACTACAGTAAGAAGTTTGTAGATGGCCTTAACATAATTTTAATACATATTTCTTAGATGATGAAGGGTATAAAAGTTGATATGCTGTAGTTTTTGGAAGTTCCTTTAGATTAGTACTATTGTACATAGGGAAACCACACTCTGTTCACTTATCCCCTAGCTCATACTGCTCCTTTCTTGATCTTTGGTGTTAAAGGTCATACATGATTGTAATGGCATATAGCAAGTGAGAAAAGCAAGATTCAAAGTGAAGGAAACTAACATACATTAGTGTGTACTTGCTTATTCGTGAGATGAGGGTTGAAGAGGAGAAGATAAAAGAGCAGCTCCATTAGCAAAAGATAGGCCTAATAAAACCGCAGATGAAAACCAACGCAGCGCAAAACTTTAGCTTCAGCATCAGTAAACCGTTTCTTTGCAATGGTGAGAATGCACAAAAAGGACAAACAGTGCAACCTGCATATATCTACTATGCAACAAAAATACACATTTTATTTTATACTAAGTCATATGGTTTCATGTTTAAATCCAAAAAGATTAAAAAGTGAGGTACATCAGAAAGGGTGTCTGTATCTTTGTAATAAATCTTTGTTGCCCAATGGTTTACATCCCTCTCTTACAAGCAAATAGGTAAGTGGCCTTTGCATTTCATTTACTAGCATGTTCAAAAGTAATTTCCTGCATGTAATAAACTGTAATGTGTTTATTATTAAGCCATGTTACATTTATATATTTTAAATATTTGATATTAAGTTTAATTTGATCTTAAAATATCTGGTGTCAAATGTTTAGACATTGATGTAAAGTCTAAACAGTGAACTTGCTCCAAGGCACCCTGTTACACGTAGTAAATAAATTAGAGAGAATGTATAATTTCTGAATGAACAAAACAGGAAATACTTTTATTATGAAAAGCTGGGAATAAAGATACTCCTGATAAAATAACAAAAATTTTGCTAACACCACACATCTAAATAAGTTTTAAGTCTTCAAAGTTAAGTTTGAAGTCTTTGTTTTTGCAACCAAAGTGTGACTATGTTCAAGTCTGAAACTTGAACATAGACCTCTGTGCCAACAACGAAATATTATTGTGACTGACAGTTACAATAACTGTCATTTTTTTATAATAGTATCTATTTAAAAAGATGATAATTGTTCATATTTGTGAATCTAGCGTAGTGCTAGAGTTGCAGCTCTAGCACAGCTAAAAGGAAACAAATACATTTATGCGTATTTATGGAGTACTTGGAATGTTATAGAAAAGACTGAAAAGAATAAGTCTGAGATTTGATATGAATATGAACAATAAGGCAACAAACAGGGTACTGTTTACCTTTCAGCATGCTTATCTTCATAGTCTGCGACTCAATCTTGTAAGCGCATGTGTCCAAAAATTCTGTTTTCATATTTTTACAGTATAACTACAAGTTTGGAATGATGAGATTTGGGACCATGAATACCTTGATAATTGAATTTGGACATCACAAACCAGTATTAGGAAAACAAAAAGTTTTAAAATGCAAATATTGAATTGAAATACAAGCCGTTTTTTGAGGTCATGAAGGTTTAAACAGAAATAAAACCATGGTATTAATGTGTAAAGAAGAACAGCACCTCCCAATGTCAGCATAGGATGATAGGTTTGTTGGTTTTTGTCATTTTTCTCTAAGAAGCACATCCAATTACCAAAGTATCCATGGATTAATTCAGATTGACACTGATGTACATGTATAACAGAATATACTTTTGAAATCTGTTGTATAATTTAAAAAACATTACATTTTCACTTCTAAAATGTATTTGATTATGAAACTACTTTGACATTGTGTGGCCATTGTGTTGCGAGTGGGACTGACATGTCTCCTCTCATCTTAATTTAATTAAATTACACCTTTCTCTTTTTGTTCTAAATTTCCACAGTCTCACCAGTAATGCACTGCTGAGATTGGTCTAAGCTACTTTCCATTTTTCTTACATTTTATTGAGTCTTCATGGTACATGACTATGTAACCGTGAGTTTTGCAGCTGAACAAAGTTTAAAACTCAAAAGCTCCAAGAAAGATAATTCCATGTAAAATTAAAATAAAAAACGAGCAAAAAGCTGGCAGCTGCTCTCATAAACAATTAATTGGTTAGAAAAGAGGAAAAAAAAACTTCTTTGTTCTAAGTTAGTTAAATGAGTACAAAATAAGTCTTTGGCCCATACCTTCATGTGATTGTTCAACAGCTCCAATTTACAACCAGTAGCTTAAAAAGTCTTTGATTGTGCTACACTTGCCTACAGTGTCACTGTTTTATGCACTTTCACAGGGAAGGGATGGGTAGCAGGTTAATGCTTGTCTTTTTCCCAAAGCTTCCCGCTTGCTTCCCTTTTGTCTCTTTTAATGGAAAGTGTGCTCCCCTCGAACTATGTGTGAAGAGAACTCATAGCGATCTTTGCTTCGGTGACCACAGATGTTGCACTCCAGGGGATCTCTGTAACCGTGGCAACCCATGTGGATGGTGTACATGACGTGGTCCAGAAAGAGCAGTCGACAGTGCTCACACTGAAAGGCTCGCAGCTCATGGCCGTCTCGAGCGAACACCCGCACCCCTTCATGGCCCACTGGCCGCTCTGTTGCCACACGCATCATCCCTGTTCCCACTCCTGTCCCACTCCTGGGTGACGCATCAATAACTCGCTCACCAGAGCCCACAGCTGGACTGGCTCGTGACCTGAGGACTGCAGCTGCGCTGGAGTTCAGGTAGCCCTGCCTTTCCTGAGGGCTGCTTCGAGCCGAGTCAGCCGAATCAACGCCACTGTTGCTTGCTGATTCCTCCTGTGATGCCTGAGGTTGCTTGTTCTGCCGAGTTAAGGACGTAGCGCCATTCGAAGTGGGGTGGCTGGGAAACTCTTGGGATTGGGGTGGATGTGGTGGAAGTGTTTCGCAGTTTCCTGGACGCTCTGGTTGCTGGCTAAATGGTAGAACATGGTGATACAGGGGATTGACAATGGGAACAACGTCAGCCATAGATACAGATGGACCTGGATGGTGGAGCATAGGACGGAGGGTATCTGATCCCAAGTATGTCATGGCATTGTTGATAGCCTGGTCCATCATGTGGGGTGGTATCAATTCAGGATGATTTTCATATTTCAAGCGCATCTCATGATAGCCGATATCAGGGTAGCTGTAGCGAAGCTTTTCTCCTGCAAATAAATACATCATTTAAAATTAATTTTAACAATAACTGACACATACAGAAAAAAAACACATAAATTAAGGGAAAGCTTTCCCTTAAATGACAATCTGGAAAGCCAAACAGTTAGCAAAAATCTGAGTATGGTTTTATATTTCCTTTCTAGACCATCAAACGTGAATTATGCTGCTATTTCACCTCTTGTTTTTCACATTTTGTGCTATATGTTGTTGTCTAATGGGGTGGAAAGCCCCATCCTGCTACTATTGCACTGTTTAACCCCTCCAGAACAGGGATGCGGTAAGCTGTTTTCACTTGTTATAAGTTACAGGTGTATCTAACCACAGAGTGAAAAACATTTCCTTGCCTATGAGCCCTTTGCGTGCTCAATCTCTTCCTCTAATAGTGGTGCAAATAAAAAAAGAAAACATCTCACATAGATAGGGCTCATAGTTGCTGTGTGTTATAAGGATATGATGTGACACAAAAGCTGGGAGGGAAAAATCTCTTTGAAAATAAATATGTATATATCAAAATTATATTGTTACTACCTTGTTCACCAAATGAAATTGTTGAAATGAGCTGAATAAGCATAAGACTTAAATACATTTCAATAATTCTGACAAACAAAAGCTTAACTGAGTGTGCACTTAAACAACAACAATTAAAAAAAAACTATTTAACATCCAAATTTTAAAATGTTTGTATTTCAACAATAAAAATGTCTAATGTGTAACTACTGTTGGAGCGAAAAAAATATATATATTGTCATGCAAGTTGATAGCAGCTAATGAAATGCAAAAGGTTGACATTTATAAAACAGTTCCTCTAAAATAAGCACCACAAATCAAGCTGCTGATATTTGACCTATATACGAAATACCCACCCACAAATTTTTGAGGTGTAGTGCTCTTCCTCTTGCCAACGTTAGTGGGCAGTCTTTCAATGACAGGTGGCCGATCGAAGGCTGGCATACTGCCGGCCTCAGCCATGCCCCCCTTTGGAACGTCACCTAAAGATTTCGGAGGGAATGGTTTAAACAGAGGGACGTTTTAAGTGTGAAATAACTAGGTCACAAAATATTTAAACATTTAGACAAAAATACACAACTTCTTTAACAACTTTTCTAATTTTATTTTTGAAAATCGGATTTGTTTGATGGACATAATTCACAATATAAGAAATTTAATTTAAAAGATTTTTCATTTAGATTAATTTTCATTTACAAACTTTTCAGCGAGTTCCACTTCACACACACACACACATACTGTATATATATACATATATATATATATATATATATATATATATATATATATATATATATACTGTATATACTGTATATATATGATTGTTTGTTTGTTTGTTTTTCTTTTCAGCCCTCTGACTGTGGACACTCCTTTAATCATTTTAGTCATAATCAGAGCTCATGTCGTTATGTGAGAGCAAAGCTAATGTAAAACAGGTTTTCTAACAATTTAAGGAACAGACAAAAATGATTATGGAGTTCAGCATATTAAATAAACAATTAACTAGGTTTTCAGAGTTAGTATTACAAAGGACACATTCACAACACACCTTTTAATTCGGTGAAATTCACTTTCACAATGCGCGTTTGAAAATGTATCAGCCTCCGTGTATAAGATCAAATGCACATCTTATGTGGATTTCATTCATAGATATAAAAGATGGAATCTTAATCTAATATAATAAATAACATTTTACTAAGTTCTGTTCAGCTCTTTATTTATTTAAGTCTTGCTCACTCTCTCACAGCCTGAATGAATTGCAGATAAGAAGACATGTTAAAGTACAGTGTTCTTGTAAATAGCTTCTTACATCTTTGTGCTTCCTCTGACTGCATTTTCAAAAACCTCACTGATTCCGAAAATAGCTTTCTTCATTCAGCAAAAGCTGAATGAAGAAGATAGCGCTTAGAAAGGGTGCATTTATTTATTAGAAATAGAAATTAGCTTTTTCAGTTTCAAACTGGCTGGACACCAGATCAGAATAAACATCTATCAATTCCGGTCATCAGCTGTTTTCACTGTGCAACTCTAACATTTACCTGTGTAAGGGCCTGTGTGGGCACCAGGATCCAAGCTGAGGTAACTGTGACAACGCTCTTTGTGCTCCTCCAGAGATGTCCGTTGTTTGTAACTCCGTCC
This sequence comes from Xiphophorus couchianus, assembly GCF_001444195.1. Lineage (NCBI taxonomy): Eukaryota > Metazoa > Chordata > Actinopteri > Cyprinodontiformes > Poeciliidae > Xiphophorus > Xiphophorus couchianus. The sequence goes on along the minus strand of NC_040234.1, from coordinate 19,864,353 downwards.
ACAGAAGTTGCACTTGTGTGGTTTGCCAACTGAAATAATGGGTAATCAATAGAGAAATATTTGTTTCAGTTACAGCTGCATACAGTGTAGAGTCTGGAGCTGCAGCAACAAAGGTATGTGTAATAGTAATACAACTTGTGAATAGTTAGTAGTATAAACCAAGCAAAAGTAATCTTCTGAGGTCATGGAGGTTCCACTACTAGTGTGAGGATTCCACACAACTGTTGCTAGACTGAAACAGAGGCTGTGGGCGACATCAGTAGTTGCGCCATGTAGTTTCTATTTCAAAACACTTTGGTCTGTGCCACACAAAGCAAACTCCCACTGCTGTGGCAGTGCATGAGTAAACAACGGAGTTGATCATGCATCCCGTGATGGTAGGAAAGTAACTCCAAGTTCAACTGCTACAGAGGTGGAGTGTGATTCATTATACCACTTTTGTTTTATTTAGTTCATTCAAATGGAAAGATGAGGACACATTCTTTACATCTTTCTCAGTCACCCAATCTACATTGTTTTAACACGTCATATTTTTAACCTGATAGGCAATAAATGGTGAGCTTACTTGAAAGACAAATGCAGCATTTACTTAAAGGTTCCGTTGTAAATCCTTCTTAAAAACTCAGCATAAAAACACAGCATAAAGCGGGGTCTCATCAAGATGAAGACTGCTGAGGCAATAGTTCTGTGTCCTGTATTAGGGTACTGACTCATAAAGAGAGTCAGTGAGTGAAGTAGTGGCCACATACGTCTACTACTAAGAACCAGACACTATGATTGGCTGTGACAGACATTCCCTGGTATAGTTTTTACAGCTACTACTAGAAAATGATGTATGGGTGATCTAGTACTGTGAGAACAGAGAAACCAAGCATGTTTCAGTCTGAGACACTAAGGCAGTAACACATACACATACACGCGAGCTCGCACACACACACACCACATCACATATGCCTGGAGGCAGATTCACCTACTGTCATAGGAGCTTTTTATGTTAAGCAGAAAGGTGTGTTTACTAAATTAAAAATATGATGTAAAGGAAGTGAGTAAGAACTGCATATTACTCTTACAGTAAATCATATTTCTGTTTTTCCCAGATAAATGTCTAGATGGTGGATCTTTTTTTTATAAAAATAAGCCCACATGTTACAAAATGACAAAACCATACTATCATTGTTAGTGTTACATAAGCACATGTTTTTTGTTCTATTCCTACTGCAACATAAAATATTGACCACATAGTGGCACTGCAGAATTAATATTTTAAAATAATGAGCTACTTCAAAATGAAAGGTTATCATGGGAATATTTTTCTTTGCTGTGTATCACAATAATTTAAAAAAAAATAATTAAAGTTTTGCACATTATTCATCCTTTATTTTTTTGTTTATTTTTTCTCATATTTATATGACCACCCACATACAAGCTTGTGCAGATGTTGGAAGGATCTGAAGAACTCACATTTACCTGCTGTTCTTATTTATGCAAATGCTTTAAGCTCAGACTTACTACACTGATTGCATTTGACTAATACATGGGAAATTGGGGTATGTAGTTGCTAATGAAAAACTGCTTCCCTCTCAATACACAGTATTGTCTGTTATTGTCTCACAACGACATTCTTACTGTGAAAAAAGCCACCTTCCAGTGTAACACCCTGTTCAGTCTTCAGTTTCCCTGCTTCACTGAATGTCACTATCTTAACTTTTTCCTCCACTGACTACTCTGTTTTTCTCTCGCTTTCCCTCTTCTTTTTTATGTTTTTTTTTAGCTAAACCTGTTCTTGCTGGCTGGGAACCAAGTCAGAGCTGTCACCTTTACAAGCCTTTAAAACTAAGCCTGGATAAAGAAAGGATCCAGGATAAATATAGGGGAAGACTGTTACGATTACGCCTCTGGTGAAATGCAAGAGTAACATCTTGTAAACTTATATGTTTCAGCCAAAAATCTCAAAGTATATCATGTGAATAACCAACACTATTACTGTAGGAAAAAGATATATATTTAAAAAAATAAATCTGAATCCAAAATAAAATCCAGAGCAAAGCAAGACACTGCCTTAAAAAGTTTCTGACTAATAAATAAAGTCAACATATGTGTGAATTAATCTTGTTTTTTCATGGGTCCAGAGGTTAATTAACCAACACCAAACATTTGATTAATCTAGGATAAAGCTGCTGAGAAATTAAAGCAGTGTTATGATACAAACCATTATCTCAAGACACAAACATTTCATGGTGCACTGTTGAATCCATCATGCGAAAATGGAAAGAATATAGCAAGAATATAGCAAAATGGCAGATCTTCACAGGGATAGCCTTCCACCTAGACTGATAGATTGATGAGTGAAAGCATTAAGCAGCCATGAGACACATGGTAGAAGAGCTGCAGAAATCCCACAGCTCAGAATCTGACAACAAAACGGTCCCTTATGGAAGTGCAGTGCCAATACAAAAGAAAAACAACACACACATTGTTAAAAGAAAGCCGTAAGCGTTGATGGGGAAGAAGTAAGGGGCTAAATAGGGGTAGAGGGTGCAACAGAATTGAAATTGGGGTAGAGGTTAAACCTCCGGCAGACCAATGACCACGAACATATAATCATTATGGTTTTGACAAAAACATATTCATGTGTATGAAGAGTCCAGTCAAAGCATAGGCCTTGGGATGTGTGTTTACAAATGCTCTCTATCAGATCTGACAGAGCCTGAGCTATTTGGCCAGTAATAGTAAGTTATCAAAAGATTAATCCCCCAAAAATGTAAAGCTTCAAAAGGTGGTTTTTGACTAATTGAGGCCAAATATGAATTCAGTCAACACTTTCCTGATTCATACTTGAAAAATGCATAATTTTTCTCAACATCACAATAATAAGCGACTTTATCTCGGTGTACACTCCCAGTAAAGAAACGCTCTAGTTGGTGGTTTTAAACCAAATGTGAGATAATTCAGAAGGCAATACTTTTGCAGAACAGTCAAACAAAATATAAACAATATAAAATAAAAATATAAAAACTTGTATTGGTACAGAACACAGAAACAAATTTTGCCTCCATCTAAAAGGAGGACTTTGTATGAGTAACCCCCGTGCGGGCATCACTGGCAGAAATGACGGTATTGTCTGACCTTGATTTCAAAGGTGCAATGGAGGGGAGAACACGTCCTCTGATAGGAAAGTGGGTTACAGTTGAGAGAGACTGCTACCACTCCACATATGTTTCTCAACAGTTTCCTCTGTCTATAGAAAAGCAACTGAGAAACAGCATGTCCTTGGAACCTAACCACAAAGCATTCACAACATCTACAACGTGGACATGAAAAACACAGGTCTTTAACCTTGCACATGCCTGTAAGTCACACTAATATATAAGAAGAATATGTGAGGAATGCAGGAATTCAAAATAAACCCGATACTTTCTTTTTCCGAAAAAATCTGGGACTAATAATCTGATGCTCACTAAAATGATTGTACTATACATAACGACCTAAAATGTAGGGGGGGAAATATTAACATTAGTCTCTCTAAATATAAAACTACAACTTCTTCTTTTGTTTATCTTCATAGCACTTCTGGTGACACAGCAACAGTCTCTTCTAGGTAGCAGACATGGTTTGGTTAAAAAAGAGAAGCACGCTGGTGAGAACAAAGCTTACCAGCATGAGTACGAAGATGGCCAGTGAGGGCATCACGGCGTCGGCAAGCATAGCTGCAGAAGGGGCACTTGAAGGGTTTTTCACCTGTGTGCAGCTTAATGTGTCGCAACAGGTTCCCCTTCTGGGTGAACGATACACCGCACTGGTTGCACTGGAAAGGCCTGTCACCTGAAGGAAGATGGTGCAGGAAGTCAATACAAGACTTACTATTAGAAGATTTTAGCAAGGGAGCAAGGGTCATGTTTTTTACTTTAAATAGAATAATGTACCTTATCTAATAGCTGAAAATTTACTTTATCTATGTGTTACCACTAGCAACTGCTTTATTCTTCATATTTGAGAAGCTAAGCATTTCATCAGCTCTTTTGACAATATATTTCATTTCCTAGTAAAATCTTGAAGATTTCTAAAACGAAATAAAGAGAAAAATATGTGTGTGTGTGTGTGTGTGGGGGGGGGGGCATTTTAACCTTTGAACTTACAGAAAATTAAAAGTAAACATTTTAATTCTCTTCACTGACCCCACTGGCTATAGAATTTGACTGAAGCGACAAATACCATTATGGATAGCTAATGATAACTAATCAGTACTATATCTTTATGTCATAATTAGCTTTATACTTCACAAAATCGACCTTTATAGAACTGTGGCAAGAAGAAACCCGCTGCAGAGAAAAGTTTACAGTTGTCACAAGTCATGTTGAGGAAACAGATAACTTGTTGAAGAAGATGTTCTGGTAAGATTACATCCAAACTGGTCATTTGACTCACAGCAGAGAATTAACACTACACATCACCCTGAACACACCACCACCCCATTGAGAAACATGATGGTGGCAGTACCATGCTGTGGGCAATCTAGTCTTTCGGGGGACCACTGAAGATGTTCAGAGTTGACGTGAAGCTAGATTGAGCTAAATGCACGACAGGACAGCAAGAAAAGCTGCTACAAGCTATAAAGAACTTGAGACTTCCAGCCTTCCAGCCGGGCAATGGCCGTAAGCGTAAAACCAGCGACACAATAGAATGTCTTGATCAAAGCACATTCATCCGTTACGTTGACCCAGTCAAAGCCCAGATTTAAATCAAACTTAGAATCTCAGAGAAGACTTGATAAGAGAGGTTCACAAATGCTCTACATCTGCGCTGAGTGAGCTTTAGAGATTTTGCAACAATAGGCAAAAAGCTCTATCTGTAGATGTGCATTGCTGATAACGAGTCCCCCCAAAACTTGCAGATGTAAGATGTTTAATGGTGAAAAATGTTGAAAACTATGCCTCAACTTTGTTCCACTTCAAAATTAAGCGCTACGGAATAGTACATGTGCAGATTGACAATTGCTGTGGCATTAGATAGAGTGTTTTCAACAACATGTTTTAAGGTAAATAGACTATAAATATTCACTTCACATCATCTTCCCTAACATATTGATAAGCTTATTTTTTGTTATATAAAAGAAAGACAAAATATGGAATAGAACTAAATCAAAAGTAGTTCTTGTTAATATGATTAAGATAAACTGATGCTCATATCAATATTGCCTTCTCTAACAATTGTATTTTAATTCCAAACTGTATTTTAAGCATGTAGTTTTATTGCTTTATATTATGCTATAGTTAGATTAACTATAATCCTGTATTGAATAAATTTTATTGGACTGACCATCTATTACAATAACTCAGTCAAAGCCCAAATTTAAATCAAACTTAGAATCTCTGACAAGACTTCATAAGAGAGAAAATAAAAGGCTGCAGACTCGACTTGTGGCTTAAAGACAAGAGATGTGACTGGTCTCCAGTCCAACACTCGAGTCTTATTAGAAGTTTTTATGTAATAAAGAGTGAAAGGAAGTGTGAATGTGAGCTACAGATTGCAGCCGGTGAGCATGCTTTACTGTGGAACTATGCTCTTGATTATTAGCCAGTGATGTTTTCTTGATCATGGGATTTTAATGACTCATAACAATCTGTTCATGTTAGCTGTGACTTCACAATAATGTCCATATAAAGGTCTCTTTAACTTAAGACTTTATTAAATGGCATGGATCAGAATTTCAGAACAAAGTAAATTTAACTCAACTCTGACATATTGCAGCAACGAAGTTAGCAGCAACACTACAGAGATACTTCCAGCTGATAATATCAAAATTAAATTGTTTCCTGTTTCATTAATTCAGAATTTCAACACTCATTTATTTACCTATTACACTTTTCCTAATTTATTATGTCGTAATTTATACCTTAAATTTAAACATCTTTGCTGTTTGATGTTTAAAACAGCAAAGATGTTTAAAACTTTTAAGTTTAGATGTCCAAAATTGCTTCTGATATTTAAAAATATTCTCTAGCAAAAACCAAAGAGACGAGAACTGTTCAAACCCTGAATTAGAGCAATATCTAATGAAGGAGTGGACAATACAAAGACAGCCATAAGCTGGTGTTAGCTGACTCATTGCAAACACAAAAAGCACTTTGTTTTGATTCATTCAGAAATTTGTCATTAACATGTTTTAGTTTTCTTAGAGTATAAATGCCTATTTTTGCTTTTAACAGGGTAAATGTTACACATGTATTTGACGAAACTGTTGGGCGTGGTCAATACATTGTCTTGTGCTAGCTGTAAATCTTTTGATCAGAAGCCAGTTGGAAAAAGAGAAATCTGATTTAAGTGCGATGACAACCAGAGGAGTCATGGCGTCAGTTGGAAACAGGTTGCGGAAGATTCCAAGGATTTTTTTTTTTCCTTGCTAATCATTTCAAAGCAAAACTGTTGTGTTCAGAAAAAAAGAAAGAAGAAAGAAAACTCCACCCACTGTCGAGGAACAAAAAAAATATATAAAAGAAAAGGCATATGACTCACTGTCACAAGTTAACTACAAAATCTCCTGCCGAAACCTACATTTTTTTATAAAAACATCTGAATCATATCACACATCCGTATATGCAAATGCTTTTATTCCATTTAGAAATAATGCATACCATTTTGCTGTCGAATCCCTGCATCTGATGGTGCATTTGGTCCAGACCCATCTTGTCCATTGTGTGGGCTGCTAGTCGTAGATTCCTCCGGTGTTGCTCCTTCATCTCCTGGGTGACCCATTTCTTCAGGTGCTGTGCTGCTGTTGTCACCATCTTCCACCAGATCTTCCTCTTGCTTTATAGCCACTTCTGTAAAAATTTAAATATGTGATTCTCTTGACCTGCTGAGTCCGTAATATGATGTGATCGTGCAATAATTACAAGAATAATTTACATTATCTCACAAAGTGGCCTTTTTATTGTATGAACATATAACGTCATTTGATTTAGGTTAGAGAACTCCAAATGGCCAAAAGGTTGAATAAGTCTAATGCTTTAAAGTTTTTGTGCTGATGTGATAAAACAAATTTAATAATATACATTAAATGTTTAAGGGGGGATAATAATATTGTAATGTGCAGTAATGTACAGAATAGGATGATCTGGTACCAAGAATGGAGAAGACTGAGTCAAATCAGAGAAAAAAACAAAACAGGATGGTCTGGTTTCAAGCTGTCCCTGAGGAGAAAAGGAGTGTCAGAGGCACATTGCTGGCTGCAATGTGCCTCAGACATATCTCCCATTGACTACCAATGGGAGATACAATGGAAGACAAGGGCAAAAGATTGTGCAATACATTTAGTGCTTGTGCGCAAATGTGTGTGTGCAAAAATTTGTGCCAGTTTTGGGCTACTACAGCTTACATTAATTGATATTTCTGAAAAATACCAAAAGAACAGAGAGCTGTGCCTAGCTTTATTTACTAATCCTACATTAGGTTTTATTGTTTTTCTTTGGGCCCCCTTTAATTAGAAACAATGTCCAGAGAGAAAAATGTTTTTTAAGCACAAACTGCCACAAATCACTGATCAGAAAATTTCAAGTTCAGTTATTGCAGGATGTCTAGTACTAAAAATTGCCAGATTCTACTCATGACCCAAATCTCTAAAAAATATGAACAGATCTGAAATTCTTGTTTCATTTGATCCTCCATTATGATCCTCATAAATAAACCGATAAACAAATAACATCATAAAACAGGTTTTTCCAGAATATTACATTTAGCTCCTGTTCATTGCTTTGATTCAGTTTCACAGTGGTAAAAACATTCCTGTAGAGACATTTTTAGTTTTGACCTATTGATTTTAGTATTTGTGATGAACCCGAGAGCCAAAAGTTATTTTCCCAGTATTACATAACTTGATGATCTGTCTCATCAAGTAGACTTGACTTTGTTCCCATACTACAAAGTTCCCATGTTCTTGTGTAACTGAATATTTAGGGAGTTTTTTTTAAGTCAGCACTACAAGTGTTGTCTGTTTTAAAATATGAAATGAACCCTACGTTTGGACAAGAAGAAACAAATAAAACTCAAGCACGCTCCAACCGCACCTTACTGATCCTGACAATCCTGTTTTGGGATTTTACAGGGGAAATAATCACAGTGAGAGTCTGTGTAGCTGTTGTTTCATTAAATCCTTCCATTTGACTGCTTTCATCAACCGACCTCTCAATCTGTGAAGAAAAATCCTGACAACTTTATGTTTAGCAGAAGAAATGTACAAGTTAGGGGATTCTATTTTATAGACTTGTGGAAATTTGTTTCATTAAGAAGTAATATCCTCCAAGCTTTAACTGTATGTTTCACTTATCCTAGTGCCCAAGTTGAAACTGAGCCTCGTCTTTGACAGCTGTATCCTGGCAACACGGACAAGACCTAAACGTCCTTGTTACTCAGCTCTGTGTGTCTACATCCATTTTTTCCATTGTGGGAGACTGGAATGTACAGAGCAGTCAGGAGAAGAAATTATTTCGATTTCATTAGATGTGACAAAAGGAGTAAGTAAATTAACATATATTTAACTACTTCTTTTAATTACAATATTGTATTGATGCTTTACATGAGTTCCTAATAATTTATCTCTAAAGTACAGGAAGGGTGATCATTATTGATTGAGTGGTTGACTGACAGCATCAAAACATTATGAATAAAGAAGACATTCTGTCACCATTGCCATCCAATCTGTCATCCACCCTAAAGGCTGTAATTTTACTCTTCTACTCATCAGTAAATGGAGGGCAGAATATATAATCATCATAGAGGCTCCGTTTAAGCTTGCAAGTTTGGCACTGAGTTTTTTTGTTTCTTTTTTTTTATCTATTACAGTTTCTCCCTGGGGAAACCTTATTCCAGCTCTCCTCCAACCCTCTTAAAGACTTGTGGGAAAGGTTTCTGTTATATTTCTACAGTTGCTTAATTTTACTTTGTTTCCCCTTTACTTAATTTGCTTGTTCACGGTGACATTGCTACAGATAATCTAGGTTTTTTGGTCAGGACACTAACTGCAAACCAAATGACACTCTGGACTATATTTTACCCTGAGGTTCAGAATGGTATACTTTTGCAAAAAATTGTTTTCATAAAGCCTACTGTATCCATGCTAAATTGTTAATATTATGTAATGTAATTGTTTGCATTTTACAGTTCATTATCTGAGAAAATATGAACAATGGCACATTTTTGTTCTGTGAAGTTTTGTACAACACCATTTGCTATAATCATTTATGTTTGTCTTATATTTTATTTAAACTAAAAAGCCTTGTCCATTGTGTAAAGAGCAATTATTTGAATATTTTTCTTTTAATATTTTTCATACATTTCTTTCATTTTTGACAATCTTAATGGTCCAATGGGGAGTCAAGGAAGCATAATTATATTTGGAATTTATGCTACCTGCTATATGTTTTCTGAATGACAGTAAAATGTCTACTCTATTCACTACAGACATGCCTACAGATACATATGCATCTCAATAATAACTTAAATATTATTGAGAAGTTAATTTATTTCTGCATTTACCTCACCAACAGAAATTAATTTTACAGATAATTACACAGACTGAAGTTTTCCTTTCTGCTATGATATTTTCTGCTTGCATCTAATGAAAGCATGACATTTAACTTTGAATATTAGAAATTTACATCATACATCATCATTCAAGTTGGATGGATGAACAGATGCTGAGATGCACATGTAAATAAAATTATGTAAAAGCATACATACTTTTATTTTACATTTTGTCACGTTAAAATCACAAACTCAATGTATTTTATGCATAGATTTAAAGATTTTAGCAAAATAAAAATCTGAAAACTAAGCCCCTCCCTTACTCTCATACTCTTGAATAAAATCCAGTGTAGCCAAAGACAGGAAGCTGGGGGACGAGATCTTGAGCGTGTGATGCCAAGCTGCAATGTGTCTATAAATAATTAGTTGTTCAATAACTAATTATTTGTATTTGCAGGAAGAATAATCTTCAAAGTATTGCCTCAATGGGGCTAAATATAAATTCACACAAAACTTTTCCAATCTTTGAAACCTGGTTAACACTTTCTTTAAACCTTCCATTTATACACTACATTGTGTTGATCAATCAAGCAATAATCCCATTTAAGGAATTCACATTTCATGTTGAAACAATGTACAAAAATTCAAATTCCTTTAAGAGGCACCATACAGTTTACAGTGACATAATCCACGGTAAACAGCAACACATTTGTTGAACCTGGCAGCTATTTTTTTTTTTTTTTACCATGCTTATATTTGTGAAAATAACGCAAGGCTAATTTCTGAATATCTAGTCAGCACTATTAGGCATACATATCAAAAACAACAACAGCAGTGTCAATAAGTAGAATGCATTTGGGTTGTGGAGTGGCTTTGGAAGAATGCAGCACTATTATGTACAGTATATATATTTACTAACCATTGGGGGAATTAGGACCCAGGGGATGTGCTGGTACATTAGGTGGTGACATATCCACCACCATTCTCGAGTCCTCCTTGCCGGAAGAGCATTGGCCGTTACCTGGGAAACAAAGAGAAAGCAATCTTTACCAAGCATTGAAACAAAGCACACGTTTAGAAAAAAAAAAAAAAAAAAAGAAGGAAAAGAGACCTCAGTGCTTTGTGAAAAAAAAAAAAATCCATGTTATTAAAGTGAGAATTCAGGGGTCTTGGAAAAGGCCTGCATTATTATGAAACACATTTTGAGTCCTTAGAAGCTCAAATTACAGGTTTTTTAAAGGATGAGATTTTTATACGCTGTTACCTAAACAATTCCAATTCATTTGTTATTGTGAAAACAATTCAACTGATAACGCAATCAAGTAAAGTGACGACGTAGTAATGTGTTAGGGAGCACATTCTCCTGTACACAGGCAGAGTCCTTGTAAAATATCTCTGTTTGTCTAATAATTCCACATTCTTACCAGATCTGCCTCAGAGTCTATGTGGCACACCAGTGTACATAAGTATACTGTTTTTATGCAACAATAGAATCCTGATGTCCATCAAATGCAGATCAGATTGCATCCTCTCAGCAGTCTGTACAGAACCCTGGCTATGGATAGCCCAGTGTCCACTCAGAGGGAGAGCACACCAATCCCTTATCCCCTTACACCCCGGCCCCGTCAGGGTCATTGAACAATGCAGTGGCAAAAGGTGAACACTATCTCTGACCCAGGTGTCAAATCCCAAAGGAAACATGGTTAGCCCATCAGTTTTTAGACCTGTCTTAGCAGACAGAACTAAACAATAGAACACACAAGAAAAACAAGAAAGTGAAATAAAGGAGCCAGTGTTGCTTCTGAAAGGGTTCCTTGTAATGCCTTATTGGTCTATTTCTGAAATTATTCATTTTATAAGTACAAAAAGAATCTGCACTAAGTTATCTCTAGTAATGGCCGGTCATATGTGCTGTCAACGTCTTTTGTGGTCTTGGTGCACTCTAACAACAGCCTCACTGAGTGGGGCATACTGGGAGACGTTGTCCATGATACAATCCCTCAGCCTAAGCTCGGGTTGCACAGTTTGGGGTTGGAGGAAATCTCAGGTGACCAACCCTGGCTATCCCTTGGCAATGCTGTCCTCGAGTGGCCCAGATTTGTCAAGATGGATTTTCCATTAGCTTTTGGTAACAGATGCTGACAGATGCTCATAGCAATGGCTTCGCAGGCTAGGGTCTATAGTAACAACTTTGAGATGTTAGAGTTCAGCATGGAAAATAAAAATCAGTTTTACTTTTACTACACACCTATACGAAGGAACATGTTAAGACTCATGTCCCTAGAACATCACTGACAGTAATAACTTTTACTTGCTTGGGTAGACACAGCTGCATGACCATTTTATTCATATGGTGTTGTGAATGATAGCACCACCTCTTTAGGATTTTCTTCTTTTTTGATTCTTGAGATACACTTACATTTTTAAATCATTAAATAATTTTTGACAGCAAGACAAAAATACAAAATGCAGTATTTAAATAATATGTTGTTTATTACGGAAAATGATATCGCAACCAACCTGGTTATATGTAGAGAAGTAATTGCCTCAAAAACCTAAAAAATGGCTGTGTCACCCCTGTGGGCAACATCTGCCATTGACATTTACAATAAATAGCAGTGAAACTTTTACAGTACTAAAGAAGAATTGAGGACCACTTCCTTAACAGAATTAGTTTAATTCAGGAACAGTTCACGATCGTGAATGTTCACAGGCAATGTGAGCATTCCATAGCACACCAGCATCATTGAGCTGATGCTGGTCAATGATCAGCATCAGACAAAATGATCTTAAGCTTAAAGTGACATACTTCAGGATTTTTTATTTTTTGCAGAATTCATTCTTCCATCAACTGCAACAAGTTGTGCAGGTCCTGAAACAGCAAAGTCTTTCCAGACTAATAAATGCCAGTGTTTAATTTCTTCAGATTGGGGCATGGTTTTCCTCTATTTCATGCTATCAGAGAAGATCTGTATAGGTGATTTCTTAATTTTCCATGTCTTACAGGAATCACGTCTTGATAAAGTTTCTGAAATTGAACTAAAAAAGAGTTAACTGTGATTATATTTTCGGAAAGGCTTAGGTTTTTCCCTTGTTAAAAAGGAATAATTTGAAAACTGCTTATTGAATTTACTCAGTTTGTTTTTCTGATATTAAACTTTGACCATTTAAATCAATATGTGATCAAAATCACAAGAAATCTGTAAGCGGAAAAGTACTTGGTCACAGCACTGTAAAAGCTTTATCTGCTTCACTGTCTGAAGATAAAATGGGATTAAAAAATTAACAGCCCACAAGCTTAAGGTTTCATGGACTGACTCAAAAAGTTGCGTTGGTGTCCTGCATTTACTGAGTCAAACCAAAATTAACCATAAGATCAGAATAACAAAGAGATAAGGCTTGCCGGGGAAAAGGTTATTTGAGTAATGCACTAAATTTGGACGATTTTATGTGCAAACGGAAAGGAAACATTGTATACACGCGAAACTTGTAGGTGTAATTTTTGCTGACTTCATTACTGACACCAAATAGTAAGTCCAGTCATCCTTTCAGAAACTCAGGAAGAGCAAAGACATTTTCTTTTCAAAATCATGCACCTGTACAAGTATGTCTATGAAGCATACGTACCCTTTGGAAATATGTCACTCTATATCTGCTCAGAAGATGTTAGGAAAATGGCTCAAAACCACAAACAACATATCAACAAGTACACCATCTGATTCTTTTCCATAGCAACAAGGGCATCCGATTTGATGAAACGTAGCAGTTGTTTTGCTCTTTTTGGAACAAACTGAATCTGTGTATGAGACTAGACCTAGAAACCTCCTACAGTTCAGCTTAAAATGTAACCTATTATTAAAGAGGTCATGTCATGATTTTAGGGTATTTCCCCTTTTCACTGTTTCATATATAGATTGTGCATCTGTAAAAGACAAGCGACCATGAAATCAAAAGTCCACATCAAAGGAGATTGATATATATTTTCTTAACAACAAATTCTAAACTTTTCAGGTGCCAATTCACATATCTATTGGTAAACACTGATTTTTAATGTATCTTTCACAATTATAGCTGGGGTATGGTTTTATATTATTATTTTTGTAATTTAAATTTAATTTCTGAAGATGATCTCAAAATCTCACCCTTGATTCCAAAAGCAATGGAACTTAGCAGCATGAAAACTACTGTTAAAGCTTTGCTTCATAAATACGTCAACACTGCCTCCTGAGCCACATTTCCATTTGTCAAAAAAACTATGAACATTCTTCATTTAAATATGAATGTGTGTCAAATGATTAATGGATCTACTAAATTGCAAAAAAAAGACAGTAAGTTAATTTCTCCAAAACACAGTTAAAAGTGCGAGTAATTCCCACGGGTAATACAAACTACAAAAAAAATGAACAAAATCAACACGTGAGACGATGAAAGAAACGAGGTAAGAGAATGGTTCTGTGTGAGTGTGTGAAAGTGTAGTGCGGGAGTAGAAGTGCAAAAAAAGAGGCATGACTTTCAGGAAGAGTATTAGAACAAGGACTGATTAAAGAGAAAATAAAGTGATTAAATGATAAAAGCCTTTTGGACTCTCAAGTATTGGTTATTCAGCAGATTTATAAAGAAACAAGTTTTAACTGCACTAGTTATAATTTGAACAAAGAACAATACTATAAGTCAGCCACAGCCCGTTCATGTAATAGCGATCTTTACAGTTGTTGTTTTTTTCCTTCTTCTTTTTATCTTTATGTACATCTTCTACACCGTCTATAAAGCCATCAGAAATTGAAACCAAAAATGATGAATCCCATATCTAAATATTCACTGTCTGGTTGCATGTCTCATTCCGCTACTCTGACTCGTAGATAATGTTACCATCACTTACATAAAGATCAAATAAACATACAAATTTCCACTCAGTTGACCTTGCATGAGTTTGATTCGATTCAATTCTTGAACTCCAAACATGACATGTCACAGTGTGGTAGGATGTATCTTCCAGTCAACTGTAAATGTAATGATGTCTTCAAGCATAAAATGATTCTGTACTGTACAATATGTCTTACTGTTATGCAAATTAAGATTTGTCCTACTTTTCAGCAAAACTCAATTGAACATAGAATCAGGGCACAAGTGTTTTTACAAATTTAAAGTCCCATTTGTCAAATGTCCTTTTTTTCCCCTCTTTTGTATCTTGCCATGGATGTGTAGGTAAACAGTATGGTGGGCCGGTTTGCCTTGCGATGTCAGGGAAATTTTGCTCTACAAAGTGGGAAAATCAAATGTTCCCACTGTTCAACATTAGAGTTGACTGATTTAGTGGCCTGTTCTGCCTTGACTGATTCAGGTAAAAAATTGGACGGGCACCAAGAAACTCCTGAAAAGGTATAACTATCATTTAAATCATGGATGTAACATATTCCTTTTCTGTGTTTCAAAGTCGTTAAAAATCCTAATGCTGTGAAGTATGTTCCTGGCTGCATGACATTTTCCTTACATTTTAAAGTCATAGGTTGTCTTGCCTTTTTAAACACAAGTTAATCATTTCAGCTGATAGGTTCAACCCCAAGCTTTTGTTGCATTAAAAATTTGGGCCTTTTACTTAATTCATCATGAAACATAATTGGATCGTCATAATCTTCATGGATTGCTGTTTTAATTACTTTTTCCACTGTTGATTCCATATGAACATCAATAAAAGAATGCAGACAGCAGGCAGTGTCAGATGTAAAGCCAACAAATTTAAAATAATTTTTAATTATTTAATTTATTATTATTGCATTAAAACCACACAACGCTGAATCCACCAGAGCACAGTGTTGATGGCAGAACTGCGCCCCCCAAATAAGGTTACCAGTTGATCAATATTCAGATCTAAAGTTGTGCCCGTTGTTGGTTTGTAAGATTGTAACTTTGGTGTGCTCTTTTTTATTATGTATTATGATTTTCATATCTGTTGTCAATATAGATTATTTTGTCACTATACTGTAATGAAATTATATGTCTATACTGTACGTCCCTACGGTTATTCAATGAGGAATAGTGGCAAAATAAATCCAAAATATACAATATACAAATATGGTAATATATGAGGTCAATATAAAGATAGAGATGCAATAACTAACATTTTTTGAGGCTGTCTACTTTGTTTTCATATGACAGATAATATATATATATAATATGAAAGAGAGATTTAGCTACAATAAAACACGTAACCCGTGTCGAAGACATCAACCTTGAAAAGTTAACATATAGCTTGTTGAATTTAATGTAGAACTGAAAAGAATTCTGTATGTCTAAAGGTATTAGTGTGTAGGAAAACAGTAGTGATGTAAAATAAAATGTCACATTTGACAAATTACATTCTATAATATGCATCGTGTACTGAGAATCTAAGGCCCTGTTTACACGACAATGATCCAACAAAAATAGAATTTTTGTTTCATTTCTGTTATTATATTTACATGAAGACGTTCTAATTACAATCTTTGTTAACACAGCAACGGTACACATCGAAAACGTGATGGGGAAACACGAATTGTAGTAACACCAGCATTGTCAGTAGTTTCTTCTTCTTCTGTGGATTGTAGGAAGCAGCTATGTTTTGCGTCATTCTATGGATGAGCTAATGATTCCCTGACAGAAAAGATCCGTTTATTTTCCGTTTACAAGACAACAGACATCGGTACGTTTCAAAAACATTGCACTCTGGAACCCGTTTTCAACGTGTGCCGTTGTCAGAGAAAACATTCGGTGGTTTCATGTAAATGTACACTACAAACACAACAAAACTCTTTTTTTTTTCACCCGAAATTGTTGTCGTGTAAACAGGGCCTAAAATTCTGGGCTCCTTATGAAAGTATGCTATGATCCACCATCATGCTAACTGCTACATGTTTTATGTTTAACAATCAACCCACAGATGGATGAAGAAAGGAAGAGGCTCCATTTCTCCTTCCACCTCCACTGGCCCGCCTGCCAAGTGTTCCTACAAACACAAACCCCCAATGGAGACCCAAAAGTCCCCACTGATGTCATCAACAAGATACTACCTGTTTTTGAAAAATGCACACCAAAGCAAAAATCAAGGAGGGGGGGGGGGAGAAATTCAGAGACCTACCCAAAGGAAACCAACAAAGGGCAATGGAGTACCACAAAGCGCATATCCAGCATCTGCTGCATTCAACAGGATGTGCTAATGCATCATTTTCTCTACCTTTAGGGCTGAACAGGAAAAAGCCTGCACTTAGGGGAAAATCCCTTAAAATGTTTGTCGTGTTGTGATTGCAAATATATTTTGTTCTTATTTTCAAATCAGCACTGTATCAGAATAATCTACATAATGGATAATAGACATTTGAATAGAATCATGTATAACCTTTGCATGTTTAACGTGTTATGTAAATGATTTATGGACTTACTAGTAGAATAGTCTTCAGAAGTTTCCATTTCCATTTCTTCAGAGGTTCTGTAAAATATAAAATAAATAGTTAAATATTTGATCATTTTTACAAAAATGCTATTACTACTTTTGTAAGAATACAAATATTACATACAAAAATCATGCATATGCATTTTTTAAAATCTAATTCAGAGGTCAATTCAGTTTGCTTATATAGTACCAATTCATGAGAAAGGCAATCTCAAAGGACATTACAAAATTAACAGGCTCAACTCATTTTCAGAAATATATAATTAAATCAATCCAATACAATTAAAATACATACATTCTGGTCCAATCCTATTTATAGTGCAATGCTGCAAATTTTGCAGAAAGAGATGTATCAATTACACTAATCTCAAGTGTAAATGAACAGCAGGAGGTTTGTTAATTTCTTGCGGTAGAACGGTGATAATGCACGTTAACAAATGAAGTATCGTCTGAACTACATTAAACTTGAAAAAAAAACAAAAAAACATTATATTTCCTGTTTGTTACTCCGATATGTGTCCTTAGTTAAGTTATTGGTTTGACCATCTGACGGTTTCTGTAAATTTCCATGAATGCACACACAAAGTGTCATTGCTTTCAACTTTACAAATATGGGTAACTGATGAGTAACTGGGTAACAAGAAGGAGAAAAGCTGCAAATTAAAGTTGTTTTTCCGAGTATGTAATTCCTAAATAGCAACAGGTGAAGGCAAGTCATAAAATATTTTGAGTTTAACTTTATTATGCTGTCAACAACATTAATACAATTATTTTATTTTTTTTAAATGAGAAATTCAATTGTTTTGAAGAAGGCCTCTCTGTACTTAATTACTTAATTACAGCAAGTTTTACAAATAAATTACTATTACTCCAAACATCATTTGCAGAATTTATTGTGAAAATCTGTTTATACATCATTAGACTCACAAAAATGCTATTGCTTTTTAGTAATAAAGTGTAAAATTTAAAGTTAATTAAAGAAATACACTAATCACTCAGCTCTTACAGTATGGAAACCAGCCGAATGCCTTAATAAGAATTTCATCCCACAGGCAAACAAGTTGTGTTTCTTAATTATAATTTTTCTGGTCTCCATAACCAATTTGTATTGCATCACACCATTACTACTGGTTTCCTTGAAGGGCATAAAAACTTAACCCTTTATTAATTAGAAGACAACAACATGACGACATCTAAGTCAGGACTGAATGATTCACAACTTACACATTTTCTTGCGTTTCTAGTAGCAATCTTGTTTGACACAGATGAACCATTTGTCATTTTTCTCATAGTTTGAGCGAGTTTCACATAAAGAGCGACGCTGTGTAGTGAAAGTACCAATTTAGCAAAGAAATAGTTTCAGATTCATTGTATTTCTGTACATGAAACACTTACATGACAGGAAAACTGAAAGTTTAAAGTAAACGCATGCAATAAATAGTAGAGTTGGGTTCACAGGGTTGCGTTCAAGTAAGTGGCTCTACTATGCACCAAAAAAAAAAGTAATACAGAGAGAGATAGAGGGAGGGGTGGTGGTACGTTGTCTCCACCTCCCTACAAATGAATAAAAATAAGAATAAATTGTAAAGTTCAACTTTACCTAATTTATCCAGGGAGGTTTCAGGAAGATATAGAAACTTATTTCCTCCAGATCAACATGTAACCATCCGATAAGAAAACAGCTCTAATGCTCAAGCTCAGAAAGGCAGCGAAAAGTTCAAGAGGTGCGCATCTGCAGTCTCCTACAGGTGACTGTCGCTGTGTGAAAGCCTCTAAAGTGCGTGCCCCCTCCTCCCTGTCGAGTTTTCCACTTTAAAAGCGACACCAACGCCGTCTTATCGACATGTACATTCAACTCAGCTCGAACTTCAGCGGATCGTTAAAAAAAAAAAGTGACGCGGCTTATGACCGAACGGTTACATGGCGAGCGTTTACAGCAAGAACAAAGAAAAGGGAAGACTCAACAAGTTGGTAAAGGGAGCGAAAGAGAGAGGGATGGATCAAACTGGATCCACCGGTTCCTAAGGAATTAGCCATAGCGACAGGGAGCAGCCAAGCTATTTTCAACAACCGAGGCACTGGAAATCCGTGGGCAGGCAATGCTGAAAGCTACTGTGGAGATGTGACTCAAGGTCGAACCGGTAGAGTCGCAAGCATTTTAATTGCTCCTGAAGAGAGAATGTGATGTAGCCTAATGGCAGTAGCTATAACTCGTGGACATCACTTTTGAAAACATCACAGTCACAAAGCAACTAACTTCTCCATCACACAGCAATAAAAATTATTTAACTTTCCTTTCCTTATTGAAGACTATAGGCCTATGCCACTTACAATTTCCTAGTGTGAATGGTGCTTATTGAAAGCCAATCACAATCAACAATTTTATCAACAGGAACAAAAAAATCATGAAGCATAGGAATTGTTGAACGATGTTTAGGCATAAATATTAAGGACATAATTTGTTTACCTGAAGAAAAGCTCTTTAGCTACCAGCAGAGTATAAGGCCACTTTTGTTGCCATTGAGGTAACGCGTGTTTCTCCTGTTCAATGTTGTTGTTTTTTTCTTTCTTTCTGCCTGTGATTCCTGCATGACTTGGGAGCTGACTGACAGCTGCAGTTCAACAGGTTATCCGATCACCGCTGTCTTACAGCAGAGCCAGTCTGCTTTTCCATTCATCACACAGACGCTCCTTGTCTGCCTTTTTTGCTGCAGACATGCGCCGCCAGCAGCTCTCAAACGTCTGTGGCCAATAATACAGTCGCAAGATAGACACTGAATGGACAGACGAGTACATACTCCGTTTAAAGCAGGAAACCGATACGCGCTCCTAATTGTCTTTAGCTTTGTTTGTTTTTTTTGTTTTATTAAATTACCTTAAACAGGAAGGGCTTATTTAATATTCCCGTGGACTTGCACTCTGATCCACAATGACAGTCTAAAATAGAATTTATTCTTGTCCGATATTCACCATGCCGCCCGAAGTGAGAGGTAGTTGGTTCCGCAGCAGCAGCAGCAGAAGCAGCAAAAGCAACAGTTGTTAAATCCACCACTTCCTCCTCCATCTCCTCGCTCGGTGGCCGCACGCGTTGCTATTCTGGGATGTTGGTCTAACACATAGAAACGGATCACACCGTGTGGACAGTCTGCCTCTGCGCTCTTCTCGCCAGTCGGTCAGGTTACAAGTGCCCTCTTTTTTTTTTTTTTTTCATTTGTTTTTGTCCACAAAATGATGCTTTGTGTTTTATTGTCCCCCAGCAGCCGATATTTTGATGTTAAACTCTCTTATTAAAAAATACTAACAAATAGATAAATAAATAAATAAATAAATAAATAAATAAATTGGCGAATATTGTCTGAAAATTGATAATGTAGGTGATAGATAGTGACGTACTGGTCAATTTTCAATTTCTTTTTTTATATAATGAATCCATATATAGTCGAATGTCTTCTGTTATATCGTCTGATCTCAGTTCTGCTATCAGGTTTAAGAACTAACCAATGTAACCCAACTCTTTTATTACTCAAGGTGTTTGAAGAAAGAAATAATTGATTATGGCGCTGTGAAAAACATATGTTCCACCTTACAAAATCTCCCCTAATTTT
Source organism: Xiphophorus couchianus (assembly GCF_001444195.1). Taxonomy (NCBI): domain Eukaryota; kingdom Metazoa; phylum Chordata; class Actinopteri; order Cyprinodontiformes; family Poeciliidae; genus Xiphophorus; species Xiphophorus couchianus. The sequence continues at coordinate 19,843,803 of NC_040234.1, read as the reverse complement.
TTTCTCTTTTTTTTGTCACACCCAACCTAATTGTTTTCAGACAGTTACTGATTACTGTCAGACCTTAAATAAAATCTGTCAATGAATAGGGGGTTAGTAAAAAACATTTTATGCCTGGAAATAAAATGTCACTGAGATCTGTTAGTCTAGAAAGGGGTTTGGGAATGCCACCAACCGAAAGCAAGAGATGTTTTTACAGTTATGGCCTGTCCCAGGAATCGATGGCAGACCAAAAATGTCACAAGAACACACTAATGAATCTTTCAGAAGGTCACTAAAGAACCCAAGACAACATCTCAAGCACTGCAGGTCTTACTGTATTTATGATTCCACAAGGAGAGATGAAGCAAAAATGACATCGATGTGAAATTTATATATATATATATATATATATATATATATATATATACACACAGTATATATATAAAAAAGTTAACCCCAGTCTGAACAATTAAATTTAAGTTCAGACTTTGACTAGGCTACTCTAAAAGCATAATTTTTTGAGTCATTTCGAGGTAAACTTGCTGGACCCCTCAGAAAATCAACCTGCATAACCCAAGTGTGCTTGAGTTTTTTTTTCTGAAGCAGCAAAGCAGCCTCAGACCATGACACTAACCTTATTGTTTGACTACTGTTATGTTACTCTAGTTTTTTAAGTGCCAAGAGGAAACACATCTTCCTATATGTGTGTGTGTATATATATATATATATATATATATATATATATATATATATATCATAACTTAAACATGCCATTAATGTTGAAGAACAGTCTATTGTTGCTAATTTAATATGAATAAAAATTTAAAAAATTGCAAAAAAAAAAGAAAAGAATGGTGCAAAACCTCCTACACAGTGACATAAAAGACTGATTGTTATCACAGATATCGATTGGAGTCTTTCTCACTAAGCTTGGGTAACACATTCTGTACCCGAGTTTGTCTGAGAACCGTAGAAGCTACAAAACTTGACTGGATAAAAACCTCAGTCTAAATTCATATAAAAATACTTCACTCATGCCAAGGGGAAAACAAATACCTCCTACTTTTTAGACTGTTTCAGAAGTTTACAAAGTTGAAGACTAAAAATGGAAAATGTAGTATAATAATTAGAATTAATTGTCTGCTTATGTAATTAATGACATTTGCATACCTCAAAATGTCTGTTACCTTTGCTATTTAAAAGTATAATTGAACGCAATTGTTGTTTAAATCCTGTTCAAAACAATTCTGAACAACCTATTCAGAAAAAAAAATAAAACAACTCAATTCACCTCTGATATCTTATTGGCTCACAGTTAATCTAAACACATCACTACAAAAATAACATCCTGTGTATTAAAATAAAAGTAGCTCCCATCCTGTCTCGCTCAGTATTTCTGTCATTTGTATCATACCTCAAAACATGATTACTCTGAGACTTTGAGTTGAATGAGTTCGACTTTATTGAACTTAGTGTAATAAAAACAATAAACAAAGTTATATACAAGTAAAATACATTTAAAACAAAAGCAAACAAAAGACAAGCAAACCAAAGAAGAAAAGTAGGAAAGTATATTTCCACATTCAAATGAATGGGTAGAAGTATGAACTTATTTTTATGTAACCCCATAGATTACATAAATCTAAACATAGATTTATGCTGCGTAAAGTGAAGAAGTGGATAATAATGAATACAGGCATGTGGGTTCATCCACCCATTTTCTGTCCTTGTATTATCTAGTGCCTACCGCCAGCAGTCATTGGGTGGGAAACGAGATACACCTGGACAGGTCGACAGTCCATCACAGGGCATGAAGGTCCTTTAAGTTGATATATTCTATGATATGACATGTAAATTAGCCTTAAGATAAAAAAGGTTTTAGAGAATTTTTGACTGTGAAGCCATCAAGACTTCAAAGTACTGACTGTATTGTTTGCATTTATTTATCTTGAAATTAGAAAAGATTCCCATTAAATAGAAATATTTAACTATTTAACTTTACCTCATGCACAATGCTGTTGCTGATCTAGAGCTCCTTCAGTGACAGACTGATGCATCCTACATGCACAAAGAAGCGGTGTCAGCGGTGCTTCCTCCCAGAAGCTGTAAGACTTAATATACATCACTGCTCCCAGCAAACTCAATAAATGTTCACATATATATTTATGTAGAATTTTTTTTCTATTCTTATTCTTTATTCTGTTTTTTTATTCCATCTTTGTGTGAACCTACTTGCTTTGATTGCCTGTCACTTTGCTACTGCTACATAGAAACTCCCCCATTGTAAAACATCCATCCATCCATCCAATTTCTGTTCACCCTTGTCCCTAATGGGGTCGGGAGGGTTGCTGGTGCCTATCTCCAGCTACGTTCCAGGCGGGAGGCGGGGTACACCCTGGACAGGTCGCCAGTCTGTCGCAGGGCAACACAGAGACATACAGGACAAACAACCATTCACACACAACACACACCCCTAGGGAGAATTTAGATAGACCAATTAACCTAACAGTCATGTTTTTGGACTGTGGGAGGAAGCCGGAGTACCCGGAGAGAACCCACGCATGCACAGGGAGAACATGCAAACTCCATGCAGAAAGACCCCGGCCAGGAATCGAACCCAGGACCTTCTCGCTGCAAGGCAACAGTGCTACCAACTGCGCCACTGTGCAGCCCACCATTGTAAAACAGTTAAGAAATTTATATTCTAACATATTCTATTTATTCCACTTAGTGACATTAATATACCTAAATTTATATTCTAACATATTCTATTTATTCCACTTAGTGACATCAATATACCTAAATTTACATTTATACAGCCATTAATGTTTACACAGTAGGTTAGACCACAAGACATATATCCCTCACTGCAACTTTTTCAGTTGCAGTTTATTAGTACAATACTTTGCATGAAAAGAATATCATGTACTGTAAATATATTTAAAAATGTATTTCAGAATGCTATTCCATCCACAAAGCCTGAACAGTCTTGGCATAAGAACAAACAGCTGTTGGACTTTATGGATGGTATGATCCAAATCACTTTGTGAAGCAAAATGTCAGGTATCCATTAAGAAGTTCTAGTATTTTATTATATAGATATGGAATAATAGCAAGATAAACCCTCACAGCACACAGTGTCTTGCACTGTGTATTTCCTGGGGATTTTATGTGATAGACTACCGGTCGATCTATGTTCCCACCCTCATCTATGGTCATGAGCTTTGGGTCATGACCAAAAGAACAAGATCGCGGATACAAGCGGCCGAAAAGGGGTTTTCTTCGTAGGGTGTCTGGGCTCTCCCTTAGAGATAGGGTGAGAAGCTCAGTCATCCGGGAGGGACTCAGAGTATAGCTGCTGCTCCTTCACATCGAGAGGAGCCAGTTGAGGTGGCTCGGGCATCTGGTCAGGATGCCTCCTGGACGCCTCCCTGGTGAGGTGTTCCGGGCACGTCCCACTGGGAGGAGGCCCCGGGGAAGACCCAGGACACGCTGGAGGGACTATGTTTCTCGGCTGGCCTGGGAACGCCTCGGGATTCCCCCGGAAGAGCTGGAAGAAGTGGCCGGGGAGAGGGAAGTCTGGGCCTCCCTTCTGAAGCTGCTACCCCCGCGACCCGACCCCGGATAAGCGGAAGAAGATGGATGGATGGACTAACTCAAAGTAGAGCATAATTGTGAAGAGCAAGAACAAGGATAAATAACTTTCAATTTCTTATACAAATAACAATCAGAAAATTGTTTTGCATAATGTATCTTGCCCCGGCGACTTGGTTTATAGATCCACCTTTGTATAGTATTCACAAATAGATGCCCTAAGGGTACACCAAGGTTCTAGATAATGGAAATTTGCCCATATGTCTTTGTGGAAAAAATTCAAACTCAGTCAGACTGAATGGAGAGGATCTGTAAACAGTAATGTTCAAATCTTACCACATATTCTGTGTTGGACTTAGGTCTGGACTTTGAAGTGGACATTCCAACACAATAATGTGCATTGATCTAAAACATTTAACCATCAAAATTTGACACTGCACATCACGCTGAACACACCATCTCCATCTTTCACAATGGTGTGTTTAGGGTAATGTGAAGTGTTAGTTTTTTTGCCACAGCATTTTGCATGTATGTTATACTGTAAACTTTAAGTCTCATCTGACTAGAACATCTTCCACTTGTTTACTTTGTTTGCTATAAGCTTGTGCTAAAACTCAATCAATCAATAAATGCCAGAACTGTACCTTTTTATATGTTCTTGTAAAATGTATTTTTTTAAATTGTAATTTTATCAATAGAGTTATATCTTGCAGTGTTTTAATTATTTGGAACAAAATCATTAAACTTTCATTTGTTTTAAAACCATTTGTAATTTTCCAATGTAGTGTTATAATACCTCACATTACAGTACCTTCCCTTTGCTGTAGCTCCCTCCTGTGGTAAATTAAATCTTTATATAGAGCCACGTCTGCAGTGTTTATTTTCTAAAGAAGCAAACTTAGCAAAGAAGAATTATTTTGAAACACTGCAATCTGAATTGATTATATATATATATATATATATATATATATACAAACTGATGTAAGATAAATGCCTAACTATAAGTTCATATGAACGGTAGCTGTGCATCAGGCAGTTGCTTGAATTTCCTAAATCATATTACCATAAAAGTGGCTGAGTGCTTCCCCCTGGTGTTGGTGAAATGATTGAGCATTCAGTACTCATAATGAAACAGTCTGTAATAATGGAGACCAATCATCATACACATGAAACTTTTGATACTAACAAGGAATCTTATGTCATCTAGAGCAGTGTTTTGAGCTTTTTTTCACGTCACTAAAAACAGGAGCTTTAATTTCCCAAAGACATCATCTCCTTCTCTATTGCTCATACCCACCTACACACACCACCAACAGTAATATTGAAAGAGCCCTTTACATTTTACACATTTTCTCAAAGTATTGCATGAGTTCAAAGTGAACAAATCCTTTTCATAGTCATTTCACTGAGCATGCAATGTACACAAATTGTAACCGGTGCTGAAATACAGCCCCTATTTATTGTAATTACTTACATATGTGGTTTTCCAGCTACAACATGCCTATCGTGGTGTTTGCTTAGACGTTTTCTGATAACTGTCCTAGAAAATAAAAATTTTAGAAGCATATTTAGGGCTTTTTGCTTATAAATAAATAACCCAAAAATGTCACCCCTCAACATGTCAACACTGTAAAACATCAACAGGAGCTGTCTGTGTAACTATGCTTTATCTCCTGCATGTTACACACTATTTCATGCTTTAATTACATATCCGACACTGTAAAGAATTTGTATTGACATTAAGTTTTGTTTTTGTCACCCACTCGTGACATATATTGTGCCATAAATGCAGAAAACATCCTACTAAGGAATTACTCAAGTGTTATCCCAAAAAACTTTTTATATTTTTGAAAAAAGTTATCTTACACTTTTCAAGTTAAGAACATAGATTTTTTTTCATATTCACTATGTTTTCCAGATGTACTTCTTCGAGGTTGAAGATAAGGCAATAGTATATACGGCGATGCAATCTAACATGAGACAAAAAGCTGTGCATGACAGAAAATGAAGCAAACCCAGACTGGAAAATGTCTCGCACATAGCAGAGAAAGATATCATCAAATCTAAAAGGTGCTTGCTTCTTTTTCCCCACAACGAGTTTTCAGTTTCACACACATGAACAATTGCTAATAACTGTCCCCAAGACCCTTTTACCTCAAAATGAGCCCACTGCACAAACACCCACAAGGTTTGGCTATTGCATGACTCTGTGGTAAATTGTCACATCCTCACATCTGAAACTACAAAATCCCCTACTATATACATGTGCAAGAGTTGAGGAGGGTTAGCTAGTTGTCTTTCAAATGTACTCACAAAAAGCACTTTTACAGTGAAATTTCCAAGCAGCAAAAATGCATTGATATTTTAAAAAGTGCCACTTTTTTAACAGTATCAGTTAAAATGTGCAATATCCTGGCTAATGCTGACAGAGGGCACTAGTGGTCCATGAAATGTCTTTCACAAAAGGCTATTTAACTGTGCAGAACTTAAACAACTCAGTAGCAGACTGCAACAGCACATAATAATAATAGAAAAATGAAGATTTAAAGGTATATGTACTATACACTATACTATTATATGACCTATAATAGTGTATAGATTTACAACTGTGGTCATACATTTATTTGTACAGTCAATGTCACTTTCGCACCATGTATCTTGTCAAATGTTACAAATTTCACAGTTTTAAAGTGCATTTCCATTTAATCAGATCGTCAATGAGTTGTTATTCGGCATGAAAGATCATGAGATAAGATTCTCAACAAGAATTTTCTGTTGTGTGTAGGTGTGTGATGCTTTGCGTATAAGAGAGAGAGAGTGAAATGGTGAATGGCCTACACTAGTATAATGCTTTATCAAGTCTGTGGACTCCAAAATATTTTACACTACAATTGGTCATGGTGGTAAGCTACGCTGTAGCCAGAACTACCTCGGAATAGACTGACAGAAGTAAGGATGCTATTCAATGGGCGCAACGAGGCCCTCTAACCACCAGCAACCAAAGTGAGTGAAGTGTCAAGCCCTAGGACACAATGCCAAAGTGACTTCGACACAGAGAGCAGGAGTTCGAACCGGCAATTCACTGATTACAGGACAAACCCTTCTTCCGGAGCCACTGCTGCCCTACTTGAATACCTGTGAGTCACACAGTAAAGAGTAAGTCTAACAGCTGCTGATGCACAATATTTCATGCTAAAATAAGAGTGGAACCATTGATATTTTTGCTGATCAATGCAGATCAATCACCTCTTTACTGAGTGACTCCCACACATTCAAGTTGGACTTATAAGGTTATTGCTCTAGTTATTGAGGCTTACTTAACTCCCTGTGCTCGTTGCTTCTAACACTGAATTAACTTTACAATTAGCTTAGCAAAAGCTTTAAATACATTATTGGTACAAACATAGTAAGATATTTTTCTGGTAGTTTTGTATAATTAATAAAGTTGTTTAATGTTGAAATTGGCCCCATTATTGGTACAAAATTCCAATCAAAATCGGTTCAATTTGTTACAGATTGGCAACTGCCATAAAGAAAATCCCCCACACATAGGCCTACATATATGCATTTTTTTAGTAATACATTTTTATGGCCAGGCAATGCATATAGACATGATTTACTGTAGGTATTGGTCTCATAAGATTTAAATAAATCTTGTGATTTGTAAAAGTGTTTTCTCTGCTTACAATTTGTTATTTTGTGTTTATGTTATTTGTAATTTTTCTCTCTTTTTGTCTTTAAAATACCAGAATTTCCCCCTATCTTTAGTTTTTTTGTGTCTGATTACATCATTTCTAAAATATTAAATCAAATGTTATAATCAGTTACTCAGTACTTTGAATAAAACTACAATTAAGTACTCCTGAAAAACTGAGTACAGTTTTTGGTTCCTCTACCCACTTCTGATTGTTGCTCATTCAAAACTGAAGTTATCACAGCACAAACAGGTATTCAAATCAAACTTTATGCAGTCCAAATTATTTCAATTCATGAGGTTAGGTCCCATTTAGGATACAGCAGAATTAAGGTAATCACAATTAAATCCAAATACTCAGAGCCCCAGTCAGGTAAAATGACCCAAATTCAGTGCATTATCGATTAGTTCCGTAATAATTTGAGTAAATCCAATACAGTCAGAATAATTTATATGCAATTATAAAATGTTTATATGCATTTTAAATAGAATATTGGAAAGTCTTTTCCTAAGGCAGGCAATACATGCCGACTTCAAAACCCTTCAGGACAGATGCGGCGACAGTCAACATAAAAATTCCCTTTAAACAGCAAGTTCAGCATCAGAAAAATAAAAACTCTAATAGGATGGCCGTTTGCCAAGACTTTGAGTATAAGAGAGAAAGAAAGAAATAGAAACACCTAGTCAATAATTGCTGCTCCCATTAAAACGGAAAATAAATTAGTTGAGGGGGGCCCAAGCCAGTCTTAACCAGAAGATTTATCCAAAAGGACAGTTTTATGGATTGTCCTAAAAGTAGAGTCAATCTCTTAAACCCAAACTGAGGTCTGGTTTGAAAAATAATGTTGCTGCTGAATGCTCAGGTTCTAATTCTAATTTAAACCATAGGTAAGTCTGCAATGTGAGACCAAAGAGTATTCTCTTGGAAAATAAAGGACTGAATGTATTTGAGATAGGATGAAGTTGGTAATTTTATATGAGTGAAATTTTAAATACTACTGTGGATATTACAAGTACGCAATGGAAAAAAGCTGTAAACAGTGAAATAAGATCTCATCTGAACTCTTACTGCAGGATTTTTCGACCCATGGAGGCTTGCTGGAGAGTTGTTGACATCTGTCAGTGACATGATGTTCCCTGTTGCTGAGATTTCACACAGAGGATAAGATGAAACTCCAGAAATGCTCTTTATTTGCAAGTTTTGCTTGAATTTGCAAACTTTATGTTCCTATTAATTTTATTAGCTGACATTTGTTGTTTACACTATGAGGATTTCTTTAAGTTCTTGGTCTTAGATTGAAAAAAAGAAACAACTGTCAAATTGCAGCAACAGCATCTATTATACTCAAGACAAAAACAAAATGTTGAAAACAGCCAAAAGAGATATGTTTCTTACTCACCCAAAATATATGGAAATAAACTCGCTGGTCAGATGATATCAAAACTACACATTTTAACGTTTGTACATGCATAACATTATGTATGTCCACGAACTAACATCAGAACACTCTGAATCCATTAAGAAGCAGCATATTTGCAGCTTCATTATGTGGGGATGTTTTCCCTCAACAGTGACAATGAAGCTGGTCAGAGTTGGTGGAATAAGGGATGGAGACGATTATAGTGCGACTCGGGAAGAAAAGGTTTTAGGAGCTGCTAAACATTTGAGATTATGATTCGAGTTCTCTTCAAGCAGGACAATTCTAAAAATTAGCAAGTACAAGGTATTTTTATTTGTTAAAGATTTGCTAAAGTTTAATGTCGTAAAATGACAAAGTGAGAAAATGTTGAAGAGATAAGACTTCTTTTGAAAGCACTTTAAAAGACTGATAGACTGAAATCTTTTTGAATGGGATAAATAGAAAACATCAACATTTCATCTTATTTAACAAGGTCCTGCTATGTTGTTTTCATATCACCGTTCTCAGTAGCCTCCTGAATAAACAATAACAAGCGATTTATCATCCTAATCTGCTTTTCAATTTGCATCCAACATGTCCAGCTACCTTTGTGCCCAGTGATTCATTTTTCTTGCGCAATCGCAAGCCATTTTAAACCTGGGTGAAGACAAAACAGTCAATAGAGTGCTTAATTCATTCTCTTTATGCCTGTAGTACCCAGAATTCTGAAATTACAGCACAGAAACAAACACATTAGAGAGTCCTGGAAAACATCAAGAGACCACATCTGCCAGCAGAGTGTCCTTGCACTGCTCCCCTTCCCTCCTGCTCATTTATGCTGTTTACTGTCGTGCTTCTGAACACCAAGGTGTTTGAGCTGTTGCTCTGTGCAGTGACTCCTTGTGCACACATGCATAGACATCAGTCATTCATCCTTCATCTTGCAAGAAAAGAGTTTTAAAGGTGTGAAATATCATTTTGTTCTCTTCTGCATCACACTTGAATCACATGAAGCCTCGGTGCACTGTCGTTTGGATTTGTTACGGGATTTTGATGCTCACTGTTTGCACTATATTTATAATCGTGAGTTCAGTGTCCCACACGAACTGCAAGTGGCAGAAAATATGCAGCAAAATCAGGGAAATACTATGCCTCGCAAAAGTATATATACCTCTTTTCTCTATTGTTAGATTATAATCACAAACTGCAATGTACTTTATTGGGATTCTATGTGATAAGTCCATTCAACCTAGTCCGCAATTGTGAAGTGGTAGGAAAGTGTCACATTGTTTTCTCAGTTAATGCTTGAAAGATCTAACTTTGTTACAATTACAAGGATTTTGGGGCATTCTTCAACCAAGTTTGCAAACCTGAATGTATGTTCTTTACCATTCTTCTTTGCAAACAAACTCAAATTTAGTCAGATTAGATGGAGAATGTCTGTGAAGTAAAATTTCTCCATCTTGCTATAGATTATAGATTATCAACACTATTTAATTGCAAGGGAATCCAAAGTGCTTCCAAGAAAAGGCATACAGCAAAATAAAACAAAGCATTGTAATGTGTGCACTCATCTTCCCATAAAGTGTGATCAGCTTCCTTATCCTTGGTGAAGTATCCCCACAGAGTGATGCTCCCAAATCTGTCACCATGAGAAAACAAGGTTATGTGTAGCGATTTTTTATTACATGCCATTTGACGTCTGTACTCAACAGAGCACCTTTCTTTATATGTTTGGAGTGCCCCCTACATGGTTTGTAGCAAACTTTAAAAAGGCCTATGGCAGAGCTCAGTGAGTGGCTTAAAAACAAAGTACCATGCACATTTTTCTCAAGCCCACTTACAAAGAAATGATTTTGCTGTAATTGTCAGGGCTATAGGTGGCAACCAGTAATGTCACATTAATGGCATATCTGTTGCTGTAGCAGTGTCCATTGCTTTGTTCAGGACATATCTAAGCTTGTCTCCTGAGACAATGCAATCTTTTAATTTCTGATAATCACAGCTTTTCCAACTTAGAGAGCATGAGCTTTAAAGACCACCCAGAAGGTATGACACTTACCTATTATAACGTCTTGTTAAAGCACAAGAAAATGTTCACCAGTAACTGACTAAACATTATGGTTAAAGCATGTTTTCTAAAATCATTATTTGTTTGCTTTTTACGGCAGTCCTCTGTTATATTTTTAATATAGCAATTATGCAAAATATAGCATGTCCACTAAAATAACTCTTCCGACTCAAGATCAACTCTGTTTTATTGAAGGCTTTAAAAAGATATGCACCAACAATACAATTTTCTGTCACAGTGAAGGAAAATGTATTTTGAATGGTTGGGAGAAAAATCTCATTTGGCACACACAAGTCAGCTGCAATAGCTGAAGGCCATGGGATGAGCGATGTCATTACTCTAGCATTGTGAATCTGATTGGTCACAGCATTTATGAGTCAAAACGACCTCCACTGGTTTGTGGAAGGTCTAAACGGGATCAATGCAGTTTCTAACTGAATACGGACCTATGTAAAAAAAAAAAAAAAAAAAAAGAGCATAAAATATAATTAGGTCTTTAAGGTAATTTAGATTTCACAAAAGTGCTGTGAAATTCACTTCTTTACAAGCTTTATTCCTAATCATGCTTTTAAAACTGGTAATACTCCTATAACTGTCAAGACAGGGTCAAAAATGTGGCAACATTTCTGCATGTCTGCACTTCGATAAATTTTACTTATACATACACACTCATTAACCACTAAAACCATTATGGAAATTTTATCAAGTGGGGGTGTTTACAGTCTATGTACCCCTTTCCCCATACAGTCTCTGACAACTTTTACTACCGTAGAAATGGGAGATATAGCGTGATAACAAGTGAAACCTTCTCACGTTGGCTCCTCTTGAAAAGCCAAAACGGTTTCGCAGCATAACAATTTTATCTGAAAATCTGATGAAAACTGCCTCTGCTCATAAAAGAGGTTTTGTGGTCTGGAGGCAGTTGCATGTGTGAAGGCGAGAGGTTGGTAGACGCAGATGTGAAATGTGAAATATATATATATATATATATATATATATATATATACATACAGTAGTGCTGGTCCCTGTAAATGTAAAGTTTATCTTTCACGTTTTTGCAAATAAAGAGGAAAAAGTAACCATTTTTTTCTTCAACTATTTTTAAATAATTAAATATATGTAATTATTAAATAAATAGGTTTGTTTTTTTTACTGTCGGTCCTATGTTTTATAACATACATACCAAAGCAGTTACTGTGATGTGAGCAACGCAGCACCTTGGTCTCACATCGGTGCACACCCTCCGCCTCTTTCATCCTGGTCACACAGAATACTTGCCCGTGTCTGGTGTACCTTTCTCCCCACTGCACTGTCAGCTATTGTAATTGACTCTTGTAGTCTCCACTGAGGTGTCCTCTACATGGTCTCTTAGGCTCCACACCCAATTAAAGGCTGCAGCTCCCTGATGGGCTGAGTTAACTGTCTTGGGGGAAGTGAGATCTGTCTTTGATGTGGAACTGAATGTCAGGTAGACACCCATTGGGAATCCGACACATTGCTGCCATACAACTGTAAAGCTATTAACTCATTAAGTTAATACAGCTGACATAATGTTAAAATAAGCCTCTAGACTTGCACAGTCAGCCATCATCAAAGGTTCATTTTACTAAATAACTTGTTTAATCAGTTAGCTGACTCACTGTTGTACAAATGTGACGTGAAATCATAAAATTTCCTTTTATCCATCATGCAAGATGGCAGATGAATAAATTGCATAAAAAAGAGGATTTTTGAAATATTTAGTTTTTCAATTGAGCAGAACTCAGACAGTGAATGCAAAGGTAAGTATACATAGATACCTGGAGATTCAATATGCCGCAACCCTATGTTAACTGCAAACATGAGATGTTGAAGTACTGTGGTTGGGTTCATCTTATGACTGTTACTGTAAGTCTAAGTCTTATAACCAATGTTAAAGCAAGTTATTAATTCAATACTTTTCTGACACTGTGTGTCAATCAAATATCCTCAAAGCAAATCTGTTTGATCACACATTACGGCCTTTATCTTAGTCCTATTAAATATCAGAAAGGTTTCCACTGTAGTCTCTAATGAGATTACAGTGAAGACTGCAAGAGTCACTGATTGCTCAATCACAAGTCCAATACAGCAACAGACAAAAAAGAAAAGGTCAAAACATCAGGATTCCAACCTAAACGTCACTCAACCATGCAGCCCATTTCAGCTCATACAACATTTATTGAATTCAATAAATTATTAATAAAATAACTTTCTATGGCAACCTACCTTATATTTCTGTTTATAAAACGTCATGCTCCAAATTTTGGATTGGAACTCTGACAAGAGTAATGACCCACTATCAAATAAAGGCAAAATAAATCTGGAAACAAGCTCTTTATTGAGGAGACATCAGAGTCACTGAGCTAAAACTCTCAGACCAAAGAGCTTTCTAAATCAGTGAACACTTCAAGTTATTCTTCACTGACCGAACAAGAAAACTAAATTCAAGTGCAGGCTCTACAAAAAGTTCAAGAGATTCTAGCGCAAAACACTTTCATTACAACCAGCTCACGGACTGCAGATAAAGTGAAAACATCAACACAGACTAACACACACAAACACAAACACTCCACAGTGGCAATCATCTTCCATTCAATAGAAAGTCCTAGGAACATATTCTAAATGTCTTTAGTATCTCCAAAGACATTGAAAGACTGTAACAGGAGTTACTGCTTAAAAGAAAAGCATTACACTGGCATATCTCTGCTGTGTTGGCCCAAGTAAAGTTTGAAAAACATGTTTGTAGTTGGGTTCCATATCTTTTCCCAATATATTTCATATCCAGTTACACCTAACTCACAAACATGAATCTAAAGCCTTATTAGATAACTGCATAAGGAAAAAATAAACAAAACCAATGCTTTAAAGAATTAGTTGTATTCAAGCTTTCAACTTATGAGGCATAAAGATGAACTCAAAGTGATTACTTCTCCCTGAACCATTCCAGCTGCCTTCTCTATCTCTTTCAAGGACCCAGAGAGAGAAAGATGATATATGACAAGTTCCGTTTTGAAACTTAATGGTCCATCTGCAATGTGCAGAAACCAATTAGCCTGGCTGACCTGAGAGATTTGGTGTCAAAATGTCAATCTTGAGGAAAGCAGGGCAAAAGGCAACTCTTATCTATGCAAAACAGCTAAAAATGCCAGATCAGAAGATAAAGGAACAAAGAGAGAGCAAGTAGAGGATGTTATTGATGGTGGAGTCTGGTAGAGTGGAAAGGAGTTAGATCTAGTAAGAACTATGGGTTTAACATAAGGACATACAATGACTATTATACTCTCACTGTTCTACTGATGGGAAGATTCTTAAATAATCATCATAGTTGCAGCATTTAGTGGTCCAAACAAAATCAAAATCACTGTTTATTAACAATTTGTGCACTCTGAGTAATTTCTTTTCTTTAAAATATCATTTCACTTGGATGTTCTTACATCCAAGTGAAACTCATAAATGGGTTATGAATAAATCACAATAATCTTGACTGGCAGCCATTTAAAACTTATTGATTCTTCATTACAAAATTACCATAAAAAGACATAACAAGAACATATATGCAATTACAGACATCTACAATATGACAAATAACTAAATGCCATTTTTACCAATATATTTTTGTAAATTTCAAAACAATGTATTTTTTTATTTTATTTTGGACAGCAATAATCCCCCTATAATAATTAGTAACACATAATTCATAACAGTGAATGGTGTACCTGAATTAAACATGCAATATATTTTTGAGAAACATTTATGGGGATATTGTCCAGGTATCTAAAATTTTATAATGCTATTTTTTTTTTTATTTGTTAGCTTTTATATATTCCCCAAATACCAAGAGAATTAGAATCATACCAATGATTAATGTGTACTAATATATGAGGTTATTGCTGAGGCATAGCCTGTCTGATGTATATTTTGTCACCTTGCTCTGCATTATGTGTTGTGTTCTCTAGAAAGAACATGTAGCAAACATCAACTAGAATCAAACTTACTAGTAGTTATACTTTGGCCATTTCCTCTAGTAAGAATCAACACAACATTAAATACTATTGGCACTTATGACTGGGTGGATGATTATCAGCAGGCCTTCTAATAGACTTCTGTGCTGATGAATGTGCACTTTGCTCCAGCTTTACCTTGAAGTCAAAGTCAAATCACTGGAACAGCAAATTACTTTTTACGTTCCCAGCATTAAATGTGATTGTCCAGAACTGAATAACCAAGTTAAGGTTGATTTAAAATGTATGGAAATAATGGATTGTGTATTTGAAGGCCTATTTGAGGTAAAGGGCATGGACATATTAAAAAGTGTCAGTAGGGGGCAAACTTGGTCTAGTATTTTGGAGTAACTGACCTCACACCAGCTGAGAGAAATACCCACTGGAGTTGAAGGCATATAGAAAAGTTAGCAAAAAGGATATATATCCATTCCCCTCACTGATGAGCTCTGTAGTACTCTGGGGTAGCTTAAAATCCTTTCTCCATTGTTCACCGTAATCATGGTACTTTATTCATTAAAGTGAAGGACACCTTTTCCTTTGTGAAATTGTCAGAAATTGCAGCATGCCATTCTTGTTTTCCTTTTCCTCCTTAGCTATACAAATGATAATCTTCTTATCTTTGAGAACTTCTTTTTACCACGGTGCAAAATAATCTTCAAAGATGACAGACAGACAATCTCTGATGAAGAACATGATGTCATGTTGGTCAATTTACCAGTTAGCGATGACAATGTGTCTACTCCACTCCTTGAACTTGTTTCTCAACATGTAAGAACATGATGAGGAAGTCTTTTGAATTCAAGACTCCATATGTCAGGGGTGTCAAACTCCAGTCCTCGAGGGCCGCTGTCCTGCAGTTTTTGGATGTACAAAACACTGGAATGAAATGACTTAATGACCTCCTCCTTGTGTAGATCAGTTCTCCAGAGCCTTAATGACCTAATTATTGTATTCAGGTGTGGTGCAGCAGAGGCACATCTAAAAGTTTCAGGGCAGTGGCCCTCCGGGACTGGAGTTTGACACCTGTGTCATATGTGAATGCTAGAGTGTGGGCTTTGGAAGGGGACAAAACAAGAAACAGCTGCTTGTCAGAGATTGATAGATTAATATTCGCAGCTTAACCAGACCAGACCTCTCAAACTGGAAGCAGCAGCCTAACTCAACTAGACTGACTGGACCTACACCTTACATATATCAATTCACTCAGACAACTTTATCGATATCTATATTGATCAGTATGCTTAAAGTATAGTGGCAACTGTATTTATGTTGTTTACATGTTTATATTTGAAATTGAATATATATGTCTTTTGGCATCTGTGTTTCAAAGCCTTTTTTTATTGTCTCTGATTTTTAATCATTAATTGTTGCATTGAGTTTTCGTTACCAGTGTTCCCATTGTCTCTTGTAAACCTATAGTATTAAATAAAAGCATGTTTTTTGAACCTACTTGCTTGAAGATGCTCCTAACAAAGACAAAACAAAATATTACATCTTAAATTTTTGAATTTGGATATCTATAAACTTCACCTAGTGATGATAAACACATTGTTGTTTACATTTACAACAGTTAATGTGTTGATTTATATTCAGTGAAAAAAAGAAAACCTGCTGTATTTTTAATGCATTTTAAACTGTTTTTAAAGCTTTGTTTCCTGACTAAATTGAACCATATTTAAAAATTTGTTTTCATGTGGCCTTGGCAATCAGTAGTTTGCATTAAAAGTGCCAGGGATGAATACATTGCTCAAATTGCTCATTCTGAATTCCCTTTGCATTTGTGATCCACAGAAGGGCAAACAGCAATTTCTCCCTATTATATCTCTTGGAGTATGACTCCCTTTTCAGACCAGGGAATTTTTAACCTTCCTTAACACACACAAATGCTACCCTCTTTGGCCTCTATAGGTTCAGAGTTGTGAACATTCACCTCTGGAGCCAATTCTGAAACATAATGGAAGACATTTATACTTGTATTTTTGACCATGTGCAGTTGTACAGCCTGACCCTCACTTTAATTGGATAGAAAAGCATTATATTGGAAAAGCAGATGTTTGTAGCCCTCCCTCAGAAAAAAAATACAAATATACAGAAGGACATTTTACAAAGCCAAGATAAATGAGAGGTATAGGAAAGAGGAACAGAATTTTTACACCCTGCTTGTTAATTTTTACATAACTATGGACTTAGTGCATAGCAACTATCTTGAACCGCATCTCTATATTAAAAAGCTTAAAAATATAATCCATGGACCCCACTGGTCATACCAGGCCCATGTTTTAATATGGACTTTCCCTTCACTTTACAATTTCTACTTTAACTTAATGGTTTAAACTTTATATTTTTTTAGATAGAAGTACATTTAGCCATGTGTTGAACTACTTAGCTAAACTATTTCTGTTATTTTGAACTATTCAAAATTGTAGGAAGAGAACCTAGACTACATTTTGAGTTACATCTCATATCAATAAATAAAATACCTTGTGCAAAGACAATTCTTTAAGCTGGCTACCACAAGAAACATCCTGTTCATCTAGGTTGATATTTTGTTGTTATGCTGCAAGATAATACTAATAAACACTTGTAAGCTGAACTGTGTAAGTGAGCAGATCCATGACCAAATCCAAAGATTGCAGGTAAAGAATACCACCTGTGGAAACATTATTGCTGCTTAATTGAGTTTCTTTGTAGTTAAAAATAAAAATGTTTGTCTGTGCCTCAAGGGGTTTGTGCCTGCGGGGTTACTTGGATGCTTTAAAGGGGAATCAAGTCCTTTAATACCTAAAGCAAGAGCTGTGTCAGCTTTCTTCACATAAAGCCGAGCTTGCTTCCAATACAAGTTGATCTCTGCAAAGGCAGTTTCTTGTCTCCTGTTGATGGTGCTACTGGAAAGAGTCTCAAGGTGTTATATTGGAGAACAGGGTGTCAGAATTGGGTACCTAAGACTCCCATTTCAGATTTTTGCAAACTATGCACTTCTGCCAACATGGCTGAAGCAATGACTTTAAGGATGCATTAGATACATTTGGAGTTCAGTGACAATTGGCCAGGATGACAATCCACTCCATTAGGTCTGGGCTCCCTATGAGTCAATCTCT
Organism: Xiphophorus couchianus; assembly: GCF_001444195.1. NCBI lineage: Eukaryota > Metazoa > Chordata > Actinopteri > Cyprinodontiformes > Poeciliidae > Xiphophorus > Xiphophorus couchianus. The sequence goes on along the minus strand of NC_040234.1, from coordinate 19,825,939 downwards.
ATTTTGTTTGTTCATAATTGATGGATTAAGGTGAAGATGAATAGATTAATTGGGGCCTTGTCTGAAACAATGGACAAATTGTTCTAGTATACGGTGATTAAGAAAAGTACGATAATCCAAGAACTCACTGCTCATGAGATATGTAGCATGACAAAAGGCAGGACTGTGAATCCACGCGGCCAAAATAAATCATCATTGAAGGGCAGCTCTGGGCTTAGCTTAGAGTAGAGCCACTGCTCTTCCACATTGAAAGGAGTCGACATGGTCCTTTGATCATGATCCTTCCTGGATGCTTCTACTCTGAATTTTCCCATGCTCATCCCACTTGAAGGAGACCTTTCAGCATGCCCTGCATCCCCGGTGGAGATTTTCTAGCTTGGTAACGCATTAGTTTTCCACACAATGGGCCAGACATTATTGCTTTAGAGAGTGGTTTACTTGTTTCCCTCCTGGTTCAGTTACCCCTGTCAGTTAATCTTAAAAAAAATACACAAACATGGATGGGATGGTGTATAGATTTGACAATTTAAGTTTAAGGTTTTTTTTTGTTTTCATTTGTTTAGTTGTACTTCTAACAGACTGTGGATGGAAAGAGATGTTCACATGTAAAATTAATTATAGTCTTGACCACTTTGATTTACCTGTCAACATTAAAGTGGAACTTTAATTAGTCAGATTGAATAGATCATTTAATGTATTACTGTAGCAGCTGATGCCATATATTTTAACACAATGTTGAACAAAATGCTCTTTATTTTTGGCACTCAAATATGTAGTAAAAAAAGAGACATGCCTAGTTAGGAAATTCTCAATAGTTAATCTTATATACTTCATCTTATGTACTTACTACCTTCATCTAACTTTTATTTAGTTCACCTCTTATGACGATAGAAAGCGTATGGACAGTAAAACTTTGTGGCAGATGGCATTTTAGAAAGCCCTCTAGAAGAAGAGATAAAAGTAAAAAAGGAAAGTGGTAGATGCTCCTTGGGTTAATTGTGTTGGAATACCACTCCTTTGTGTTTCTTGTCTCTGAGGTTGTATTCTGTAAGACAGGACAAAGTATAGGATTGGGTACAGATGAACAGAGGGATTATCCAGGTTTTGTGTCAAAGGTAGGAGAACGCAGGTATAAATAAGATTCTCTTTGATCCCAATAGAACACTGAGTTGGTTGCTTCTTTTAAGAGAGGTGGGCTATAGAGAAAGTTTAGAGTAAATTATTTTTTGCTCTGTCATTGTGTATGTAATCACAAAGGAAAAATTGTCATGCAAAGACTTTGTATTTTTGAGAAACAGCTAATCTAAATTTATCATTAATTTACCTTGTGCATTGCGGAAGTATTTGTTGTCACCTTATTGAAGCAAGCTGCTGAAGTGATCCATGAAAACAATAAAAAGATAAGCACGAGGTTAAAAACAATGTTTTATTTTGAGAAAATAGAAAATACTATCTTCCCTTATCACTAGAATATGCATTTTCATATACATGATGCATATTTCCAATTAAATACTTTAATTGGAATGTTTGGAGCATTAACTGCTTCAGCAGAATTAGAATATGTTAAATTATGGAGAACAGGGAGTAAGGGAAAGATTCTTGTTAAAAGATAATGTGTAAATGAGTGTCTTTGTGAAAAGGAAAGTTACTTTCATATTCTGTACCATTCATCCATTTTAAGTAGATACAAAAAAGATACAATTTAATTGTTCTGCGTAAATTTCAAGGCGTGTTTGGACCAACCTCTCCCAGAGATGCCTTGCTATATTTCAGACTTTTACCTTTTTTTGCATAAGCATTTACTGTCCTAGCCATTTATATGGAACCATTTGCATAAAAATGATATTGGCAGCTATGCCCGGACAGCTGGACACTGCTGTTACCCAGAAATCCCTGCTATACCCAGTTTAGGGGCAATAACAATTTCAGTTTCCTTGGAATAATATTCCGAACGAATTAGTCTGGCTCCCCCAAGCTAGAGACATGCCAGAGCAAACTGTAAATGAGACTGAAAGAGTAGTGAGGCGGATATGTGAATAGTTAATGACATTGTTTTTATATAGAGAAGACTGTCTGCATATGGTCTGCCTTGTCCTGCAATTCATCACAGCCAGCAAAAGGAAACTGTATATTTTTGATTCTCTGAAACAGTTGTTAGTCTTTTTCCCCTTTTTTCATTCACACACCCACTAATTATATTAATGTACCACTTAGTTTCTTGTCAGTATTTTTACAGTCTTATTAATTAATATATTTTAGGTAAGCAATTCTATTCTGGAGACTTTCCGCTGATTCATGACTGCAGTCTTCCATTCAGAGAAATTGAGATTTACTGATAGTAGTTTATGTGTGTGAAGTCTGGGAGGTTCCAGGTTCTGGCCATTTAGCATTCCTGTCACTATCACAACATGATTACATTTAATACTATGCACCTTGGAGTAGAGATTACTGGAGAGTCTAATTTTCCAGTACACTGGAGATGCAAGGATTTTACTTAAAGTCGTCCTAAGGAAGTTAAAGGAATCTTAGTCTGTCTACAGCTGACAGTCCCCACAATCTAAATGACTGAAGCAAGCAATAGACCAGCAATGGAGGCTACCTGGACATCTAAAGCTACTCTGGAGGAGTTAAAAACTTTATTGGCTCTGTTTCACCAGTGCAAGCTGTAAGGATGGGAGGTGTACGTCAACGGAACACTGACCAACATATTTAATGTCTACTGATGAGTTTAACAGTAGCAAATAACAAAATACAGTGTCTGTAACTGGTTTTCACAATTGTTGACCGTATGATGTGTTTGTAATGAGTTTAAGTTTTTATGATGTAAAGCACTTGGAACTGTATTGTATTGAGAATTTGTAGCTAGACTGAAAGTAAACTCCTCAGGCTGTATGCCCAAACAAACTAAGAGAGATTGGGTTGTTTTAAAAGAAAGACTGTAGAAAAATTTCAGTATTCAGATGTGACAGCCTGAGACACAAAGAATTTTAGCTGTGATTGGAGCCAAAGGTGGGCCTAATAAATGCAGGCCTGAACACTAAAATAATTTCCATTTGTTAATTTTGCCTTTCATAGATTTAATTAGCTTACACAATTTTGTAAGTTTTACTTCTAATGTTAAAGAGGTTGATGTTTTTGCAAAATCTTAAACGAAAAAAAAAATATATATTAACTATGATACGACATTTATAAGGAAAATTAAAGGGTGAAACATACAAGCCAGTGAGGATAAATGCTTTTCACAGAAGTTGAGTACGAAGCAGCTTTTTCTAGACAGCGATACATATTTTATAAAATCAGGGGTTTCTGCAAGACAGATATATCTGGGGAACTTCCTAAAAATGTCACACCTTCATTTGGTTTAATTCACAATCGCAGAGCACTTTTGAAAGTGGATCAAACTACTTTGACATCAAACAGTTACAAATGAAGCACATATGAGTTAGTATCACAATAAGCTCCACAAAGGTAGTAAGCCATCACATGTTTACATATTTCTATATATACATAATAAATGTATGATCCATGTTCAAATCTAGTTCATTTATGAAGCACACTTAAAAACTGCATGTCCAGAGTGCTGTGTAAAACAGAATAAACTGAAGAGGTAAAATCCAGGCATATAACACATAAAACACACATAATGACTGAATTGATTCCAACGTCAGAAATTGAAATCAATTTCTGCAAGTGATTCCAATTGCTCTCAATCACCAGAGAGCAAGAGACTACAACAAGCTGAAGTGGTTACACAGCCAAGTGTTTTCAAACCACAATTATTTATAGAAATTAGACATTACTTTCTCTCAATGGTTCACTTTCTTTCTTTGGTTTCTGGTAGTCCAGGATTTGCTTGCAAGTAGACAGTTGTTTTCAGGTGAAGCAGATGCAACACCAGAGTTCACCAATCATTATTCTTTATTAGGTACAAATCAAGAAGCACACTTCAGGATGCAAAGCCTAAAGCTTTCACCTTCACATACTGACAACTTGATAGCATCCTGCAGAACTCACCTTGGTGAGAACCTGTGTTTTAAGGGGACATATGCAAAATCCACTTTTTAAATAAATTTTAAGGGCTGAAAACCCAACAGTAATTCGATGAATTCAGAGTTTTTGACAAAATCTTCTCAAAAAGATTGTTATGGTACACTTTCTGTTTAAATTCCCTTGGGATTGAAGTCACTTAGATCAATTTATCTTCTTAATGAGGCCAGGATTAATGGGCTTGGTCATTAGTAGTAAATTAACTACCTGTTGTTTCTTTTGAACACACGATGATGGAGTGCAAAGTCTCCACAGCAACATCTTTGTTATGATCTCCAAACTGGCAGTACTTTATGCATGTTAGGGTTTCTCCATTATAAATCTCTGAGCCCCCAAACATTGTCAGTTTTGGTCCGTGTACAGTCTACTTTGGGAGCGTCATTAAGCTGACATTGATCGATGATTTCATTTAAGACCCTGAATAGCTTACATATCTGAAGAACTTTCCGAGCGTGCAGACTGTGTAATCTTTCCACTGAACTCTCAGACACTAAAGCCAATATATTTTCATTCTTGGTAAACATTTGTTCATTTGCATGACTGTATTTTTGCTTCTCTCCCATGGTCATTGACCCTCTGGATGAGGAATGCTGAAACATATTTTAAATTATTTTTCCCAATAGTGTTTCTTTATATCTGGGCAGAAAACTTAGGGGCAAGAGAAAACAAAGATCTGAGTGAACAGCTGCTGATGAATATTCTGTTTAAACCGGCTGTGCAAATATCTGCTGCAGTACACCACAGTCAAAGTTCAGCAAATTGCAATTTTGACCTGAGAGCAAAACCAGACTGAGGTTGGAGTTCACTCCACTGATGCAAAGCTGTTGCTGTGCAAAGCGCACAATAGAAATCAAAGGAATTTAAGGAGCAGCATAGCTGGTGCAGCATTTAGAGTGCAAGGCCTGATGACCAGCTTGTGTCAAACAGTAGTAAAAGTACACTTTTTTCATGTTAACTGAGTTTATCTTAGAAACCTGCAAGTGTAAAAGAATGCTTTTACTCTTGTAAACTATTTTAGAGTAAAGTCATGGTTTATTGATTCTACAAAGAACAACATTTATAATCTAAGCCAAGAGACAATCTAAGGTTTAATGAGGCACTCAGATGAGGTGAGAGGGGGAAAACAGCTGAATATCTATTGGTGTTGTACAAAGGATTTGGCTAATCCAGATGTTGCGTTTATTTTGTTGCCTCTTGGTTCAGGGTGAGGTGTTAAGGAAAATACTTTATACGTAGGAGGTTTAAAAATGTAATTTCTACTAAGATGCAATGAGTATCAAGAGAGACAACAAACATTTTCTGAAGTGTACAGTAACTTGCTACAGGTTTTTATTGAGCTTGATACACTGTTTTGAGGTGTTGCTTACCGATTTCCATGAATAAAATTGTGGTTTTCCTTACTGCTCACTAGTTGTTGTTTTTTCCATTGTTCTCTGGCTAAACAAGCCGGCAAGAAATTGTGAAAATATAATATCATTTGTGATTACGTTTAAGTCAAGAAAACTGAATTAACAAAATAGAAATATTCAGTTGTCTAGTGCATGTCATTATAGGTCAAAGTAATTAAGATTTTCCTTTTTGAACTTTGTGAAAACCTGCAGTGCCTAGTTCACTTTTCTCAAGATCTTGGTACTTCAGGTTAACTTTTAGTTGGTCTTAGGCATCTGAGAAAGTACAAATGTCTCTTCCATCTCAAAGTCAGACAGACTGACTGATAAAGGGCTTTTCAAGCTGTGAAGTGTGTCGGCCTTCGCATCAGAACTGAACCCTCCCCGGAGGCCTCATTGGTGTTTTTGAAGTGCAGAACAGCTTGTCAATGATGTCAAATTGTATTTTCCCCTCAATCAAGTGAATCCAGGCCATCATTCAAAAAAACATGCCTGAAACCCTTTAGAACATTTTAATTGTACATTTATTTCACATTTAGATTATTGAGCACAAATAAACATGAGCATCTTTTCTATTGTTACTCATTAATAAAGCATCTGGCCTCAGGATTATAAAACTGTGTATTATGCTAGTCTGTCGCCACAGTATTAATTGGATTTGTCTGACTAACAGGAAGCATTATTGATCTATATAATCCTGGAAAAGCATTTTTACATTTTAAATATCCCCTACCCCCACCACAAATTTATTTGATCCAAGCTCTGAAAAAAAGATGATCTAGAAATAGTAATATGCATAATATTTCAGTCAGTCAATTTCAAGAACAACTGGCTATAAAACAGTTTTTAAAAAAAATCAGCACTGTGGGGAAATTCGGGAAACAAGAATTAAACAGAATTGTTAAGAACAAAAGAGACGTGGGCAAAATAAGACTAAAAATATTCTGATGTTATGAGTACAGTTTTAATGAAACTGTACAGGTATAAACATAGTATTGAAATAGACCAGTTTTTTAAGTTCATTAGGTGTTGCGGCCTCAATTTCTTCATCAGTGAAGTAAATAAAACCCTCTAAAAAATGTGAAAGACCCAAAGATCAATTGGGTTGTTGCAGCCAGCCTATTGGCTAAACAAGTGGACAACTTGCTTTGTGATACTCTGACATCTAAAAGAAATAGTTTATCTACATATTCATTATTATGATGCTTTGCTTTAACTGCACGCATCTTAAGGTTTAAATATGACTAGAGGCAGCTCTATTGATGTAATTAACCTCTGAATCAGTTTGGGACACCTGTCATCATATAAACATCTAGGCCTGGCCTCTTTCTTGCAAATACTGGATATAGAGACATAAACCTGACTGCAGTGAGATAGCATCATTCAGCAATACACCATTATCCCTCTTTACCATTCTTTCCCTTGACTCCTCTAGACTTTAATCATTTATTAATTTCCCTTGTGGTCTGAGGGGAGGCATCATGGACTGAATTTAAACTGGCAAGATCAGAGTATTGGGATGTCACTTTCTCATATAAGAAAGAATATGGAATGTGCTGCTTTCATCATAGCAATGAGCCAAATCCACCATGGACGAGCATGTCAATTCTGCAGTGAGCGACTGTCTGTGGGAAATTCCATAAAGTAATTCTTAAACATCATAAATGTTGAAAGGATTTTGGTAAGGCTTTACTCTTCAACTGGATACATTGAAAACATTTGTAGTTATTTTAGTAAATGTATGCAATTAATTTTGTTTTGGTGCATAAATATTCAAATAGATCTGCAGTTCAGGACAATGTATTCAACCAGAGATGATTTTTTTTTTTATTGAATTAGATCCAAAAGTGACAGATGTATTTTGGCTATGTGACGACAATGATCTCTGAGTCAGTCGTCCTCGATGGGGGACAACATCTAAAGGAATTATTTCAGGAATAAGACAAATATCCACTACCTTCCAGCTATTTCTAAGTGATGGAACTCTAGCAGGCTGCACCATGTAAGGAAAACATGCAATGTGTAATGTTGGTGAATGTCACTATAACAATATGTTATATAATATATTCATTGAAAACCAATCCACCACGTACTTGCTTAGAAGGGCAGTATTATGTATTTTCCAGACACATGCTGCACAATCAATTGACTATACAGTATATGTTATGTTTCAGTTGTTATAAAATCGCTGTAAATATTAGATATGACTTAAAAGAAATTTGACTTTGTAATGTAATGTCTTGTCTCTTTAAGAAGCTCCTTCTCTTTCAGACACTGTGCTTTCAGCATGCCATAACAGCGAGGAGTGCTCTTTGGGGCAGAAACTCAGAGTGGAGACTACAGCTCTGTGGACAAGCTGTGAGAAATAGGTGGCGCTTGGTGAGAGCAAGCACTTAGGCACCCCTGCATGGCTGGCATGAGAGACAAGGATTTCTCAAACATGTATAAAATAATAAAGATATGTTGTTCATGAGGTATAAACATTATAACATGATTGAAAGCTCAAAAAGGTTAATTTTATGTAAGCCCTCCATTTAATGTGTTTACCACTTTGCCAATATTTTGTAGAAATACCTCTTCACTTTATTTCAATCATGATTGTTTTGTAAAGACAGTAAAAAGGATAAAAACAAAGAAAATCTGTTCTACGGCTCAAGTGAGCAAATTAGTAAAAGCCTTTAAAACAGAAAAGGTTTGCATGGATCTGAAATGTCTAAGGCTGTTTTTTCTCAGAGTGCAAGATGTTAAGGAGATAAAACAATAATAAGTGATATATCACTTTTGAGTTGTGTAATATAATTGGACTGGACTGGCACAGCAACTATAAATATTACAGATCACAGGATAAACAATCCTTTGGGGAGCTCTACAGTGCAAATAAATGAACATAAACATTAGACTGGGCTGCAAGAAAAAATTACAAAAGAAAGCAAAAATAGTTTCACTTGTATGGTTTTCTGTCTTTTTGACCTCACAAATAATATAACAATAACTTCTAAGGCGGCTGTATTGCTAAATATAAATCATTTGACTAGCAGCAATTATCTTTTCATCCACTTCAATCCATTTGGACTCATCCTAACCTTTGATGTAGATTTAAAAGTTAAAGTCAGTTTGAATGAGTGAGAGGGGATCTAATTTCTACCTTCCTTTCTGTGTGATCTAATATTAAATCAACTTCAGATTTAATTCATAACCAGTCATTCATAACCAATTAACTGAATGACAAAGTAAAATAATAAAGAGATAGCAGATAAATTAAGAACTATAATCCTAACATTTTTATGAATATTCAAACTGTTCAATTTAAAAGGTTTTGCTCATATGAATAAACATCTGTAACCTACCACATGCAGTGTTTTGCAAAAGTATTGAAACACCTTGAACTTTTTCACATTTTGTTATGTTACAACCAACATCAATGCATCTTACTAGAATTTATTTTTTAAATTAAACCCAAAGTTACATATAACAGTGAATTTCAAGAAATATGTACTGTGGTAAAGAAATATAATTTTGATTTGAAGTATACAGACTTTACTTCATTAGTTATTGTATATAGATTTTTTTTCCAAATGTAAACACTGTTTTATAACACTTGCAAAGAACAAATTCACCTCTCTGAAAATAACTTGCAAAAAATATGACCATCATTTATGTAGGCATTGTGAATTACAACATGAGGTGAAGCTTAACAGGCCGTGTGTTTTTTGTATCCCATGTCTTATTTATTTAAACATATCCACATTAAAACTACAGCACTACAAATCTCCTCAATTTTTAAAAGTGACAGAGTAAATGTGTGATTTAAAAGAATCAACACTGCTCCATAAGGGAATCTACTGTCTGTTCTGAAGCCCTGACTGAGTTAAATTTTCATGAGGCCAATGGTTATTGATGAACTGCTGCTTTTTCTAAAGTCATTTTAAGTCATGTTAGAAGAACACAGATGGAGTCACAGACTTTACAGTAAACAAATAGTGACATAGAGTCTCAAGGTACAAAAATAAGGTTAATTTGGCAATGTCAAAAACCCAGAGTTTGCTATCCATGCAACCCATTGTTTTACATCAGCTAAACAACAACAACAAATAAAACTAAAATACCAAATTACCCATTTCACATTTATCAATTAATTAAAGTAAAATCAGATGATTTTATTTTTTCCAGAAGATTTTCAGTCATCTTTGGGAGAAACAAAAGAAATCTGCCAAGGTCTATATGCAAGTCCAGGATTTGCTTTAAGAGCCCACAAATTAAAATAAATCTGGTATCAAAGCAATTATTGCAGTTCAGGCAAAACATGCGCATCTCCTTAAAGCGAGAGTATTTGCTTATCATATGCCTTAGGAAACAAATTAAAACTGATAACTTTAATTTCATACAATGGTCTTGAATAGTTGATCTGCAGAATATAAAAATAAAGAATAAAAGGAAACCCAGTGTAATGTGTTTCAGTGTACAACGCACAATAGAAGAGAGTAACAAACTGCTCTGCCATGTCAGTCAATTTGAGTTTGTCAAACAGCAGACATCAGAGAAAACTGGACGTCCTTGGTGTTGCACTGTGATTGATGACAAACAGTGTGTGAAAGTAAATGCATGTCCCTCTGAGTCCGAGTGCATTGGATTCCATAAATCTGAGGAGAAGGCTTGCATGATTTCAAGGACTACTTCAGCACATGTATCCAAGTTTCATTTTGAGACTTATCGTGAAGATAAACATTTGCACATCTTAAAGTAAACTTTCTTTTCTCTGGACTAGCATCTTTCTGAAATATATGTCTTCAGGTGCCAAACAAATTAGAGGATGAAGACATTTGGAGCCGTAATGACCAAACTTAGATTTTACCTCTTCTGTCTGCTCGGTATTGGATTTTTTTTGGGGGGGAGGAGAAGGTTCCAGATTATATTCATTCTTTAGAAAGCTAATGATGACAAATTACCAAAAGTGGTGGCTTTATGAATAATGACATTTTTTTTCAGAAACAATCTCAACTCCATATGTTAGCAACATAGTACTCATATATTTGAATTTTTTCAACATAGCCGAAAGACTTTATGGCAATCCAGTTTTGCTGATAATTTTTATGCGTTTAGAAGTGTCAAATATGTTGGAGTTTTCTTATGCAGTCATGTTTTCCTGCACCACTGAAACTAAAGGCTGATACGCAATATTGTGATGGGGGTAATCAGAACTGCTCACTTGTCTTCTATAACCATCTTATTGCATGTTTCATTTTTAGATCTATCCAGTCTGTCAATCCATCTGCACTTCCTGCCATTTATCCATGTATGCCTGCAAATAGGGTAGTAATTGGACAAGTCCGAGTGGCAGCTGACAAGCCTTGCTTGGCAGATGTGAACAGGAAAGATTAACACACTAGGTCCAATTCAAAAGAATAGGGGTCTTTTCACAGGCACAGATGGAGCCCTTCAGTAAAAAAGGAAATGATTCAACAGAATGGATGACAGAAAAAAAGTCGATTCCACAAATGGCCTTTTGTTTGGATGCTGTACAGAAGAAATAAGTTGAAGCTTTTTCATTTGCTAAAGAAACTATTGCCAACTGAAATGCACAAAGTTTACTGTATAATAAGCAATGACTCAATGAAAAGTTAATTTCACAATTTTGAAATTTTTGGTAAAAAAAAAAAAACAAAACAGAATACATTGTATTCCTTAATGTCCTCAAAACTACAGTGGGTTGCCATTCTTTGCTTTGGAAAAAAGCTGTCATTTTAAGCTAAATTGGCAGGAAGGCACTGTAGCTCTGGCTGACACTATCATCTAAAGTTAACCACATGTTAGAAAGATCCTATTGTAGCCCCTATGATATAATGGAAAAATGACTGCCGAAAGCTTTGGCACATAGCTCAAAAACTCCTGAAAGACATTCAGAGTCTTTTTTTAACCTTTTAACTATGACCCTCAATTTTTACATGTTGTCCAACAGGTCCATGAGAACAGCAGCGTTTTAACCTACTTACAAATCCTAATGAGGGAGAAAAAGAATAATGAAAAAAAACCTCCTTGTAGTTTATGCACAATTTGGCCCAGTACACCACTGTCAGTGGTTCTTCATATTTTTGCAATTTGCTACACCTTTGACTATATTAAAAATGATTTTGTCTTAAGATGACTGACTAAAAAAAGATTCACAGCCTGTAGACTTATCAAGACAGACACCAGCAGTACTTAGGCTACAGTTAATCAAGGTGTACTACATATTTGTGGGGTGTCAAAATATATGATGTAACATCATTGTTTTCTGTTAAAGTGAAAATATTCTATTTACAAAACTTTAAATGACAAATGAAAGCATTTAACAAATATAAACTGAAACTTAGCTGACACAGTGAAACTGTACCATAAAATAATAATAAAAAACAGATTCAGTGTTATTAGAGTTGACTTGTTAATAACACTGTTGTTAGAAATGTGTTCTTCAAAGAAAATGAAACTTCTTGAAATTGTACAGCAGCATTTATATAACATTTGGGTCTTCTTTCATATATGTGTTACGCCCCCAAGGTCTAGGGGTTCAGGGACGGTAACATAAAAATGTGTCCAGAAAATAAGTGGGATGTAAAATAATTTATTACAAAAAGATGGTTTCACAAAACCAAAACATAGTACAACTTAACCCAATTAAAACAAAAGAAAATGGCTAACAAATTCAAGAATTGTTAAGTGCAAATTAAATTACAAAATGTTCAAACAAGTCAGTCTAAAGTAAACTCAAAACAACCCTAAAGAAAGGACCAAAAGGAAGCACCAAACCTCTACTCTTACTCTATAATTTATGAAGGCCTGTCCTACTTTGGTTTTGAGTTACGAGGATGAAACCAGGACTACTCCAGACTTAGCTTCTCCGTGCAGGAGAAAAGCTTACCTTTGTTAACTGTAACCCAAATAAAGTAAAGGGCCCCAACTATCCATGTGGTTAAGGGATCACAACCAAATCCACAAATATGAAGACCAATAAAAACACTTAAAACTGCATTTATAAGAGTTCAAACACCACACATGCACTAAAATGAACTGTGGAAACAGTCTTGGCACTACTGCAGAAACATCCACAGTCATTCTCATCTCTCATTAGCACAAATGAAAATGAATGACACTCCTGGATTAGCTGCTTTGCAAACCGTAGTCTGTCAAGTTAATTCAGACTTTTGGTATCTTAGCTTCCCAGCTGTATTTTCTGTCGAATATTTTAGATATGCTCTAATTACATGCTGATGGTAGTCAGAGGGCCCGGTATGACTATTTTTAAGTCTAGGTTGGGAACAGGCCCTTCATTTGATTCAGATTTTATTTATTGTAAAGAAGTGCACTTTTGGATACATTGCTGTTGGAAGTAAAGTGTCACATGTTCAACAGATGGATGGATGTTCGATTAACTACTGCACTGGTGAGGGTCACTCGAACTGCTGCTCAATGAACAAAGATAGATGTATATCCCGACTAAAAAATAAAGTAGATTATTAATACAACTGCTGACGAAAACTATAACTTACGGTAGCTGCTTACCTGTAATCCGGTAAATTACCACACTGCCAGATAAACAGATCCACAAGTCCGCCTATGCAGCGCAGCTGTAACAAAATGCTACGTAAAGGCCTCGTTTACATGGGGTGGATGTTACCTAGCCACGCTAGCGCTTACCTTCCCGGCAGCAAACAAACAAACGAACAGATTGGTCCAGGTGTTGGAGGAGCAGCAAGGGAGGCTAAACAGATCAGACCAGTTTGCATTAATTGCTACGATTAAAGCTGACAAACAAAGAAGCAACCACGGAAGCAGAATGAGTTGACGTCATGACGCAAGTAGTCTCGTGGCAGGTAGAGTCCTGCTTATATGCAGCAGCTGAAATTGGCCTTAAAGTGGCAGCGTACCATTTATGCTGCTACACATACAGTACTATCCCTGTATTTGTGCAATTTTTGCATAATAGTGTTGTAGTCTTTGAAATGTATCGAGTCTGCACAGTGCCTTCTTCAGCTTTTATTTTATCAGAGCATTATCTCAAACTAAAAGATAGTCAGTAAACTATGGCGTAAACTAAATAAGGAAAATACCAGTTCTGGCATCCATTTGTCTGTTTTGAAAGTGAACATCGTTTTTAAAGACAAATCTATGAAATTATTCATCCATATCGTCAGTATATCATTTGTCATGATTGCCTAGCATCATACAAAATATACTTGTGTCAGAACACATCCCACCGTTCAACAGCAATAGCTGCCGAATGCACAAAAAACTTAGAGATGTGTTTCTTTGTTGTCAAATTATAAAGATAGAAGGTAAATCACTATGCCACATAGTGATTTTTAGTAACATCAGGCATTTTGTATGCTATTAAATATTTTCATCATTTGCCTCTTTTAATCCATCTGCTCAAGAAGCATAAGGTACTATTGGTAAAATGTGACAAATGTAATGCCAGACAGGTTTCTGTAACCCTCCTGCTCAATCTTTCATAAAACCCAGCATTAGTGTGATATGCATGTCGTGTCTTTGCATTTAAATCAGTTGATCTCTGCAGGAGTGCAGAGACTAATTAAGCAATGGCATGCAGGGTGTTAAGATGACATGGGGCTTTGGGGAATTAGATCAAAATAACACTAAACCAAATAAAATACAGTACATGGATTCAGTGTGTGAATGTAAGCACTGTTAGGCAATCCTTAGGCTACAAAGCATTTGGTGAATATTAAAATATTGCAAATTTTCAAAACAGAATGATGCAACAGATTGTGAAAGCAAGTTTCGCAAGTGTGTAGAGGTTAAAAATAAGTTATTTAGTTGCACGATAGAATACAACAGTATTTCTAATTCTCTTTGTTTTGATTGATCTTTTGCTTCAAAGCTTTTGGGCCCATCCCTTGCAGCAAAAACTTTTTCTTTTGTCTCCCATGGATCTGACATAAAACTTTTTTTTTATGGTTTTAAAGTTTAAACCTTAAAGTTTAAACCTTAAAGTTTAAACCTGTGTTTACCTAATTGGATGAAAAAACCTGCCCAATTGAATATGCTGGTGAAACGGGAAACCATTCTGACCCGTTTCACCAGCAGATCCAATATTATCAATCAGAAGAACAAACATGTTCCCCTAATTCACCACTTCATAGATCGTGGATGGACCAACCCGAGTTCTTCTGTTCTCCAGCAGAATCTCACCAGGTCCACAGCTGAGTCCGGCGTGCTGAGAGACTCTGGATCTCCAGACTCAGAACGCTGGTACCGGTGGGCCTGAATGAGCAGCAGGACAGCTGAGGGGATTCCTAGCTGGACTGACCATGCTCTGGGGGTCGGGGTCCAGTCTGAACCCTGAACCCCAACCCAATAAAAGGAAAATATCCCTATGCCACATATCACAGTCAACAGGACCCTAGCCCAGTGTGTGTGTGTGTGTGTACAGTATATATATATACATATATATATACCCAGATATACCACACCAGACAAGACCCAAGGTGTAGGTTGTGCAAGGAGGTCCCTGAGACAGTCCAGCACATAACAGCAGGGTGCAAGATACTGGCAGGGAAAGCGTACATGGAACGACATAACCAAGTTGCAGGCATAGTGTACAGAAACATCTGTGCAGAATATGGACTGGAAACCCCGAAATCAAAGTGGGAAACACCCCCAAAGGTGGTGGAGAACGCCAGAGCTAAGATCCTGTGGGACTTCCAGATCCAGACAGACAAAATGGTAATGGTGAACCAACCAGACATTGCCGTAGTGGATAAACAACAGAGGAAAGCCGTTGTGGTAGATGTAGCAATACCAAGCGACTGCAACATCAGGAAAAAGGAGCACGAGAAACTAGAGAAATACCAGGGCCTCAGGGAGGAACTGGAGAGGGCCTGGAAGGTGAAGACCACAGTGGTGCCTGTGGTCATCGGGGCCCTCGGGGCAGTCACCCCCAAACTGGACCAATGGCTACAACAGATCCCAGGAACAACATCAGACATCTCAGTCCAAAACTGTGCAGTCCTTGGCACAGCCAAGATACTGCGCAGAACCCTCAAGCTCCCAGGCCTCTGGTAGAGGACCCGAGCTCAGAGGATAAGAACCACCCGCGGTGGGTGAGAAGGGAATTTATATATATATATATATATATATATATATATATATATATATATAATTTATATATTTTTTAAAATCAATAAACAATACTTCTATAAATATTACAGGCTATGTGTGATCCAAACTGCACTCTGACGAAATTGAACTCTTCTTAATGACGATCATCTGATTGGCCAATCGTCGCTCATCATGGAGCGACCCCTGCTGGCGACACCAGAGTCCTGCAAACATGGCTCCTTCTGATTGGGTCAGCTTTTCACAGAATTGATCAGAACATCTATGCAGTATGGTGTCTCCGTTACCATGGTGACAGATGTCAGCTCTGCAAGAACGTCTCAACGGTCCATGGACCAGTCAAAACCTCTGGCAGGGAGAACACATTAGAACCAGTCTGAGTGGAGCTGGCAAAAGGTTAAACATCATGAAACTAGGAGCAGAACCTGAAACAGAACCCAAAGCAGAATCTGGAATAAAGCCTGGAACAGAACCTCAGAACCTATTGGAACTTCTTCATCATGCCTGAACAACCAGAGACCAGATGAAGAAACAGGCAGGTCCAACTGATGACTTTAGGAGCAACTGTCATGGCCATTTATGCTAAGGTTTTGTAGTTTATAATTTCTACCAATTTTGATTTGTTCTTTGGGTAGTTGGAATATATTTAAGTTAATTTAGAATCAAATTTTGTAATTAAGTTTTATATTTGGAATTGTTTAATTTACGTTGTTAATTGTTAGACCCTCCCACCAATTTAAGTAATTAAGAACACACCGGGTGCTGGGTGCTGGGTGGATTGTTTGGTGGATGTCTGGTGTGGACGGGAGGTTTGGTAGAATGATTTTTTTGACCACTTGAGCACTTATTTACACTTGTTTACACCTTCAACCATTAAATTGAGATTATTTTTCATTTCAACTAAGTTACAAGACCTTTATTTCTACTTTTACAATAAATGAATCAAGTTAAAGTGCATACAAATCCCAAACCACCTGTTACCACCCACAGCCTTTATTGGAGTTTTTATTTTTTGCTTTTTTGGAACGAAAGACTGCGACAAGCAACTTTATTTCAGATGTATGGTGCATCAGGACCAACTTCTCCTGGTACCAGGTAACAACTGAGCCGGGCCGGGTGGGATCACAGCTTTCATGGTTGCACAGAAAGAAGGAAAGAAAAGGAATATTTAATCCCTGAAGCAAAAAGAGCAACAGCTCTTTAATTCTTTATACAGCATTTTTCAAGAACATTTTTAAGGGCAGTTTGAACAAGACACATTTTTGAGGATGAAAATGCAGACTGTTAGCCAACAATTATTATACATATAGATGTCTACAAGATACTTTAAAGACACATTAACATCAAAAATAGAAACAACAGGAAAACAAAAACAAAAAAATAAAAACTGTGCATTGGTTTTTTAAATAAAGTGTAAAAAAAAAAATATGTCCAGAGCAAATTATAGCAAACTTATTCTGCAGTAGAATTGGTAAACTACTAACATAAAATTTCAAGAGAGAATCTAAGATGTATTGTTCTTCCCACACTATATGTCAGTTTTGGTCTTCATATCCATGTTGTAGCCCAAAAAACGAGCTCCTTCAACAACATTAAAAACAATGATGTCGTACTGTAATCATCTTGTATTTTATGTGTTTCAAAGATTTGTTAAGACTTAATGAATCTGTGAAAACCTGGGGATAAAATAAGAGTACTTCTAAACAGCACAAAGGAAAATCTTGTTCATATTTATGACTTTGTTTCTGACCATTGTTCTAACTTAGCCCATTTTGGAGCTTTGAATTATTCATGTTCTTTTCCAGCCTCTACATCCCTTTCCTTGAGCCTGGAATACATCATAGTAGATAACTTTGAAAATGTTAAAAATTTGGAACTTTTCCATTTACAACAGAAATATGGTACTCATGAATAATGCAGCAGGTATGATGAATTATTTTGGCGTTTTTATGTCTCATATTTTTATGTGTCATAAAGCAAAATGTGAAATTATTAATTGTATGCTTCTCTTTTAGAGAGAAGCTCTCCAGGAAGTCGCCACTATTAATCCAGGAATCTATGCTGGGGTTTTGCTGAAAGATGGTAATTGGTCCTTCACATAAATCTGTAATAGATGGCCATTAATCAAGATGCTGAAGTGCTTTATAGTGCACAGAGTGAAAGATGTTTGCCATTGTTTTCACTTCGAATTCAACAAAAAAGACAAATCAATACCAAAACTGCGGTCAAGAGAAGAGTGTGCAACAAATGCAAGCTAAAGGCTCTCGTCACCCAGAGAGGGATGAAAAATCCAATTACTTTGGTTAACAAGCTGACCTTCGTACGTATAATGCCACTGTGTCCCTTGGCTTATTTTCTTGGCAGAGCATGCACACTCCAGGGGCTCAACAAACCTCTAACTACTGCAGTGATTGCACTCAAAAGTAATGTCCACTGAGTAGGTCTGATAAAGCGCAGAGGACAAAGTCCCTGATAGAACAAGCTAATGAAGATTTAGCAATGTTTTGTTTTTTTTTACTTGCATATGTAAACCCAGATCTGCAAAGGGATTCTATTCACATTATTTCTTTGCCTAGTAGGGATTTTAGTCTGAAGGATGGCTGGAATATAAAGTGGGGGTGATTATAAAGACAGTTTCTTTACTACAGAGTAAAGTCTAAAGATAGATTTAAATAAAGCAATATCACTTTGTATTACCTCTTTTGATATAAAGTTGAATTATAAGCTCTGTTGAATCTTCGATTAAATCCATTATTAAATTCAAGTCATAGTCATTTTATTGCTTCATGTGAACATTTCCTGATTATTATATATTTTATTAAAAATCCACTTGATCCTCAATGGCTTAGCTGGAGCGTTTATCCACAATATCAGTAAACAGAGGTGGGATGGTAATTTTGTGGGACAATGCATGCCTGTCGCAAATAAAATGAGCCTGTCTCTTCCAATATCATGTTTAACCAACAGTCTTTGCTTCCAAAACCCAAACCTATTAGCATAATTGGATAATTTTCACCACAAAAGAAAAGAGCAAACTATGTCAGTCTGCAGAATAATGTTCTGGCTTGTGCATTAGCATTATAACCCAGTGCCAAAACCATTCTTTGGATAAACAATGTTAGTTATTGAGCTTCTCAAGATGATGAGTTACTGTAAGCCACAGGGGTGGCCACAGAGTTTCACTGAGACAAATAAAACTAAGATTTATGAAGATTAAATGAACCTCCCTAAGATAAATTGAGCTCTCAGATGAGCTATGCAATTACTGGTTATTTACTGGCATGAAAGACTCTTTAAAGGGACAGTATTATGTGTTTTCCAAACAGATTATATAATTTTATAGCACAAGTAACTATGTGCTACGTAACTATGTTACCCTTCAATTGTTATAAAAATACTGTATATATCAAATATGACTTAAAAGATAACTGACTTCATAATTTAATGCCTTGAAATTGGGCCTTTGCCTCTTTAAGAAAGCCCTGCTCTTTCCATAACTCCCCCTTCGAGAGGTCATCACAATATTGCTCCACCG
Source organism: Xiphophorus couchianus (assembly GCF_001444195.1). Taxonomy (NCBI): domain Eukaryota; kingdom Metazoa; phylum Chordata; class Actinopteri; order Cyprinodontiformes; family Poeciliidae; genus Xiphophorus; species Xiphophorus couchianus. The sequence goes on along the minus strand of NC_040234.1, from coordinate 19,806,856 downwards.
TTAAGCCTTTAAAAACATTTTTACTAGCGTTGCACTGAGAAGTAGCTCGTATAATGAGCTCAGAAGATGAGCTAGTTCCACTATGTGTTTGCTAATTGCTGCTGGCTAGTTTGACGGAGTTGAGTCAGGGAGTCACGGAGCAGGGCTGTTCTGTGAGGCGGAAGCTTGGAAACTCCAGCACTGGAAGGAGCTTCATCCTGAGGCAGCGCTGAGTTCCCCCCAGCATTTTGCACAACTGAATAGTTGCCATGGGAGATTAAAGTATTTCTCAAACATGTGTAAAAGAATCAGTGCAACACTGAAAGTATGTATGTATGTTTTGATGAGGGAATAACATTATAACATGATGTAAAGCTAAAACAAAAGTTTATTTTACATAATACTGTCCCTTTAAACTTTTAAAATGCTCATGTTTACAGAATAGAATAACGTCAAATTATGTACTATATATTTAAAGTGATGGAGCAATATTGATGAAAATCTAGGAAGTGTGATGTCCATTCAACCACCTTGAGAAAATATACAATAAAATCACATTTTTTGCAGTTAAAACTTAACTGTGTGACTGGACACTAAATACCATTCTTTTTGTCAAAATAACATCCCCTCACTTAGACTGAAAAAAGTATCAGTGAATAACAATTTTGAAGTTTAGAAACTGGATCTCCTCCCAAACCTGGACTAAAGCATCCGCCAAGTCCTGGACAGTCTGTGGTGCAACGTGACTTTGGTGGATGGAGCAAGACATGATGTCCCAGATGTGCTCAATCAGATTCAGGTCTGGGGAACGGGCTGGCCAGTCCATAGCTTCAATGCCTTCATCTTGCAGGAACTGAAGACACACTCCACCCACATGAGGTCTAGCATTGTCCTGCATTAGGAGGAACCCAGGGCCAACCGCACCAGCATATGGTCTCACAAGGGGTCTGAGGATCTCATCTCGGTACCTAATGGCAGCCAGGCTACCTCTGATGAGCACATGGAGGGCAGTGCGGCCCTCCAAAGAAATGCCACCCCACACCATTACTGACCCACTGCCAAACTGGTCATGCTGAAGGATGTTGCAGGCAGCAGACCGCTCTCCACGGCGTCTCCAGACTCTGTCACGTCTGTCACATGTGCTCAGTGTGAACCTGCTTTCATCTGTGAAGAGCACAAGGCGCCAGTGGCGAATTTGCCAATCCTGGTGTTCTCTGGCAAATGCCAAGCGTCCTGCACGGTGTTGGGCTGTGAGCACAACCCCCATCTGTGGACGTCGGGCCCTCATACCATCCTCATGGAGTCGGTTTCTAACCGTTTGTGCAGACACATGCACATTTGTGGCCTGCTGGAGGTCATTTTGCAGGGCTCTGGCAGTGCTCCTCCTGTTCCTTCTTGCACAAAGGCGGAGGTAGCGGTCCTGCTGCTGGGTTGTTGCCCTCCCTCCCTCCGCGTCTCCTGGTGTACTGGCCTGTCTCCTGGTAGCACCTCCAGCCTCTGGACACTACGCTGACAGACACAGCAAACCTTCTTGCCACAGCTCGCATTGATGTGCCATCCTGGATGAACTGCACTACCTGAGCCACTTGTGTGGGTTGTGGAGTCCGTCTCATGCTACCACGAGTGTGAAAGCACCACCAACATTCAAAACTGACCAAAACATTAGCCAGGCAGCATAGGTACTGAGAAGTGGTCTGTGGTCCCAACTGCAGAACCACTCCTTTATTGAGTGTGTCTTGCTAATTGCCAATAATTTCCACCTGTTGTCTATTCCATTTGCACAACAGCAGGTGAAATTGATTGTCAATCAGTGTTGCTTCCTAAGTGGACAGTTTGATTTCACAGAAGTTTGATTTACTTGGAGTTATATTGTGTTGTTTAAGTGTTCCCTTTATTTTTTTGAGCAGTGTATATAGATTTTTTATGCAGCATATTAAAGCTTGTAATCCAGCATCATGAATAAATTCTTCTTATAGATGCCTGGAAAACAATATTGTTTTATCATATTTTAAACCTGACTCTGTGCTTTACATAATAAGTGGCTCTATCCCCAAAAATCATTATTTCATATTACCTGAAAAGCCATCTTGCACCACTGGCACAAATCAAGTGCAGTACACTGAATGAATTGATGCAGTGAACACTGTGAATTCCATCACTCCGAAAACAAGAACAGTTTTGTTAAAGCAAAGCCTGCTTTATCTGTTCTGATTGTGTATCATTTTAAAACAACTAGCAGCCACTAAAGTAAAATCCACATTTCTCCTTTTGATGAAGTTGCTTTCTGTGATAGACAGATGCGCATTTTGCATCATCTGCACCGATAGGCACCTCAGGGATAGCAACATGCTGATAGGTGCTGGGGAGCAGACAGCTGTCAGACTCTAACTCTGCATTTCAAATAACCTCCCCTTCAATGAGGACTACAAAAGAAACAGGGCTGATCCAGACCTACTGGTGTCAAATGCACCAGATTTCTTCTATCATCCCCGCCATTGGAAGCCTACATCTAGACATCCAAGGTCAAGCTTTTGCATTGCATCCTATTGAAAGTGATTATGTCTAGATATAGACATACTGTAAATCTTTTATAGACATATTCATTTTCTTTTACAATTGTAGAATTTACTAAAGGAAATTAAAGCCAAAAATATGAAGTATCATACAAATATGCACTGACGAGATTTGTGCACAACTCTCATGAAGTATAGAAGCTCCTTTAAGATTGTCAATTACATGATTTGCAATTGACACATGTTGATCAACTAAGATGTGCACACAGAATTGGGTGTTGAAGTTTATCCACCTGTTTTGGTTCTGATAACCTTTGGTAGTAGCAGAGCAGTTATGAACATAAAATGAATAAGTGAAGAGCATCAATAAGATAAAAAGCAATTGCAGTTGGAGACACAGCAAGTATAGAGAACAGCGTTACACTATGATTCTCCACCGTGTGTAATTTGAAAATGCGTTATTCCACAGAATAAGATGTAGGTTGGAATTCAAAAGTTGCGCCTGCATTTGAAACTGCAGACCAGTCAGGCGGCCTATACTTATCCCTGAGCCAAAAGGGAAAACCAATAAAGACTACTTTAATATCAGAACAGGATCATTGAGCAATGGAGGAAGACAGCCTGGTCTGATCAATCACTTTTCTTTTACATTGCAGGTATGGCCTAGCATGTGCACATCACCTTTTTGAGAAACACATAGTAAAAAGATGTATTATGGGAATAAGGCAAGCTGTAAGAAGCATTGTTATGCTGTAGGGAACCTTCGTATCATAGTTTTAATTCATGTTTCCCAGGCCTGACATTTAAGAGGTATAAAGACACGCTATTAAGGGGTGCCATACAATAATATAAAAGTCAGTTAAATTAATCCATCAAACACTGTAAGACACAACATGTATAATAAACAATGTACTATATAGCCATATATATTTTTTTTGATATCATAATCACACTAATTATATCCCTAGGAAACAGTAGTTATGGCACCACTGCTCAAAAATTGAATCAACATTAAGCAAGGCGATTTACCAGTGAGCCCACAGTGTGGCAGGTAGAAAAGCTAGAGGTAACATTGTTGATGGGAGAGAGATGAAAAATAGGCGTCCTCTCATCATGCCTTCATCACCATGGCACCGCAGGTTGCCAAGGGGAGCCAAGAGTTATGGCAGATAAAGGGAGAGCAAATCTTCTAGACCTGTTGCCATTTAGGCTCCCACTTCTACCTATTAATTTCTATCAGGAGAAGGGAGAATGGCTTGTGCACATGTTAGCAGCAGTAGAAAAAACTATGACCCTGTGCTGAAGCACTGTATGGAGCTGCATTAGGGTAAGATTCTATGCGTAGATATAGAAGCATATGCAAACAAACAAATATGAAGTTTCAAATTCAGGTCTTGTTTTAAATCAGTTTAAAACAACTCTTCCACAGCTATATAATACTTAACCTTACACATATTGTGCTGTCAAACACTGTGTGAAAATATTCAGACTATTTCAACAAATCCACATCATAAACAGATTTGTTATACCATAGTTAAAGCTAGAGAAAGATAAATGTGTCATTAATTGTAAAAATGTTTTTGCCTTGATATGAATAATTTGTTTGAAAAGCATTCTTGAAATGTTTGTGAATCAGATACAGCAGGATTGTTTGTCTTTGCTACAAAGCAAATCTTAACATTTGCCCCACAATGTGTTTGTTTCTGAGGCTTTTAAACTTCAAATTACAAACTATATAAACACAATAAAACCATTGACAAACATAGAACTTAATTGTGTACATGTCTTCTAAAATTGTTTATTCATTTCTGAATGTATCACAAGATGATTGTAGACACTTCCCGTAAGGGATGACGTGTTTAAACATGAGTATGCACAACAGACAGCAGACTTAGGTGGAACCTAAGAGATTAAATGAAAACTTGCTCAAAGATTCTTGTTGACAAAATGTGGGCAGAGCGATAATAATATAACAGTTAACCTACTCGTAATCCTCACTGTTTTTTAAAGTTCAAGATTTCTTCCAAACAACTAAATTTGGACATTTTACATTGCTACTCAGCAATTTAAACAAAGTTATTTTCTGTTTAAACCTCAGACTGCTCTGTTTGAAGTGAGACTGAACATCTCAGTTACAACAAAAGAGCTCCCCGATACTGCCAGGGGAACGTTGAACCAGTACAAGAGGGAAAGGGCTCAAAAGAATTGGAAGTCAGTCATTTTGTTGTATTGAAAATTGTCCACTTGTGGTGGACATTCAAAACCACCGTTCAAGCAGCCTCACCCTGAATGCAGACTGGGTCAGGTAAATTAAACAAAGACCCTAAAATTTCACCTCTGACCAGGAGGTCAGCATAATCAAAATACACAGTTTTAGGGGTAGAACCTCATCCCAAATGGGGATGCTTTGCTACAATAGAACCAAGCCAGCTAACCTCTATAGAATAATCAACTTAATCTGTCATGTCTTAGTGTGTACTGCAAGATAAAAAAAAAATAAAAAATAAGCTGAAGTGTAACTCAACCCTGCAACATGACAGTGACCCAAAACATATCAGTAAAGCCTTCAAGGGATGGATTAATAATTGGAAAGCCTGAGGTGAGTCAAAGCCCAGCTCTTGATCACAGTTTGATTCTGGGTTGTGGACTAACTTGAAGCATTCTGCAAATGAAGGAAGCTCCCAAAATATCTCAGAGCTTAAAACGTTAAGAGGACTGATGTGAAAGAGGGATGGAGGGAAATAAGAAACACCTCACTGTAGTTATTCCAGCAAGAGTACAGGAACTATTAAAGGGTATGATGTCGTAGCCTTTTCTTTCATTTGACAGAACCCTTAGGCAACCCGAAAGATTTTAGACACCATATCTACACTGTATGAATATAGTTTACATTGACAAGACAAGATTTATCCTGGCAACAGTTGTGAAGAAGTGCGGGGGGGGTAATCTAGCGGCATTGTCTACAATAAAAACTTTTTTCTCTGCCTGAAGGTTGACAGAATAGTCAAATCTCAGTCTTTGTAGAGTTTCTATTTTAATAAGTTTGGAAGCTATGTATCATTTTTCTTTCTCTTCATAATTATGCAGTTCATGGTGTTGGTCTCTATGCCACACAATCACCAAAAATAAAAAGTGATTAAAAAACAGATAATTGTTTATAGTGTAACTTGGCATCAATTTGAAAATCACAAGGCTTGTGCATATTCTTCCAAAGTGATATATATTGGATTAGAGATGACATTTTTATTTTTTTATGCATATTTGTGGGTATTTTGATGGTACTATTTTGATAATAACCATAATTCCTCATTTCCCACTGGGTTCTGTTCAGTGGTTATAAATAGAAATAATATGTCTTTCCTTAGTGTTTTACTCATTGTGTTTAGTGATCTGATATTTATTTTCTGTATATTTAAAGAAACATGTATTAACCTTTTTCAAGTTTATTGGTAAAGGCGGAAGCTTTTTTATTGAATCTCTCAGCTGAAAGTCTTCCTTTTCTTTTTCAAATGCATGCTTACCTTCTAGGTAAGGAAAAGAAACCATACATCACCTGTTTTAATTAAACATACCCTCATAGTGAAGTAGTGACAGCTGCAGAGAAATGAGACAAGAGAAAGATCAATTACCATGAGAGAGATGAAAAGAGTCAGAAAGGAGAGTGAGAACAGAGAGTGACATTAGTGAAGATGGAGAGAGCAGTCACTGTGACAGAACACAGCAAGGATGTGAAAAAAAAAATCAGTCGTGATTATAAGTCAGGTGTCCTGCCTGATGGGCCAAGCCCTCTACCTGGGCTGCAAAAAGAGAGACTCATCTACAGGGTGCCTGACAGCCCTGTTGTAGTCTATTTCTTTAACAACATGCAGTCCGTTTTCTGTTACACAAGGGTTTGATGGAAGTTATGTATCACAGCAACTCAGACTTTGGGATGGCATGACCTCACAACAGGTTGGATATTGATTTTAGTAGGAACCCTTGATTTCAAAATGTTTTTGTTCACACACTAGTTAGAGAGTAGCAGCACATTCAGAGGTGTATGTCCTATTTCAATGTCCATTGCGTTTTATTCCAGCATCCTCAGGTAAGAGCATTCTGTCAACAACTAACCAAAACTGAGTAAAAACTGTAACTGTGTGTAAATATGAAGTAACCTGTTAATTATGTAAGACAGAGAGAAAATGAGAGAGAGAGGAAGAAAGTTGTTTTTTAAGATGAGAAAACGAACTCAATGTGATGGGAAGCAAATTCTGACCTCGGGTCCAGTTGTGAGGTGAAATGTATCTTTGTAGTTTAAAAAAAAAGATTTTTAGGTTCTAATAAAGTTTTTTAGGCCGTTATTTAACAGGCTGAACAGGAAATTGGGAGGAGAGAGAAGGAAATGACATGCAGCAGATTCCCCAGGACTGGGAATTGAACCCAGGTTGACAAACAAAACCTAGAAGTAACATCCTAAACAAAACATAATTTACAGTTTTACTGTAAATCTGGTTAAAATAATAATTGAATTATTCATTTCTTAGCCCCTTTTCCTTCTCTTTTATACAAGCAGACAGCACATAAGCTCAACAACACAAAAGCTTCATATTTATTACAAAATATTTATCTAAGAATCAATTTCTTCCTGTAGTGGAAATGATTTCTGAATAAGTTCTCTGTTTTCATACTTTCATGGATTGTTCTTCTTTTTACCTTTTCTACAATTTTTCATGTTAAATTGCACTTTTTTGTTAAGTTTCTAATATTATCTTGAATCTGTATTTCTAAATAAAGACTAACTGAAAGATCACACAGTAACTTTTATTTTTGATAAAACCTGCTGTTTCTTATAACAAACAAACCAGATAAAACAAGTTTGGGCTTCTTCAGGGTCCGGAGTATTAAATTATGATTACAATTATCATCTATTACTATGTACAGATTAAACTCTAATCTTCATTTAACATCCTGGAACCTGAAGAAGTCCAAACCTGTTAAATCAGCTTTTTTATGTTTGGTATAAAAAGAAAAATAGGATTAAAAAAAAGAAAAACCGGTAAATGGACTGAACTTGTGTCGTGCCTTGCTAGTCATGTTGACCACTCAAAGCGCTTCACACTACAGTCACATTCACACCGACATGCAGGTCAGGGGGCAACTTGCCGCTAAGTGCCCCGCCCCGGGGCAGCTCAACATGTGGCTGAGGAAGCTGGAATCGAACTTACAACCTTCTGGTCACAAGACGACCACTCTACCCACTGAGCCACAGTCGCACTAAAACAGCCACTGCATGATCCTTTTGCTAGTCTTCTTTAAAATACAGATTAAACAGTTTAATGAGCTGCAATTCAGTGCAATTTAATATAAAAAGCGAGTAGAAACGGTAAACTAAAGGACAAACCATAAAAGCACAAATACAGTGAAAATAAACAGAAATCATTACTTTTAAAAGAAGACATTTTAATTCTTAAATCAATACGTTGCTATAAAAATTGAGCCCAGTGTTGTTGCGGCGCTAAAGCAGCGAAGGGAAAAGGGCTAACGTACGGCTAATTCAATTAATTTGACAAGTTTAACAATAAAGCTGCACACGTGTTTGGGGTTTCTTCAAATCTTTGGGGGCAATTTGCAGTGACCAACTGACCTGACCTACATGTTTTAGGAGACGTGGGGGGAAACCGGAGCACCCGGAGAAAACCCACGCAAACACGGGGAGAACATGCAAATTCCACACAGATGGTGTCTGTGAAGACGCAGCGCTAACCGCTGCACCACCGTGCTGCCCACGTTTTTTCCAATTGGGTTGGGAAGGGATCTATTTTCTAGTTTGTCAATGGGGGGAAAAACTTTTTAAATTTGGTCTTGACGGAGCGTGGCATGGCGCCCCGCTCACAGAGGATACATCCTCCATGCGTTTGATTCCAGTCCTCGGTTCGTCTCCTGCACGTCTTTCTCCTTCTCTAAATATCAAAATCAAGAACTTTAGACATGTTCTTGATTGTCTTCACTCGTTTGTTTCTTTTTTGGCTTCTTCCATTGCAAAGTGTTTTGTACTTTTTTCCAAAATGAAATTTTAGATTTTTTCTTTTTACCATCTGGATTGTCCAAATCCTCCAGGATGGTTTCTCCAGCAACCTCGGTCTCTTCTGAGGATTCTGGATCAGTGGAAGAACCTGATAAAGGTTCTCCTGAGAGTTCCTCCTCTGAAGAAACCTCTTGATTTAAGACTTTAACTTGGTTCTGTGAGTCTTCTTCCTTCTCTTGGGAAACTGTGATGGGTTGTTGTTGGAAACCTTCTTCCTCGGCCAGCAGTAGATCGTCTCTTGCTCTTTGTAAATCATTTTTCACACAAATGATCTCCTCCTGGTGTTTTTCTGCTTGATGTTTAAATGCAGTGACTTCGGTTTCAAACCGGCTGTTTAGCTCCATGTACAAACCGTTAACATTCTCCAGCTCAGCCTTGGCACTCCTTTCCTTGTCTTGCAGGATTTTATTCTCTGTTGTTGTGATTTCTTGGAGGATGTCTAGAAGCTTGTCTAGAAGCTTCTTGTCCTCCTCTGTTTGCTCCAGGTGAGCCTTTCTCTCCTGCTCTACCTGATGCTTGTATGTCTCGATTTCTCCTGACATTTTGTGGAAGAGCTCCTCCTTCTCAGCTCTCATATTGTCTAGAAGCGTCTTGTCCTCCTCTATTTTCTCCAGGTGAACTTTTCTCTCCTGCTCTACCTGCTGCTGAAGTTTTTCGATTTCTTGTTTCAGCGCAGAATGTTTTCTCTCTTGGATAAGCTTTTCTTTCTTTTCTTTGTTTGAAAGAGCACTGATTAAGCCTTGTTTTTATTATCAGGCTTAAGACTCAAAAATTGTAAATGAGCGATAGTTGTACTAGTATTGTTGTGTCTTGTTTATTGTTGTCATAGCAACTGCCTACCAAGATGGCTGTCAGTTAAAATAAAGAAAGTTGTAATCTATATTTTCAGTTTGTTTTCATTAGCTTTTTAACGGCACAATGTCGTTCTTATTATAAGTAGTTTTTCTCCATTAATTCCCATTTGTACTTATATCAGCAGAAATGTTTCAGTGTTTATTTTGTTTCAGTGTTTGTTGTTTTGTTATTTTGCTAACAGCAGACGATGCTAGCCCATATGTGAATGTAGCATTACATTATGTATTGTAGCTGCAGACAGAACAGCTTGTGTACATCAATCGGACCAGAGACCGCTCCAAAAGCAGGAAGTGAACTACAGTGCAGGGCATTCTGGGTAAATACAATCAAAACAAATGTGCTAGCCTAGCGCTAGCAGGAGAAATGGCTTATAGCTTTGAGCAAAAGCCAAAAAGAAAATCTACAACCGCTAAACTCTGAGGCCTCCATTTTGTTTACATTTAGTGAAGCAAGGAAGTTGTGCTCAGTTTCCTCTTCAGATGTTTTCGTGTCGTTTCCTTCAGTAGTACTTGATGCAGCGCCCCCACAGGCGAGGAGAGGAACAGGTTTTCCAAACCACTAAACAAAAATATTATCCTGAAAAATGGCCATCATGCTGAAATTCGAGTGGCTAATTGAAAATTGTGTATTGATGATTCATGAAAATGTGTATTGATGATTTCGATGATGACAAAATGTAATATTTGTTTCTGGTTTCTCAATTGGTGACTATATGTTGTTTTTAGGACTTAATTTTTTATTTTCAATTTAATTCAAATGTAAAGATTTGAATTAAATTGTACATTAAGAAACTTGGGATGCTCAAACCTAAACTGGATTATTTTAAGAGTTTCTTTAGGACACAGTTTGAGTAAAAAAAAATTAAAAATTTCAAAAATGAGCTTGGGAGAAAGCATGTGTTGTCTTTAGAATATTTACATTAGATTATTTTTATTTATCTTTAGATGTTATTCACTGTTTCAATATGCTTTACAATGTAAAAATAAATAGGATTTTGTATAATATTTTTTGTAATGTTTTGTGTAGCTTAGAGAGATGCTACACAAAATTAGGTCAAACATTTAACTGGGACAGACCTTGCATTGGATGTTTTATGGCATGCATGATCTCTTTCTAAAAAGGCTGCAGGGCAGCACTGCTCTTCCCCTTCTGATTTTAGCACTTCTTTAGGAAGTGCTAAAAATTATGATTTATCAATACATTGCAAACACCAAAACACTTTAGAAATTATATATTTTTTGACGTGGAACTAATTAATCTCAACTAAATTTTAGATGCTCACCACAGTTGTGCATTAACTCTCATCAAGATTAAAAGAGAAAAGTTAATCTCACATGTAACTGAGAAAAAACATCAGCATGACCTTTTCCAATATGCATCACAGTTTTACATCCAAAGATAATGTCCAGTTGAATTTGCTTTGATGCACTGTCCATACTTAATGCATGAAAAGGACTGGGTTTATTGGTCTTTATGCAATGACTCATTGGTGGGAAATATACTATAAAATAGACATTAAACACAAAAGTAAAAATCAGATGTTAACTTCATGGCAGTACGTTATCAGAAACAAACGCTTATCACTTAACACTGAATTAATAACAAGCAAAAAAATGTGTTTATAAAACATAAGCTCTTTTGAAATACTGCTTAGACACAAGAAATTTACAGTTGGTAAATTTTGCAACAGATGTTTACTTCATGGCACTTGGTCACCAGAAAACTCACTCATGTCTTAGAAACAGATTATTGTTCAAAAAACATAAGATTTCTTCTGCTCTTTTGAAAAACTACTTACTACTTAAAAATTGTGCAGTTGGTGAATTTTGCAGAATAGTGAAAATGTTTTGTTTTTGTCATTGGTGGTGTAAAAAAAGAGGATAATTTAACGTTAACTTTGGACAAAAAGTTTTGGCTCTTTCCTCTTTTCTCTCCCAAGTCCCTGGCGAGTGACGCTCTCCGTGGGCGACGTGCAGCGACTGCGCGCTGCTAAAACGAAACAACAACAAAGCGTGTTGACGTCACAGATCACAGAGTTTAATCTCATACAAAGCAATCAACAACAAAGCTGGAGAGGAACAGAGATATGCATTTTTCTCATAAAAATAAAGACACACAAGGGGAAACAAACAGACACGAAACAAAGACAAACAAAAAGCAAAGACGTCTTTGGAGAGAGAGCCAATGCAAAAAGCAAAAAAGTGGCAACTTTCTGACAATTTAGTGATGACACTAAATTTTATACTGAGTGGGTGTTTTCCTATTTAATTTATGCATTCTAGGCATTCCTCTTGTTGGCCAACTGGAAACTCCCAGGGAAACTTGGAAACTCCCCTCAATCTACGCAAAGATCAAAGGACCATCTGCCTTCTACCGAAACAAAAGAGCGGATAGCTGGCCCTGACCCCCGTGGCTCCCACAGTCATTCTGAGTATAGAACGATCCTGAGATAAGACCTCACAGATACCTGAGAAATCTAAAGTCTCTGTCTCCCAAGGAAAATGCTAATTTTATGGCTTCGCCTGTGGCCTGGCCTCACAGTGGGGGTCCCATTGAGAGATCTCCCTTAATCTGCATTTGGTTCCTGCGTCTCTGAATGCTTACCCATCTGGTTTAGTTTCAAATGCTTAACACAAACCTGTTTAAAATAAGAGTGTTCCATATATCTTCTAAGATTAACTGTATTAAGCATTATATATAATCATATTTCCTTAACAGTGAGAAATATATTATAAAACAGACATTAAACACAAAAGTAAAAATCAGCTTTGAATTGTAAACGGTGTTTACTTCGTGGCAATTCGTTACCAGAAAAAAACATTAATCTTAACACCAAATTGATAACAATTAACAATATTGTTTATAAAAAGCTCTTTTGAACTACTGCTTATCTGCTTAGACACAAGAAATTTGCAGTCGATAAATTTTGCAAAAGAAAAATCAAATGTTTACTTCGTGGCAGTTCATTCCAGAAAATATGCTCATCTCTTAGCAGCAGATTGTTATTGTTAAAATAGCATAAGATTTCTTCTGCTCTTTTGAAATACTACTTATCTTATACTACTTTTAACAAGATTTGTGCAGTTGGTGAATTTTGCAGAAAAGTGAAAATGTGTTCTTTGTCATTGGTGGAAAATATAGTATATCTCAAAAATGAATGACACTCCTAATAGCGGTTATTTCACTAGCCTTAGCTTTGATGCTCAATGGAAATGGAAACTCAGTGTGGAAAATGGATAACTTTCACTTAATATGCACATATACAGTACATGTTAACATAAACATTAAGCACATTTAATGTCTTATGATGCAAATGTGTAGCAACACTCATTATTAAATCTAATTCCTTTCACAAAAATGAATTACTTATTTCCAACAAAAATATATTTTCACTGTGCCACTTGGTAAAATTAGAAATATCCTCTAAATTCAGCTTTTTATGACACCATATATGATTTTTTTTTTTGCACAGTATTTTTAACAGTACAAATAAAAAAAAATGCAAGCATCTCTCACTACCATCATAGCCTTCTGACATTTTTCACACCTTTTCCACAGTAGCACTGCAAATAATATTTCTAGGCACAGCCGAGTGTTGGTGTTGAAAAATGAAAACAACAGATACCAGGACAATTTAAAAGAAAGCCACGATGATAAAATAAGATGAAATGAGGACAGCAAAACAGACTACTGTCGTTTATATTCACCTCTGTATCCCTATATGCCATTACCCAAACATACACAGAAAAATGTAGAGACATCTATTTATATTAGCTGTGAGAATGGGGTTTCACACTGCAGAGAACCAAATGTAAGTCAAAAAAAAGACAAAATAAAAGCAACATGTGTTTTTTAATATAGATTTTAAACGTTTGAAGGAAATAACATTTTCAATAAAATGTACAGATGCTATAAATTGTGAAAAAAGGGGAAGTTGATTGTTAGAAATTGTGATCAATCATGACACACAGGCCTATAATAACCTTCAAGTTTTACTCTGTTCACAAATGCTGTTTTCTTCATGGATGGAGTCATTCCATTTTCAAACGCTCTTTCTGTGTATAGGGTTCAGCATTTATCTAAATGACTGACTATGAAGTGACCTTTCCAATTGGCATATGTTTATTCATCTGCTTTCTTGTGTCAAGAGTGAGGAACCTCATATGCCAACCTACGCAGTTTAAAACAAATGTGTTATGTTTCACACTTAATCAGACATATGGACGTAAAGCACTAGTTTTATTGCAGCACTTAAAGTGATAGGAAACACTAAAATGACATTGGCACTCTCATTTGCTTTGTATGTGCAAACATCACAGCACAGGACAAAATTAGTTCCCTAGAGAGTGAAGCATGTCCGATAATATTCATCATACTTTTCTAGCATTGCTTGATTAAACATTTTTTACAGGTAGAAATAAGTATGCAGAAACATGAGATGGCAATTAAGTTCAAGGGGGAAAACAATGTTTGAGAATAGTCAGTGGACTAGTAATTTTTATGAAATCAAATATTTTTATTCTATTAAGATAATGTAAATGCCATACTTTAAAAGTTAATTCATGGATCCAGTCAGCAGAGCATCTATTAAGACAGACTTATGAGTGACAAAGAATACCAGAGATGAGGACTTGAGGTTCAGACTCCAGCTTGAGTCAGACTTAGCTGCAAATTAGACTTGTCCAAGAAAACTCGACTTGGAGTCCTGATCGGAAACGTGGTTAATATTTTTTTATCTTGTGTAATGAAGGGTGAAAAGAAACCTGGACTACATACTGCTGCTGCAGCACATGTTTTGCTGTGAAAGAATTGTCCTTGATTTTTAGTCAGGGTCATTCGTGGATTTTGGTCTGTATATGTCAGGCCAATCTCATCATGTAAGCTGTAGCTCCACAATGATGATCACATTAATGTCTCTCCATATGAATGCTGTATTAGATCACTGGATGATTTAGGAAACCAAATAAATGGCAAAATATTTTCTATGCTAGCTGCAACATTACAGGATTATAAATATTTAAATAAAAGTACTTCTGGTTTTGTGCTTTTACAAGTTTGACATGCTGTAAATTAATACAACTATAAGGTCATTTTACCTTAAATTTGAACATCTTTACTATTTAGAATTGAGAAAGGAGCTTTTAAAGCAGATTTAGCAGACATTTTCCTTAATAGTCAAAGTCTCCACCCTAAACTGAGGAGGAGAAACCACCCAAACACTAATACGTCCAATTGTGAAAGAGTGGACAATATGAAGACAAGAATAAATATCCATTAACTTTTTTCAATGAGAAAAAAGTAAAGCATTTTGTTTGATGAATTAAGAAAATCAATAGCATCAAATCCATCTATTATTTTTCTTAAAGCATAAATATATTTTTCCTAAGGGGTAGATGTTATACTGCGTACATTTAAAAAAATTAAAAGTAGCCTTTGCAAGTATATCAAATGCCAAAAAGAAATGTTAGATGACTCAAAAATTATTGTTAATAAATAAATGTTAAACAATATTTGTTTAATTAGTAAGTAATTACGGCCTAAGGACAAACAGTAAAGGTGTCTTAGTCTATAATCATGCAAGGAACTGAAAAATACTAATGCAAAATAGATGTGTGCTTCAGTAAACTAGTATTTCAATATTCCAGAATTTCAAATATTTTAAATTCATCCCCACAATCATTAATAGATTATGATAAATAATAACCACTTATGCAGTTTATAGGACATTTACAACACCTTCATTTTGTTCTGAGAGATCGCCTAAAACCTATTCTGGTGTAAAATAGAATGAAAAAAGTATAACAAGCAACATACAGTACAAGAGCAGGCCTACAAAATATGGTACTTCCAAAAACCAATTAAAAGGAGGATATCTTCTGTTCATCCCTCATGTGTGCAGCGCTCTTTGGGTGAGAAGCAGGTCATCAGAGGAAATGCAATGATTTAGGTGTAAGTTCAACCATTATTACCCCATAAACTGTCTCCAAATCGTGAAGGTGTTTTCTTTGAGACCTTTCTAAGACTCTTTATATGCTTCACCATGACTATAAAAGATAAACAAATGTGGAGTTGTCATGCATGTTTAAATTAGACTGGTTTCACAGAGTGTTTGTTTATGCATTAAATGCTTGATTGCATCAGATAAAATGTTTACTGAAACATGGTGAAAATACTAGTAATTTTGAATACACTTTTATAATACTTAAGATGTGCCTAAATATTTCCGCTAGTGCATGTATTTTTGTCCTCTTGATTTATTTTACTGAACTTGTGAGATGGTGTGTGTAACGGTGTGTGTATACAAATACAGCAGAGAAAGGATAAACCCAGCATGGTTCATATCAAATCAGTGTGAGGGATTGCTATGTTTGGTGTTTAAATTTGTATTTCAGCTTCGCCGAACAAACACTGCTCTCTGATATCTCAGTATCATGCTTTGACACATTCTGCTATTCCAAGCAGAACCAAAAAATTGAGGCGATAAGCTGACCTTGAAGTACAACATGTATCAGTGGTACACACAGTGGAGCAAAACTACTATCAACACAACAGTCCACTTACTGTTGTATGGATATTATTATAGTAATAAATTTTTTATTCTGAAAGATAAGAAAAGTGTATTTTTTATGTAAAAATACTGCACCTGCTGTTGTGACATGTACAGCACCTTACTAAAAGTTCAACCTGATTATTTCCATGTTACAACCACAAACCTTGTGTATTTTGTGAGATTTTATGTGATAAACCAAAATAAAGTAACACATCTTTCTGAATGAGTAGTAAAATTATGAAGGGCAGTCATATTTGTTGCAAATAAACCTCTGAAAAGGATGATTGAGTATGTATTCAGCCCATTTTGACATACATTGGAGCCAACATTGGCGCAGTTAGGTAGCCTTCAGAAGCTACCTAACTGCTAAACAGAGACAATCTTTGAGTAGTTTAGATGTTCAGTGGTTCTGTAACGTCCTCTGAGGTCTGTGAAAGACCATCTTTAAAAAATTATTACAAAGTCCAATGTATAAACCAAATTGTGACAAGAAACTAAAATCACAGCACCACATAGTGGCAACTACAGTGAATTTTAAACAGAGACACAATGACATCTAAATGTGGAACATTTTCCCAATCAACACCAATACCAGTTTTCAGATAGTGGTGTCATGTAAACTAAGCCTTAGGGGGTTTAACCTATGGGAGGCAACTTCTCTCCCTCTTTATTCATCTCCCATGGACTTCCGCAATGATTTGACAACCACTCCTCCAGTCAAACAACCACCCAGACTCTTGAGAATTTGTTTCCAACTTTAAAATTGATGTTCACAAAACCTCTCCATCATATCTGAAGAACTCTACAATTTTACATGAATGAATGGGCAAAATGTTAATTCTCCAAACTACAAGCTGTAATTGTGCTAAAAGGCTGTTCGTTGAAGCATTGACTCAGGGGTCGAATTTGAATACACACCACATTTTTCACATTCTGCATCTAAAAAAGTTTACTAGGCATGTACTCATTTTCTTCCACTTAACAATTGTGTCACAATTGTTAGTCTATAAGACACACACATGTCGGGGTGTGTGTATGTGTAGATGTAGATAAACTCTGTTCTAATGTGACAAATTGTGGTTAGTTCAAGGGGTATGGATATTGTTAGAAAATATTAACCTAGTTTATTTTCTTATTGTTCAAATAATTTATTTAAATTGTTTTATAATTATCATGCTACTGATGTGCTTTTCACATTTATTGCAACATTTTACCCACAGTTTTAACTTTAGTTAAGGACATGTTAAAAAAAAAACTTTCCAAAAAAAAACAATGTTCTTTAATGGCCTTTCTATTGGTTTGTCAAAGGTCCTCTGCAAACTGTCTCTTTCAGCATGAGAGTTCCCCAGAGACAAGAAAGAAGATTATTTCACATACACTTCTGAACTGCAAGCTGACTCCAAACCAAATAGCATCAGTCGTTTCATCTCCTCTGCTGGCTCATGGTCATAAAGAAGGTAGCTCATTGTCCGTGAAACAATTTCAGCCTGAGGAGGAGATGGCCTGTTCCAATACTTGCTTCTCCCTGCTGCTAAATATAAAACATTCCTGACACACAGTATACAGTATTTTGATAAAGCAGGGGCACCGCAATTTGCATTGGAAATGGATTTTGCATCTTTTGGTATTTCTTGACAAAATGAGTATCAGGTTTTGATACTATTTTCTGACCACCATGCAGAATCACACAAGAGGATGAAGAATGTAAAATCAACCAGAGTTTATTTGGAGCTACAATATGGATGGAGAATTGATATGGATTGCTGTCCAGAGGTGACAAGTTTTGGGGAGAGGATTACCTAAAAAGCATGTGTAAGCTCAAGATTGCCATTTCCCTGAAGCTGTGTTATTAGAGAAAAAACAACCCAACATTACAAGAAAACTGTTTGTCTGCCATCAAACAGACAAACTAACTAGCCTGTACATTCACAGCAGGTTTTGCAGTGGAGGAAGCGCTACAGTACAGTAGAGCACAAAGTGGAGGATGTGAGCAGCACATACAGAGCATGATTGACAGTGCTAAGACATTCCTCCTGGCTCCGCTTATTTCCAACTGAGATTGGTGTATTTCTGCAGAGACAGAGTAGATTGATTGTTCACAGATTATCTATCTCATGCTATACTGGCACAACATAGTGACAGTTTTAACAAATATATATATATATATATATATATATATATATATATAAAATACATAAAAGTTTACTGCCGCTTTAAAGTCTTACAGTTATTGAAGTCCAATATCAAAATATAGCAGTATTTGAATGCACCATAGCTTAATTATAGTTTAATTATCCATTGCTTTCATAACACTGAGGAGCAGAAAATGGGTAAGAGAGAGACTCATTACATCTGTGAATTGTCAATGCTTAGTCAGTAAAACTCCTTGCTGGATTATTAGACCAATCCCTTTTAATCAGACAACTGTTCTACACAGATACCATGATGACAGAGGCCCAATTCTTTCTGTTCAACTGATAACATATTTGATAAACTGCGTCAGTGCAGCAGGAAAAGCATCTCCCTCAGCCATTATCTAGAAATTAAGCACCATACTGCTCCATCTTACATTTACTGCTAAGTTACACCAAGTGTTATCTGGCCATAATACATAATACTGTCAGCCTTACTTGTTTAACATGTACAAGTAACATAAGTGTGGTAAACAATGAAACTGTAACATAAAGCTGCATACTCCATGTGACATAGGAACAGAGTGTAGAATTGCAATAGTGTGATAGCGGTGTAATTATTATTGGTCTAACACTGAAATATATTTAGTGGGTGTTAAATTAATGTCTTGTAAAAAAAAATAGCATTTTTCTCCACATCAGACATGACCTTCATGTGTGATTTTTTTGTAATAACACTACAGGCATTTTAAAGCTCCAGTCCTGCTAGGAAGCAAATGGTATAGTGATATACTGCAAAAACTCAAGATCTCAAACTGATTTAAATGTTTTAAAGGTTATCATTGTTTTATGAGGAAAGCATTTGCTTCTATGTTGGGCGTCTAAGTATTTAATCTTGTTTGAGGGTTTGGGGGAGGTAGAAGTCTATCCCACGAGTCAAGATGCAGGCTTCTCCATTATAGGACCAGCAGAGATACAAAGATATACAACAATGACAATCTTGCACATCCCAAGTCACATTGAGAATATTTAGAGTAACACAGAAACCAAGCAGACATTTTGAAACATTACAACAAACCACAGTACCCAGAGAACACAGAGAAGGTACAACACATAGGAAATATTATATTACGTAACTTTTTCTTCCCAGTCTTACAACAGGAGCCCTTCCAAAATTACTTGTCTACCCAAGTAAGCAGATGGTGGATATTTCTAGTTTTGCTTTGTGAAGACTAAAAGAGTCAATCCTCTTGGAGTGGAGAAACTGCATGGCTCTCATCTCAAGCACTGAGGGTGAGATTCAGGCAATTCACACTTTTCACACACTCTCATACCATAATATCCATCTTCTCCCATAGAAAAAAAACAACTTCCCAACGGATTACATTGTGGCATAAATAAAGGAGACCAACACTCTTCATTCAGACCATGCAGCAAAAATATTGTTTTTATATGCCAGGGCGAAATTGATTAAAAAAAAACGACAACAAAAACAAAACAGAAACACTGGCTCCTTCTCTGTTGCGTAACAAAGGTATTATTGTCAAACCTTAAAAAATATATGTAAATCAGACAGATTTTTTACACATCTTTAAACATGCAAATTGTTGTTGAGGTCTCTAAAAATACTACAGCAGTTCAACTTCTACTGTTAAAACTACACTGAAAGAAAAAGGCAGACAACATAACCAGCAGTGAAATTGTTTTTTTCCTCTGGAAAAAAACTTTCTTTTATTACTTCATTAAATTGTGTTTTTAATGTAGACAGTATCTGTAAATGTAGTCTATCTGGACTGTACGGTCATCACTAACATTCATGTGTGGCCAGACCATCTGCCAGAACAACAAAAAATTAAAACAAGACACAGCATCTGTTTTTTGTAGTGTATATGCCAAAAAACAAACACTTTAAGTGTCTTGTGCCAATAAAATAGAGGGCAGCCACCAAATGTTTACTCCCACACAAATTCATTATCTTGTTGACAATATCATTGTCTGAAAATGCACTACACAGAAGTCATTGGGCCTCTGAAAGCCATTTGACTGTTCAATGAACTGTAGAACAAAGCAAGCAGAAACAGAAATACAAAGTAACCTCAGTTAACTTCAGTCTGAACCATATAACAATCATTCTTGTTAGGATTATGTTAACATTTTGATTGGGAAATTTTAGTGTTTATGACAGACTTTTTTTGTTTTTACATAAAGATTTTGATGCTCTTGTTTATTTAATATTTCATTCATGTTTTATAGTAAAATTTCCAATTTAGTCAGTGGTTTGTTTTATGTTTTGGCAGATTGTATACATTTTTGTGCTTTGCTCTCAAATTTTTTATACCAAGCATATTTTTGGGGAAATTGCATGGTGTTGAAATCAGGTACTTGTAAAAATACTCACAAAAGAAATCTGTAATTCTTTTTTCTCACTGTGACATTCAATGTAAAACTTATCTTGTTTAAGTCCTTTAAGTCTGGAAAATATTCTACCAACTACCAGTTCTACTAAGGAAAAGTAAGCTAACACTACCCACTTATTATAAATAAGTAAATTGAATTCACTCATTATTCTTTTTTTAGGCAAACAAAAATAATTTTAGACTTTTGGTAAGGGACTAAAAGAGGAAAATCTTGATTTAGTATCAGACAGTAATACCAAAAAGTTGGGTATGTTTATATAGAGGGGATATTCTGTAAATACCAATTTTCAACTGTAATTTGAATACTCAAATACAACAGTCCTACATCTCACTCTAACAATTTAAAAGTAAGATATTTTAATCTTCCCAGTAGAAGAATACCATTTCAATGGGAATTCTCTTTCCCACCCATCAGAGGAAAGGACAATTCTTTCTTGTCAAATGTGACATTCTGTGCACTTCATACCTTGAAGATAGAAAAATGATCACAGACAGCACTGATTTAGTGCTGAAAAACTGTAAGCACTGCACATGGGGTACTAGGGGAGCCCACGGGGAATGACATCACATCAAGTTTTTTTTTCGATTGCAGCTGTCGGTGAGAATGAGCGATGTAAAATCCCAGTGTCAAAAAGCCCTGTGTTTAGCTTGTCCATTCTGACAGGTTAGGAAATGGAGCGTGCTACCTGCCCAGCATAAAATAATGGCTGCCCTCCAGTGCAGCTACAGTCACATCTGCAGCCTCACGATAAACAAGTTTTTACACTGTCAATCACCAACTGTCTTTTTTTTTTTTCACCTACACTTCACTCTCTCCCTTAGGGCCTCAGGCAGTTAATTCTTAATTAAGCAATACAGTCTTGTTATTTATTCTTTACAGAATATTCCAGTTTTGTACAGTACAGACAGCATTATGTTGCAAAAGTAGGGTATGCATCCAAATTTTTGTAATTGTATTATATAGCAACTTCACTTACCTTTGATGCAATCAGTAGTGGTGAGGTAATAAAAACCTAATTTTTATTGCCTTACCACTACATAACAATTTTTTTGCTGGTGTGGAACCAAATGTTGAGTTCTTATTGGTCATTGAATCAGCTGTTGCAAGGTTTTCTTTTCTTTTTTGATGCAAGGGAAATTGGCATAATCAAACTAATCCATGATCACTGGTATACAATAGGCTCAAAGTCATTGAATGTGAAACCCTGTTATTTGGGGTCATATGATACACTGCAGCCCCCTAGACCACCCACCAAACATCTTGGACTTGAACTGTGACAAATAAAAGCAGAAAATAACCCAAGCTGAACTTGCCATGTGATTGATAAGTGAGATTTTAAAAAATCTCCAAAACTCACTGTTGCAGAACTGTAGCAAAGAGAGGCATCTTGGATTTAAAAACTTTTCAAGCATCTTTACACACTACATAGGATATATGCACCTTCCTAGGTGGGATAGAAGGCTGATTTATAGAAGGCCACTGACAATATTAGGAACTAATAAGGTAAAGATGCAAATAAAAACCTTTTAGACAGTTACATTTTGGTAGCTCATTAACAGCTAAAGCTATGATTAACATCATAGCTTTGGAATGCTATGATTATTGTCAAATAAATTCAAATAATTAAAGTTACTCTACTGTGCCACAACTTGTAGGGAATAACATTTGGATGACATCGTTTCACAGTTTATAAAAATTGATAAAGTAGCCTTGTAAATTTCAGACCTCAGTGCTTGCAAAATGTCCACAAACAAATGAACCCACTGAACATTCATTGGTTATTGCAGAAAGGTGTCTCCAAGCAGGCACAAGCAAACGATTGTATTAATATTAGAAGATATGAGTTCATTAAATTCACACGTGGCAATGCTTGAAGGTTTAAATAGGACCATAAGTTTATTATGGTCGAGGTCAAACTTTAAACAACAAAAATGTCCCAGTTTATTTAATGACAGTTGAACTTTATTCAAGCGTTTGCTTGACCAATGTCTATTTTGTGAGAGACTAACTGTCCTTTACATCTTTGCCATCTCTGGTGCACTTCCAGAAAAAAAAGTATTGCTCTTCTGGTAAAATATGATTGCAGCACTATATTCATTTATATCTCTTGACAGTACCTACTGTAATATCTCCCAAATCAAATAAATGTCACCATTCATCACACAGCCAAGTCTCTTCTGATTTGAGACACACTGGACAATTCAATTCACTTTGACTTGACATCCATATGTCAGGCTCATATACTCTAATTGAACTCTAAGGTTTATTTTTTTTGGTTGCTGTATTATGTTTCTTGCTGCAGCCAATACACTTCATGTCATTTTAAGACAGAGTCAATATTGGTCATACCTTCAAAAAGAAGACAAAGACTAATTTCTTCCAACAAACACTGAAGTAGAGGCAAGAAAAAAAAACAATTCTGGTGCCAGTTGAAAAAAAGGCTGCTTTGCATTTGCTCAAATAAAAAAACTGGACAACAGAATATGGATTTCATCTGCAAATTATTTTGCTAAACATATCAAAGCAGAAGAACACATTTCAGAATAGAAGAAGAACGAACAACTGTACAATGTAAAGCAAGGTAGGGCTGTTGTAAATGATTATTTTAATAATTGAGTAATCTGTTGATTATTCTAATGATTAATTGAGTGATGAAATAAAAAATAAGTAGCCTACATAAATTATTGGTAAATTCTGCCATAACAGCAGTATTAATATCAGATTTCAACAATGGTGCAAATTTTTATACTTGTGCATCCCTAACAATTACTTTTCTGTAATTTAGAAATTTAACTTGTAACAATAATAACTCACCTTTTAACTTAACCTGGACAAAAATTTTAATATTAATATCTGAAATTATTTTCAGACTAATAATACAGCAGTAGGCTCACAAAAACACTTCTAAAATAGTCTATGCTCCAGTTTTCAGTTGATGTACTGATAAACTAAAAATGACTCATATTAGTGAGTTTTGTGTCCACGTACTTGATGGCATTTGGCATGTTTGTCATACACAGAAAAACATGCATTTGTTAAAATGAAAATGACTCCTGATCAAACTTGAAAATTGGACATTGTGGTGCTAGTAATTGGCATCAGTCAACATCTCAAAAGCGGAAGAAAAGGCATTGCACAAAACAATTAATCACCCGGCTGGAACACAGTGCGCTAAATAGTAAAACATAGTTTAACAAAGCTTAGAGGCAGATAACTTGCCTCAAGAAATTTTAGTAATCAAGGTACTCAAATCATTCAAGGAATCGTTGCAGCCCTAATGTGAATTTTGACTGTACTACCCTGAGCTTTTTGCCTTTGGTGCACATTTTCTTCTGGAACTCTTTTATAATGCCCTTTCCATTGTTGTGTGCATTTCAATCAATCACTAAATCACTTTTGTCTATTAAGCACCCTTCATACTAAAATCAACTCAAAGTGCTGTACAGATCAAACCACAAAACAAAAACAAACAATTACCCACCCCCACATGCAAAAACATACAACTGTATGAATAATTCATAAACTGAGCAGAAATTATCCAATTCAGAAAATGCAGTTAAAAGATTTCTATTCCCAGCTGGTACTAAGGTATTAAGGTGAATTGCATGTGGTGATGCTGAGGCCACTCTTCCTGAGTACTGTCTGAAGAGTGGTTCATAGCGCTGACAGAGAAGTAGGCCTAATAAAACAAAGAGGATGTGCACTACAGTTACTACAAGTTCTCCATAGATTATGGAAGGTGTAACTGTAATAAATTTTCCATGCTTTTTGGCTTCACAGACTTCCATATTCACTCATATCTGTGGGTGCAACCTGATGGGCGAAATTTCAGCCGGGTGTTCTACAGTCTCAAACATTATTCTATGATTTCTGTTAATTTTTAAGACATACATGTTGCTACTCATAACTGCAATGAAACATGTCACTCAGATGTTTGATTACAAAATCCAGGCAGGTGTTTCTGAATAGATAAGTGTACATAGAGCCTTAGAGTGCATGAGCTGCCTTGCTTCTTTCATTCATAAAACATGTTAAAATAAAAATCTAGGGTTTGTGATTGTTTATTTGTACTTTACAAATGAAAATTACAGTATCAAAAACAACAGGATGTACCGTATTTGTCATAAAATCTCATTGTTTTCACAGAAAATTGAAGGTGAAAGTCAGCTATTAATTTAAATGAAGAAATATTTACATCAAGTTAGCGTTTAATTTTGCCATTATCTTACATTTGAATTGCTATTAATCAATGTGATATTCTGCACAAGTCACTGTTCTTGTTGTTTTCCCACAAAATAATTATTTTACAAATAATAATATTATGGGCAATAAAAATTAATAAAGGGAACATTAAACTAGAAAAAAATGCTTAAAGTTTAATTCACTAAAGATTCAGGAGAGCGTAATAATTATTTATTTCCAACAGGGGCCATTTCTGGTGAAAAAACTTTTACCCTGGTAATCTGAGCCAGCCCTGGTTTATTTTGTGAAAATCAAGCAGTTACAGAGAGGCTGCATAAAAACTTTCCTTGTTCCTAAACGTTTCTAAGATAGAAAGAGACATAGCATATTACTGAAAAAAAATCCCACTCAGAAAATTCCTGCTATTTTCTAAAATCTTTACAATATGTTGAATGAAATCAAAATGGAAAAACTGAACAAAAATGATTACATTTTGATTTTGATAACTCTATTTGTCTTATAACTCAGACACCAGGCTGAATTGCTTTGTATGCTTTTTAAATCCTCACAACATAAAACATTTTACTATTGACAACTAAAGAAAATTTTGCATTTCAATTTATAAAAACAAAATTGGAGAAAGAGGACATAGAAAAGCTTAACTGACTTCATGACAATGTTGAAGGAGAGGCCAGAAAAATAACTATATAAATAATAATAAATATTCCAGGATATTTATCCTGGAATATTAAGCCAACATTATAATAAATGTTGGCTTAAGTCAGCCTGTTTTTTCTGTACCAACGATGTGCCTTTTTTATTCAAATCCCTTATATTTGAATGTGATTTGAATAGTTTTTAAGTAATGTTTGTTTCTTATCCTTCTAATGATTCTGATCTTTCAAGCACATACTTTTGTTTTTCAGCTATGACATAACTGATCTTTCTTTTAGCAAAATAAATAACTACAGAGAACAAGATGAGTTGGTCTGTCACAGTCATGCAATAGTGTTAGTTGTTCTCTGGTTCAGTGGGTTTGCATAAATTCCATAGTATGTATCCAAGTGAAAGGGTTCATTTTGGGCTCTTCATCTGCTGTGTACAAATCAATGAAGCAGAAAGAGCAGCATAAATAGCTTCTCTCAAAATAAAAAGAGACAGCTTCAACTACTGCAAGTCATATCTAAAGCCTGCATATAAAAGCTCAACTAATATTTTGTTTTGATATAAACAAAACAAACTGTGCTTTTTTTTTTTTTTAAATGTGAGAATGTGATAATCAGATAGTCTGAATGAGACGACCAAAAACAATCACTTCTGTTTATTGGTTTATATTTCATATTGTCACAAAATCAGATATCGTCTATTGCTTTAGTTTGATGGTATAGATTTTCTTAAAAAGTGCAGCCAACAATATCTCTATTTTCTGATTATGCTGCAATCAGCGCACTGCAGTTCCCCTCTGTTGTCATAGGCACAGACAGAAGAGCCAATGGTGCAGAAAGGTTCTGGGCTGATGAACAAGCACACAGCCATCTGATTACAGTAGTGCTTTCTCTATTCAAGCCTTTGTGTCACTCAGAGACACAATTAGTCTTGACGAGGAAAGAGCCCCCTTGAGTCTGCCTTTTACCTGCTCCCGTTCCTGTCCCTTAATTCAATTTACAAGTAGCAAATATGATTGCTATGTGGATTCCAGACAAAAGCGATCATATGGGTCCTTTGTTGTCTTCTTGTAATTGAGTCACAGCTGAGTGACTGCCCCCCACATGTAATTTACAGTAGATACACTTGAGATACTTTGATACTAATGGCCTGATACAACACAGTCATGCATCTAAGAGGTAACCCCCCCCCCCAAAAAAAACCTGCGTTTATTTTCTGTTTATTTTAATGATAGTACATATTGAATTGCTTTAGCATCAGGAGTATATACAGCATTGTTTTAAGATGCTTAAGACCAATGGATCCTTGTTATAATTTGTTTGGTCTTAATGAGGATACGAAAGCAACGAGAAGCAAACAAGAAGGCTGAATACAGCCTTAAATGAGTTTAATAAAGTAACAAAGAACAAAACTTACACAGACGGAAGAAAATCCAAAAACCAACACAAGTTCACACACAGAGAATTTCCTTATAGCTTTCATCGGTGTAGCTCACAAGTAGCAAAAACAAAAAGTGTTACAGCCATAGTTACTAAATCAGAATATGCATTTTGGTGAGGCTCATTTGTCAGATTAAAAGTACTTTGTCAGAATGTTCATTTTTAAGTGCGTATTAAACATACTTTTTACTAAGCCTACATTTTTGTATGAAAAATGTCCTGTTTTATTCTAATCTTAATTCTTGCATTTCCATTAGTTGTGAGCAGAAAATCATAATTAATGGAAGAAAAGGTTTTGTTTCACTTAGTAAACTGAGTTACTGAAATGTTTTCTTTTTCTTTGAAAGGATCAGTATGTTTCAAGCTGCACACTAAGACAAACACTATAAATGTTAGAGTTTAACGGACCTCAACATCTACATCTAAACCAATACTTACCTTTAGTAATGCTATTTAGAACAAGAAATGTATCTAGATTGTCCAATGCAGAAATAGTTTGTGATTTATTCAGTATGCTTCAATGTCTAAACATAAATGAGACAAGCCGATATTGATATTTCCCTCTTTACTCTTTGTAATCCAAAGATCCTGATTCATAATAGTATTTTGGGGTAATCCTTTTCCAAATAACTCTATAATCTAAAAGAAAACTCTATTTTTGTGAGACAGCATTGTTAAATTTTTTTTGTTAAAATAGATAAGTACTAAAGTCTTAAAAATGTCCTTTAGTTTGAAACACATCCTGGAACAGTTGAAAGATTTATTGGTTCAAATCAGTTTTTCCAAGTCAGTCTTCAAAGGCTAATGTCCTGCCACTTTTTGCTGTGTCAACACAGCTGATTTAAATGGTCCAATCATCAATATAATCTTATATCAGTTTTTTAGTGTATTGCATTTTTGCAGGACACATAAAATAAGCATGAGCACTGTGGCAAAATGCCAAAGTGTTCGTGGCAATGTGCTTCTCATGCAAAAAGATCTTTGCATCTTTGTTTCCTTCGACCAGTTATGTAAAGTTGATAAACCATTACACAAAAGTCTTTGGAAAGAAATCAGTGTTTCAGAATAATTATTCTGCTTTTCAGGAATCAGGTTGCCAGTTCAATGGCTATTTTCCCTTTAAATGAAATATTCCTCTTTACAGATATAGTGTGTTTAATTCTACCATGTATTTTGCAAGCATATTTTTCCAAGAAATGTAGAAGAATCAATTGCCATTTGAATTACCTTCATAATGTGGGGAGACCAACTCAAAAACTCTGACAGATGGTCAAGGTCACTGCTAAAAGAGCAACAGACATTCCTGGATTTGCTGGTATATCGAGCAAGACAGAAGATTGCTAGAGGCAATTACCACAGGGTCAGAGAACTCTCTTCACACCGTAAGCCGACACAACATGATGGCCTCATTTCCATAAATCTAACATCGAGACAACAGGAGGCAGAGGTGACTGATTGTAATCTCAAAGAATCTGGAACTATTAACAAAAATGCCAGGTCAAAATGCCAGCCGAAAACACCAACTGTGGTCTCTCATTTCTTCAAATCACTGTTTTCACCTGCTTCATTAAAATCGCAATAAATGGCAAGTAAGACTTTGTTTGAGCTGAGTGTGATTTTTCAATGGCAGTAAATGCATTTTCCATAACTCTCTAAGGACATATAGTGGAGATTAAGAAATACCCAATCACTCATTAAGAGTCGTATCTTTGTGATACTACCAGTGAGCATTAACTTTGCTTTGCAAAGAATACTTGTTATACAACTATGCATGCAACTGGAGTAATGGATCTGTTAACAGCACCCTTAAAAATAAATTTTTTCATCATGTAAAATGATGACAAAATTCCAGATTGACACTTGGTGTTGGCAAAGACAGCTGCCACAGATTACAGCACAGCATGTCTGATCCAACATGGTACACAAAACAAATCATATGTTTACATAAATTCAGTTGCACAAAAATGATTTTCCACAACAAAGCGATTTTGTTACACAATGTTTTTTTAGATGAAAATGTTTGTTCAAGACATTGTTTTGTCTGTACAGCTGTCATGGAGTAGAAAAAGAAACATATGCTATATGTACATTAATGTTAAAACCATTTAGAGATTTAGACATTTCTTATTTAAATAAAATGTTTTAAGGTCTGAAAAACAACCTAAGCAGATACAAAATGTGGTTTTCAATAAATGAAAAAAAAATCTAAATCAGCATGTGTGTAATGGAGGTCTTCATTACTTTATTCATTACAAGTAATGTTTTAGCTAATACTATTTCAAATGATTTATAAAAGACTGGTGTAGTGATATTTGTTAGGCAGATGACTTACCCTTGTCTCTTCCTTTGCAGTGTGTTCAGGTTAAAATATTCCTCAGGGGCCTGCACACCTTTTAAAGGTTCCACAAGACAAAGAAAAGTTTAGGGTTTAATATTGTAGACTGAAATGTGTTTTTAGATATTTTCCAGTGGCAGAAAACATTTGTTAAATTGCATATTTAGATGTGTTAATCATGTTGTAGATGCTTGTTAGTGCATTAGTATTTTTGATAACCCAGTTTCCTGGTAGGTTTGCTTATTTGCCAGTGTAGTAAATTATAAAAAGTTGCTTGTCAAGATGTCACCAGCTGGAGAGGGTTTTCCCGCCTGCTGTAAACTTGTTCAATGTTGGTGAATAAACAAATATGTGGTTGTTGTATACCTTATCTCTGCCTCAAGTGTTCCTGCTTAATCCAGCCACTAAAGGCTTCTGTATTGTTATAAAAGAAAAACAATACAACTTGAACCTAATTTGATGGCAGTTGGTACTGCCAAGGTAATAATTGTCGTATAGTGCTCCTGATTAATTTTAATTCTTAGCAGCTTGTTTTTGCACATAAACTGATTTAGTTCATTTCACGATGTTTAATTCCACTGAATATTTTCCCAAAGGTAGTCTTTTTTTTTGCTTTTGTCAAATATGCTTTCCTTGTGGCCAGTAGTGGGTTTCGCCTTGAACTCCTCTTTCAATACTATTGTGAGCCCAGTCTTTTTCTTGATATTAAACCATAAAGACAGACCATAACTGAAACAGCTTGGGTACACTGTGATTAAAATGTTGCTCTGGGTTTGCTTGTGACCTCTTCACTGATGAAATCTTACAGTAATTCCTTTTCACGAAGAGCCAGGAAAAGAGTAATCTAGGTAATAACCTACAATGAGTATAATTTGCCAATACCCTTAATACTGAAGCATTTATATATGTTCAAACAAGGAGTCAATGGTTATTCGTCATGTCTTGCATTTTTCACTCAGCTTGGAGGGAAAAAGATTTGAGTCACAGTTGTGGCACAAAGTGAGATTTATGGAAGTATATCAAATTAAACTGTGGCCAGCAGCAGCAACAAGGAGATGGGTGCATTAAATTAATTCACTCACAGTACATAATGTTTGAGATGCTGCTACTGCCAAAATCTTTGTTAGTCTATTGCTGCTCAGACAGTTGCTCAACAACATAATAAAATGTCTCACTCTACATTTGGATGAAAGTCAATATACTTTTCAGTAAACTGAAATAGGAAATTAGATAAATCATCTTTACTTTACGCTATACTTTATAGAGTAGCCCAATAAAACACCATAAATAAACAGTATATTGATGTATAGACAGACAGACAGACAGATAGACAGATAGATAGACAGATAGATAGGTATAATTTCAATACATTTTATACATCTGTCCATCAGATTGCATCAAGTCACTGATTTGCAGCATTCAGTCATCCTGGGTGAGTATACAGGAACAGTGGAGAGTAGCTTAAAATGGCTTTGAAAAACTATAACAATGATTATTATCTTGATATGACATAGATTTCTGGGCTTTTAATTAACTGGTTCATTCACAATATTTCAGTTATATTTATGCATGCCTGCCCTGCAGATGTATTTTGAGGCACACTTCAAAAGTTCTGCTCCCTTGCATAATACTATGAAAAAATCAAAATAAATTGGCTAAATTGCCCTTTGTTAAAGCTGTCTAAAGAGTTGTGTGGTTCATTCTCTTTTGTTAGGTTACTTTAGTTTCAGTTTAAAGATTCAGATTTCCAGATACTGTCATCCTAATACCAAATGTGGAAATATTTGCAAGTTCACTTGAACCTTTGCAGTTGAAAAAAATCATACCTTGTTGCATCCTATTAAGTCACTGGAAAATCCAACCATAAGTGCTGATAATCTATAATTTATCATCAAAGACACTGAGCTGTAATGATCCTAACTTTCATGTTGCTGTTTATTGACTCACAAATTCTCTTTTTTTTAATTGTTTTTGTGAATGGATTTTCTTGAGGACATCCATCTTCTCCTAGTTCAAGCATATGCCTATTCTGTGCTTTTAAACAGGCTGTACGAGTGAGCACTAAGTCTTTGGTCTCTCAACCTATTTAAAGTGTATCCTACCTTGCATTAAATGTCTGGAAACAGGCTGCAGCTTGCCAGGATTCTCAGGATCCTCTGTTAGATACTGCAGTTTAAGATAATAGGTGAAAAAGAATCATAGAAAAGTATACCCACAAAGGCCTTGAATAGGCTTATTGATTTTTTATTCAAGAGTTTCATTTATTGTGTGCTCTCAGACTAAAACATAAAAAAATAGACCTCAAAGTAACTATGCTCCCAACCACTGCTTTATTTAATTTTCTCTTTAGCGTTTTTTATATTTCTTCTCTTTTTTTGGACTGACCCCATTTGATCCTGCCAGATGGCTCATCTGAGCCAGGTTCTGGTGGAAGTTTGTTCTTCTTAATGCAGTGTTTTTTTTCTGCTGTTGCTAAGCACATGCTCAAGATGAGGGACTGCTGCAAAATCAATGGCACAATGCAAGCGACTGTCCACTGTCATGCCTCGCTCATCCAGGAGGAATGAATGCTGCTAGTCAGCAACTTACTACAAACTCTGGGTTTTCTTGCATAGAAATCTTTTTTTAACCAATTTGAATTATGGATTAAAGTTGACTGATAACCAAGATAGATTTATAATGTATGTACAAACTTCACTTGAACCTATCTGTAGGATTCGTTTGAACTGACTTTTTTGTGGAGGGCTTTCAGACTATGTGTTATGAATTGGCATTAAAAGAAAAATCCTCATTAAATTGAGTCAGTTCTTTTGCAATTCCAAATGTAAATGATATTTCTGAAACCCAGACTTGTAGATTTGGTATCATGAAAAATTGGTTTGAGTTGTACATAAATTTAAATAAATTTGTCGAGTAATATATAAAGTGGAGAAAAACACACAAGTTATCTATCCTATAAAAGACTGTAAAAAAGAGGGGGGGGGAAATTGCTCACTTTTAGTTATAAATGATGCCAGAAATGTATTAATCATTCAAAAGAACTTTTCCATTTTGCAAAGAAAAGTAAAAGTTAATTCTATTTGTGTTTTACCTTTATTTATTTATTTGTCAGAATTATCTTGTAATAGTTCAACTTTCAGAGTGAAGTATCCCTATTTACCACCCACTTATTGATAACTGCTGCTGAGATGCATTTCTAAGTCTGACAGTTCACTGTCTAACCTTTGAAGACAAAGGAATCAAGCACAAGGGAAGTTCAGTTGAACAGTAATGATTATCATCTATTTAAATAGCCACTTGAATATCAACAACTGTTGCTCAATTGTTTTGACCAAAAATATATACCAAATTGGATAAAAATGTAATTGTTGTCAAGGAAGTGACTGAAGAAAGAGTTTTTATCATTTGACTTTTAAAAGCTCTTCTTATTATTTGATTAAATATAAAATCATACAGTCACACATAGCGTGCATCACTGGAAGTCAAATTTGTCTGTTTGTGTGGAAAGTCTTTGGCTAAGGGGCACTGACATTCCAAGTAGATTCATCCAAGTTTAAGTAATTTCATTTGCTATGCTTGAAGCCTCATAATTTCAAAATCCAGCAACTGGAAGGAGGCATCTGTTCTTGTATCGTTGTGGTTTTCACAACAAAACTTCAGAAATCTGCAAATTGTTAATGGCATAACAGAACTCCCAAACTTAATTCAATTTTACTTCTGGATTGGGAGAAAAAACAGAAATTCTTAAGGTTCTTGAGAAAGTAAGAAAGTAAAGTGCAGCGCTGGGTAGGTAGTTCAATCCCTTTGGAATCAATCATGGTATACTTATATATACAGTATATACAGGGGTAATCCCTGTATATATACTGTAATATACAGTATATACTGTATATCACTGTATATACTGTGATATACAGTATATATACAGTATAGATAGATAGATAGATAGATAGATAGATAGATAGATAGATAGATAGATGTTAAGCCTAGTTGTGATTTGATCCAACTCACTGCTTTTGATAAAACAGGAAGACAGAAGGAAAGCTCTCTCAGAAAAGGCTGATAGCTAAAAACAGAGTAAAATGTATTAAATGATTTATTCATGTGTCTATTTCTGGGAAAATACACTGTTAAAAATACATTCACTTTACACGAAGTATACTAAATGTTTAATGAAGATAGCATCTCGATATTCTATGATGCAACAACAAATTTTCAGTTCTGCATGTTGAAGCAAGAGAAAAACAGGTCTTACAACTGTACAAAGAGAAAAAAATATTTTTTGTGGTACAGTTTTTAGAGTTAAAACTAGCTGACCAAACCAGCATCTAAAAAATCCAAATTGTTCAGATTTACCATAGACAGATTACCATGCCTTGCCAATAGACTTCATTGAAGATTTCTACATTTTGTCAATTAAAATCTATAAATTCCAATGTAGCTTTGGGATTTCATGTGATGGACCAACAATGTTGGACCATCAGATTGAGAGAACACATCTGGCAGCTTTTTTTTAATAAACCTCAGTGATGAGATAATTGCCTGCCAGTGTGCCGGCAGCAGCATGTGCCTAGAAGCGCCTACTTGCCTGTCATGCCGAAAAAGCAGTGAACCACACTCACACAAACATGCACATAAAGCCACAGGTGTGACTATCCCAGAACATGGCACAAAAAGCAATTTTCTTTGAAGAGGTCCATTTTTAATTAAGTTATGGGAACAGAAATTAAACTGACCTAATGAGTTGTCAGTCAGTTAAGGACAGTCAGATTCAGATTTCAAAACAATTACAAACAGTTCAGCTGAATTAATTACCATCTGCAGCATTCAAACTAAGAAGAATTAAAATCTGGTGTTAGGTAATAGCAAGAAGGCTTACCGTTCAATTTCCCTTTATGAAGTTGGCAAACTTTTTCAGTGCGTGCGTGCATTTGCTAAGGGTATGTCAGCTTCTCAGTCCAGGTGACCACATGCATGACACATTCATAAACTATTCTAAATGGCTCTTTACTGTGATTTTGTTTGTGCATGCACAGCTATGTATCCTGTGTGCCTCTCTGTTGTTCAGTGATAACCTCACAGTATGACCAGGATGTACCTAGACAGGTTACTTCTCACACATTGGAGGCTGAAGATAGACCAATTAAACCCTGTGAGAAAAATGGAAATGAATGGATAGAATACAATTAAATACAATAAACTGGAGTAATAAATGAGCATATCTTAGAATGACTAAAAAAAGCATCTTTAAAGAAGACTAAAAAATTAGAAAGGGTGGCATATGCAGAACTAAAAAGGAAAGGTGGTGAGACGGGACTCTTGCTCAGGACTGTACTTACAAAAATAGATGCAAATGATGAAGCTGTGTCTGCACTGTCAAAGGGCTGAACAATTTAATTTTGAATGTCCATTTAGTCCATTCAAGTCCATTCAAAATCATTCTGCCCTCAGAAAGGAAACCTTTGCAAACAATTGTTTTAATGCCAGAAAGCAGTATTGAGACATTTAATATTTAAACTCTGCTCTTTGCCTAAATGTCAACACAAAATACCTTGGTATACTCTAGGCTTAGTCAGCGAAGCAGCGATATTTGAGATGACATCATCCTTCCCTTTATACAACCTTTAACAGCTGAGAGAGCAACAATCGCTCTAAGCTGCTTTCGATAGTGTCTGACTCTGTGGGACAAATGAAAGTCTATAAGGACATCACTTTCTAGGACTTAAGCCTCACAAAGAGATTTCTTAGTCTCTATTATCTCCCCTACTTGTCCCATATGAGACTTACCAGAGCTAAGCAATTCACTCCCATCGTTGGCTCTGTGGTGACATCAAAATCTTACACTCAGTACTGTACAATGCATCCTGATTAGTGCAATCAAGTTTCTAACACAAGACACATGCCTAATAATAATTTGTTACATTATGAACTGACCTGCATGGATGAGCGATAGGCGCAATATTGAAAAAGATGTGTGATGAAGCTTGTAATCAAGAAGTTGGAAAATGTTCTTACACAAAATGATGGCTAATAGTCGGCCAGAACTGCAAGACTGCAGGAATGTCTTGATACTAGTGGTTGTGTTATATTTTCTAAAACCTGAAAAAGCCAGGATGTTTAATGTACTTTATCAACATGATTGATCTGCTTTCACCATTGGATGTCATCATACTTTATCATTTCCCAGAGCTTAATTTTATTTCATTGTCAGTGTATCTTTAAATTGAGATTTTGCTGTTTTTTCTTAGGAATTTTTGCATCTGTTTTGGATATTTCCTTTTGCATTGTCCAGTCAGAATTAGCTTGGTTATGCTTTATTATACATTTTTATCCGATTCAGTTATAATACCACAGTAGTAAATGGTCTTCCTACACACATCAAATTACACACATCGGAATACTTTTAATTAAATAGCTTCACACAACACTCCTCTTTCTCTCTGCTGTGCTATCTCTAACTGAAGCCAACATATGTGTGTGTGCAGTCTCACATCTATAGTCACAGAACACCTTATAGTGAAACAGAGCAATCAGGAGGAAGGAAAAGAGGAAAGTCTTGATTTGCATTAGAGATATATGTATGTAAGTCAGAACTATGACGCACCATTAAATAAAAAAGGCTGAAAAAGTACCTATTTGAATTTTGCACAGCA
Source organism: Xiphophorus couchianus (assembly GCF_001444195.1). NCBI lineage: Eukaryota > Metazoa > Chordata > Actinopteri > Cyprinodontiformes > Poeciliidae > Xiphophorus > Xiphophorus couchianus. Next base: position 19,771,070 of record NC_040234.1, on the reverse strand, counting down.
TTTAAGGTGAATTTTGCATCTGATCTGCATATAGATTAGAGCATCAATTATTGGATGGTGTAAAAGCACCCATACGTATCCAAGGTCAAAAAGTTTTAATGCACAATAGGATGTATTTGGGTGAATCATGTTAATAAAAATTATCTTTAAGAAACAAAAGGCCAGAGAGAAAATTGTATAATCATAATTTTTACTTTTGATGCATTTAATGTAGGACACTGCCACAGAACTGGAAATAGCACAGATTTGGTTCAAATTATCATTTCATTTCTTCACTTTTCATTTTCATGAAAAAGTCATGTGTTTATTTTTTTTTCCAACTCTTACCTATGTAATCCCTAACTATTATTCAAATAAAATCACCAATCCAAAAGGCAGAATATGTTTGCAACAACATAAGCACAGCCAAGGGTTTAAAAATGTACACTACAGAATTTAACAGCTTGTAGGGCCACTTCTTGCAATAACTTGGAATAATCTGTTTTCTATTTGACCTTTATATAGGAAATATGGCTGACTCTTCTTGCTGTAACTTTCATTCATTAATTTACATAGCTCCATTAAAATAACCCAACTGCAGTTTATCTTTGACTCCATGACCTAGTGTACAGAGGGGTTGATGGTTGGCGTAATGCCTGAGAGGTTTCAAGTTCCCATAATGGCATTATTCTGTCATACACACGTTTTTTTATGTTCTTTTTTGATTTGTAAAAAATTTTTAAACAAATTTTCAAAACAACAAGCAAGCTTTTTTTCGGACACCCATTGTTTTACTAGATGAAGAAGAAATCTACTTCCCTGAAGACCTACGGCTAGTCTTAAAGAGTTACACAGGTGTTTGATCAAGTTTCTGCAATCTTTACTATAATCACAGGGCGGAGTACACATTATCAGCAACAACCTCATAAATTTTCCTAAACTGCATTACTGTAGTCTGCTTTATACGCACCTTCATTTCTCCTCTGTCATTTCACCTGATTAAAGCTCTCTCTGCAGCTTCGGGAGCAGTCATTCATGTCATTGCCGAGGACAATCGTGTGATTTCCCAGTGGTGCCTGCAGCTGTGGACAATGGTCTGCTTAACAATTTCTCAGATAGATCAATTTACCAGCTGAAACCTGAAATGGTTTTACAATGCTGGGCAACTGATTTGGGACCGGAGACAAATAACATACCTGTGAGATAAAATATCATTGCATAATAATAGAACTGATCTCATTTCTGAGACAAACTGTAAGAGTGATTTATGATGTTGACTTAAGCCTTTAAAGTTTGTAATTTTGAGATTTGGTTCACCTCCTATAATGGTATTATTTTGTATCTGCAGTGCTTTGCTAAAGTATTTATACGCTTAGAACTTTTCCATGCCATTTTGCAGCCACTAACTTCAATGTATTGTGGAGGAGGGTATATAATACAACAAAAGGAAGTAGTGCTTAATGGTAAGGTGGAATAAAACGGATTTATGGTAAAAAATCCATTCACCCTCTTTACAAATTTAAAAAGGGTGATATGGGATTGTGTTTAGACTTGCTACTTCATACTTTGCATGGCCAATTTATCTTTGAATATCCATCCATCCATTTTCTGTTCACCCTGTGTCCCTAATGGGGTCGGGAGGGTTGCCGGTGCCCATCTCCAGCTACGTTCCAGGCGAGAGGCGGGGCACACCCTGGACAGGTCGCCGGTCTGTCGCAGAGCAACACAGAGACATACAGGACAAACAACCATGCACACACACACCTAGGGAGAATTTAGAGAGATCAATTAACCTAACAGTCATGTTTTTGGACTGTGGGAGGAAGCCGGAGAACCCGGAGAGAACCCACGCATGCACAGGGAGAACATGCAAACTCCATGCAGAAAGACCCCGGCCGGGAATCGAACCCAGGACCTTCTTGCTGCAAGGCAACAGTGCTACCAACTGCGCCACTGTGCAGCATCTTTGAATAACAATTTTAAATTGTGTTGCAATATGAAGACATTATCTACATGGATTCAAAGTATTTCACAGTGCTTTACATTTCATCACAAATACCGCCTTCAGCACTCTTCACTGTGAATTTTATGCCTTCACTAAAACAAAACAGGCTATATTCATTTACAGGCTGCGGTGGCATGTTACCCCAATATTTGCTTCGTCTCACATCTCTAATCACAAGTGTATTCAATACCCACTCATTACAACATCTCCTTTTTAGTGTCCCCAATACTTTCCCAGTACTTGGTGAAATAAAGGTATATTCTTATGCTCCATTTTGAGGTTGGAAAAATGTATTAAAATGTCAACAATGTATCCCTAAAAAACATTTTAACTCTCCTTAAAAACTATTAAGCTAAAATTGAAAGTTTAATTTTTAAAACCCCTTTAAATTATTTTATAAAGTTTTAATCATACACTCTACTCTTGTAAGCTTTTGATTAGTTTTTATGTAAGTAAATTTTATAAGGTTTTATCTAAGTGTACATTTTAGTAATTATTTTTGTGTAATGTACAGTGGCATGCTTATTGGCCAGGTCTCCTTTGAAAAAGAAATGTTATCTTACAGAATTTTCTTTTTAAATACACAAATAATAATAAAATCTCAATTACCGTAGTTTGTTTTTGGTTTCCAGTTCCATATTCTCTAAGACATTCTGGGTTTTATTCTTTTTTCCTTTTTGAAGCCATTTTGCATTTTGAGATGTTTGGTGGGCTCTATCTTCTCAGCTTACTCTCTGGCAGGCAGGCAGCCTCCACAAACTAACCTTACTTGTGTGGTTCTTGCTTTAAAGGGCAAGCACTGCTCAAATAGCAACATTGTCATGATGGATTAAGTTCTACTAACAGCCTTGAGAAAATTATTCGTTCCAAACTTATTGTAAATTAGTACCTGAGATGGACTAATGCTCAAGAACCATTCCTTGTTTTCAAGTGTTCACATTTGGTATAATTTTCAGTTTTTTTCTGGCATTTGACTTTGATGTTTTTTGTACTGCATTTTTCCATATCATGTAATACTACATATGTTTTACCATGCTTCTCAAGTGGCATACCCTGCATAACATAAATAAATAAATCAGCAAAAACATTGCCTCCTTAGATTTGCCTTGATCAGCCTTTTTATCTATTGGATATTCTGCATGTTTAAAGAAACAAGTCTTTGATTAATCATGTATGCAGGTGACTTTTGTCAGCAGTTCAGTGTGACATTAAAAAGTGCCATTAGGTGCAACAGGAGAGCACAATTCCAGTTGAATTAAAGTTATAATTGAGGAATTAGAAATAATTTTTTTATGATCAGCCTTCTTCATTTCTTCAAAAGTGTTTCCTTTTACTTGTTAATTCAGTTATCTTTAGTCTACCATCTAGAGATGTTTTTATATATGCTTTCCCCTCTTACCGTTGAATTATTAATAATTCAGACAAGAAAGGCTTCTACACTAAAGGGATGGACCAGTATAGGTGCTACTTAGCAAATAAACTATTAAAAATTAGATCCTTGGTTACATTGGGTCAGAATCCTATGGTGCTTGTTGTTATCGCTGTTCCTTTCTTCCTCATATTCCTACCTTATATTCTTCTGCATTGCAACTTGATCAATTTGGATTGATATCTTAAATTTCTTTTGCCATGATATCAAACTAATGGATTTAAGCACCAGCCCACCAAGTCCTTGCAAGGATAAGCCGGTAAAAGTGTGGATGATGTCTGATATGAGTACCATGTGAAACTAATCAGGAGAATGCAGAGCAGCCCTCACTCTACTGCTCAGCAAAAAAATTATTGCTGTGCAAAATATCTATTATTTTGTGTTCTTGAAAACAAAACAACACAAAAACTGAGCAGTGGAGGCAACTTAAAAAAAAGAAGGGAAACCACAGAAAGTTACGGTGTTACACATTTTGTAGTAACAGTCTCAGAGTTAATAAATGCTTCAGACATTATCATTATTATTATTATTATTATTATTATATTCATGGTTCTGATTAACATGCCTCATCTTTTAGTGGACAAGGCATGTTAAAACGTTAAATGGGATGGATTCCAAAATACACTTCTTCCACCCATTTATCAAGTTTGTGTGGACATACGCCGAATTTGACTTTGGTTTCTGCTGCTCACATCAAAATCAAAGTACAGTCACAGACATAATGCTACAATAAATAACAAAAGACTAGTTAGTAAGAACTAGTGGATAAATAAGGACAAAAGCTCTGTCTACAAGAAAGTGTGAGTGTGGCCTTGGATGCACTGACAGCAACAACCAAAGTAAAAATATTCTGTCTTTATTTTGGATGTTGCAGAACTCTGATAGAAGAAAAACTACCAACATTATGGCAAAAGGGAGGTTGCAAGTGAAGAAGAGTACAGCAATGTTTCTCAATCCTGGATCTCAGACCTCACAGTCCTACATATCTTGCATTTTTTTTCTCTCCTTCAACACATCATATTTAAATTGATAGGTAATTAACCACTGTCTGTTGAACTAAATGACGAGGTATTGATGGATGGGTGTTTTGGAGGGCTGACATGTATAAACATGCAGTACGGAGTCACTCAAGGAGCAGGGTTGGAAAACACTGGTATATACAGCACTTGTCACAGGAAAATGACATGAAGTGAAGTGCTTTCTTGTAGTATAATGGGAGTCATAAAATGTGAACGAGTGCTCTGATAGATTTACTGTCTTCTATAAAATAAGACCCCCCAAAGTGGCCACTGTGATTGAGATCAATCAGAACTGACTAGTACACTGCAGTCATATACTACCAGTGAACATGTAGAGGATATATTGTGTGTTCTTTCTGTGTGTTAAGCTTTCACATCATTAGCTGTCTCTGCAAGGATCAACTTACATTTTTGTGTTGTTTAATTTAATACATAATCTGAAACAATATGTACAATTACCAATTGTTTATCATAATTAGAGGTGATGGTCTGAACATCTCTCAAATGATAATGAATTAACTGTGCAAGGGCCAGCATGTTGGTCAGCAACAAGAACATTGAGCTTCCTGGTCTATAATGTCTGCAATTAATCTTAGTCAGCTCTTGACTTAGTCTGTAATGAAGAGGTCACTTACAGGAGAGTACAACAGCAGAGTCATCCAATTCTAATCCTTGCCTTCTTTTTGATTTATGGTTTCCAGTTAGAATGATGTTTCCCTAAATCAAAGTCAAGAAAACAGCTGAAACAAAAGATGAACACTTGTGTAATTTTTGGCTGTAATTCTATAAAACAGATGAATTAGTTCCAGATTAAAAACATTAGATATGTTTCAGACAGTTAGTGATGTGACTTCAACTTTAAGATCCAGGGCATATACTATTTTGAGGCCTATTTTCAGTGTCAAGCAACTCTGATAAGGATATTCCTTTTACAGGAAGTCATTTCATAGGTCCTTATATCGGATCACTTTTTTATTTGTCTTCATTTATACCATCCTCTGACAAAAACATTTGTGGGATAAGTCATGATACAGTTTCACACTGGTTCAGATCAAGTCACAATGATGTTCTCAGTTTGATACTAACCCTGTATGAAATCAAAGTCAGTAGTAATGTTGTTTTAGGGGGCCATAACTGCAGTACTGAATAATTTGTTGTAAAGATCCAGTCAGCAGAAACATTTTAAAAAATGATTTTAACAATTCAGCTGTTGACACTATACCTTATAAAATTTCAGAAGACTTCAGTCAAAATTGAATCTGAATCCTTTCATAATGTATTTCATTATTCAACAGGGGTCTATCAAAAGAAGCCAAGACAATGTCATTTGAAACAGATCTCCTTGACTTATTCTTGAAAAGCCTGAGGACTGCAATGCTATTTACCGATTGATAGCATAAAAACAGTCACAACAAAAGAACTTTCAGTGAATTAATGCATTTGTGCACAAAGAAAAATAATCAATCAAACTTCTCCTTTCTTGTGTTTTCATGACACATGGCAGTATAGTATACATATGAAAAACTTTCAAAACAATAACCTCAGGTTTGAAAATATCTAGCCCTAAGTCTAACTTTCCTTTAGGGCATTTATTTTTTGAGTTTTGCTACTACTAAGACCATTTTCCACACTGCAGTGTCAAAGAGAAGTTTGAGAAGCTGGAGGATGTTAAGGCCATTCGTATTCATTGAAGATAGTGATGTGAAGTGCATTATTAAACATAGAGTTGATCCTGAGATTGGTGATTCAGCACTGTGCTTGTCTCTATCAGATAAGATGACAGACTAATATTGATAGTTTTTGTCCTTGCTCAGGCTCATACTGTACATCACACACAGGTGTAAGGACACAGCAGTCCCATAGGAATTCCCCTTGGCTTTGAAGCATGGGTAGAATGACAGCTAACTTCTCTAGGAAGAAAATGCTTTAAAAACAAAATAGGAATTGGTAATGAGAATTTTAGCAAAAAATGTGGCCATTCCATTTGAGGTACAAAACAAGAGCTTTTGACAAAATGCCCCATAACATGAGAAGGTTTTGGAACAGTGCCTAAGCCCGTGATCTGATGATGTATGGTTTACTCAATGCCAAAAAAATTATTCAACAGTTTACCCATATGCTGCAAACAAAATGAAATAGATTAGAACTTTTTAAAAATTAATACCTTTTCTTTTTCATTAAGGAAAATGCCCTAATCTTAAAGGATTTTTATGCATTAGACTGAAAACACTGAAGTTGCAAACAAATGTCAGTGTGTTAACGACTTGCTACTGTTTTGTACAAATACTGTTCAGAAGGCCTGTGGGAGTAAACAGGAACACAAAGGCAAAGGGGACTTGGGTAATTAATGGGATGCTGAGAATGCAATCTGGAGTCACAAAGAACTCTCCAATTAAATTGCTGAATATCTAATTTCAGGGCATCTGATTCTGACCAAAAACATTTTTCTTGAAATGTAATGGCATTTAAAAGTAAAAATATTTGTTTCCCATCAACTATCATGGAGCAAGAAACAGTACATAGCAGAGAATCCAATATGTCTTCCAATAAGAGCCACTGAAAAGCCATTAGATCGACTGTGCTCCTTCTATCAAAAACTCTAATGACCTTCTGCTTGGTACAGGTGCTCCACAAATTGCTTCCTCTAAATGATTAATGAGTGAAGATTTATAAGAGCAGTAGTCCTACTGTGTGGGCTCTATGTGAGAAGTGTGTTTAGACCTGAACATGGAGGTGTTCAAGTTGTGCTAAAACACAATCAAAGTGAGTCACGTATTACCAATAGCTCATGTCTAACAAGTTGATCTGAAGCTTGGCATCACATTAATCATGTATGAGAACAGAAACCTTTTTAATATATTTAGTTTCTGCAGTGCACAGACATGTTACACCAAAACAATAAGGACAAACAATAGTGCAAGTTTCTAAAAGCACTCTACTACATTCTGAATAAACAAAATGAAGAATACAAAGTAAAGTTGTAAGTCACATAGCAATCTGCAGCCCAACCTTTTAATGTAATAATGTATCTTTGCAGCATAGCATTTAAAATCCAATCAAATTTGCATTTACATGTTTGTAGGTTTTAAATCATACCAGAAAAATAATATATCTCAATCATGCTGCATCATGCTCTAGTACATGATGCTGTTAGAATTATTTTCACATGAACGGTGTATCCAGGGTGATGTGTAGTGTTAGATGTCCGTCACATTAATTTACATGTAGGTCAAAAAGTTTAATTTTTGGTCTCATCTTACTTCTATATGTTTTATGTGTCCCCTCCATAGTTTTGTGTCTTTAGCTGCTAAATCTGGGATTTTACACACACTGACAAAGAAAGAAAAGTTCTCTCTGACACAAGAGTAAGTTGAAAGTTCTTATAGATACCACTCACTTCAGCATATTTCATTGCAACAGGTACAAGCTCTCTGAATCTTTCAACAGTGACATTGGTAGTTGAATACCACACAAAATAAAGGTACAGAAAAGATAGTGTGTGGAAAAAGAAGTTTCAAGAACGACTAAAACATAGATTTATAATTAAAAAAAAAGAATAATATCTCTTTTTTGCAGCCTTGGGAGAATGTTATTTGTTATTACATACTATGTAGGCCTTTATGGAAAATTGTTCAAAGAAATGTGGGTTTCCTTTAACAATGGTTTTCTTTTGGTCATTTATTATAAAGGTCAGATTTGTGGACTGAATAATTAATAGGTCTGGTGTTCTCTTACCGGAGCAGTGAATCTCTTCAGGTCTTCTACAGACATGATTTAGAACAGTGGTTCTCAAACTTTTTTCAGTGATGTACCCCCTTAAAAATATACTTTTAGTCAAGTACCCCCTGACATGGGCAAAACATTTTTGGAATAAAAAAGAGGTACAGTGCCTTCTTTTTCACTTTATCTGTACTTTCAGCAGCATTGCTGCTACGCTTTAGCCACGTCTCCATAGTTACAGTGTAATCATGATAACGACAGGTCAATGACGAGTGCCCTGGGTCCATGGTCAAACTAACTTGGTGGGGGGGTCCATTTTATTTTAAAGGATATTGAAACTAAATACTGAATATAAAATTCAGTGCATGAACACACATTTATATTTTATCGAACTTTTTACAAAATAATTTTTCCCAAGACTTATTATGAGGAGCCTACTGATTTTTTAAAGATATTTTGAAAAGCGTCACGTACCCCCTGCAGTACCTCCACGTACCCCCAGGGGTACGCGTACCCCCATTTGAGAACCACTGATTTAGAACATATCACATTATCATGATATTTATATTGTTTGATCTCTCCTTTGCCTGGCAATTCTACACTTCCAGGAAGATATACTCTTCTTTCAGAAGAGTATATCTTCTGAAAAAAAAAATATGTTTCTTTCAGAAGATATACTCTGAAAGAAACATATTTTCTTTCAGAAAATGGCAGCATTTTTTCAAACACTTTTTTGCACTCAGTGTTTTATTTAGATTGGAAATGTTGAGTTAATTACACATTTCAGTGGTTTTGTTCTCCAACTTGTGATTGTGTTGTAGGAACGCCACAATGTGCTTTGCTTTTTTCGACGTATTTGCTTAAATAACTTAATTTGTTGGGGTTTTTTCTTGATTTATTTTTTTTTTTTACTCAATCTTGCTGAGAGGCAAATCAGCTAACTGTGTCTTGGCTGGACTGCTGTTTCTCCTCTTGTGAGGAGTTTTTTATGACCGAGAATTTATTTTCAAGCATCTGTTTGGCAGCAAATCAGGAAATTATTAAACAGCAAGAGCAAAAAACAAATGTGTGAAATAAAGCCAAATTGTCATCTCCTTACCAGGTTGCCAGAGGTCATAAGTCTTGATCGACTCACTACACTGCTTCTCTTCTTTAACTTTGTTAATCCCAAAAGTAAATTAAATGTTTTTCTAACTCATATAATTCAAGGTTCTTCAAGGAATTATTGTAGATGGTTATGGCTTTGGGCAGAGAGGATCTCCTGTAGCAATCTGTTTTATAGCAGTGCTGAAGAAGCCTCTGACTAAAAATGCCTTTTGTTGTATGACATTCTCATAAAAAGGATGCTCAGGGTTGTCCATAATTTTCTTGATTTTATGAAGATTCCTTCTTTGCACTATCATCTCCAGGAGTTCCAGAGTTGCCCACATAACAAATCCAGCCTTCTTTATTTGGTTATAGAGCCTTTTTATGTCCCTGGTTCTCATGCTGCTACCCTAACAGATGATGGCAAAAGAGATTGCACTTACCACAACAGACTGAAGAACCAACGCTTCCTCAAGAATTACAGTTTGCTTTGTTAAGTACTCATTGATCCAGACGATGGTTGAGTGTTTTTGAATTGTGTTAAATACGTTGGAGGAAAAAAAAAAGATTCCCAAAGTACTTTCTCCTGTGACAGTACTTCCTCCTGTACTTGAAGTGTCTTCAAATCTGTGATGATAATCAAATTGCAAGGGGTCCTGATATATGCTTGTGTGCTTGCTCAGATGGGCAAACATGAGTCTTTCCAAGATGTAGGATGTCAGGGCAACAGGCCAATAGCTGTGGCAGAATCCCACAGAGCTGCTCTGCACAAACCTTCAGGACTCTGGGGTTGACACCATCTGATCCTGGTTCTGGTTCAGTCTATCCAGTTGCCTCTCCACCAATCAAATTTTGTTACTAGCTATTAGAGAGTAAACTGGAGGCTGCTTAAATGGCTGGAAGTACTTTTATTTAGACCAGCTTTTAATAAAAAAAATATCACTAGTAAACTTTTTGTCAGTAAAGAATATACTAAATTTGGCTGGGATATACATTTTGAATAAAACTTGAATCTGAAGTCAGATTTAATTCAGCCCTTTATGATCTGTATATTATAATTTCTTTCTTGCAATGCGTTTAGGCTTATGATTTATTTTCTTTTTTTTCATTAGATATCATTTGAGACACTTTGGAAAGTTTTGTGTATAAATGGTGATAGGTAAAGAAACTTGTCTTTCCTTGCTGATATGTAGCACTCCTGCTGAAAATTATGAATATAAAGTTGTATATTGTAACCAAATCTTTGCATCTGCAACACCTGCTGCTGAGAAAGATGACAAGATAATAATGAACACATAGAGGAGTGGATTTGAAAAGGTGGGTGCTCTCCATACAAACTTTGACCAATTTCTGGCAGGAAGACAATGAAAAATAACTTCACTGTTCCTCACTGCATGATACTCCAACAAAGAAATCCGTGCTATCACTAGTGGCAGGGTTTCTGACAAGTCTGACAGAAAATGGTTCCAGAGGTTAAAATATTCAGTAAAACAACTTCTCTCTGAAAGTAAACTCTTGACTGCTGGCACTAGAACCTGTCCAGATTGACCAGATTGAACTGTCTGCAGCCAGAATAAGCACAATATAGGCCAAAAAAGTCTTGTGAATTGAAGCTGTATTTTTTTATGCCTCCCGTTTACAGTAATATAGCAAACACAAGTTTAATAAAACCTGGCAATGTCTGGATCAAGATTGACATAAGAGTTATTGCATTTGCCAATAAATGTGACAAGTAAAAACTTGTAAAAACTTTTGCTGACTCATCTATTGCCTTTATTTGACAGACTACTTACATTTATTTACACCTCTATTGTATACACTTCAGTAAATTAGGAAGTGTCTAAGATGCTTGGTTCAGAACAAATTCCACAAGACATACTGTTTACCTTAATCTTTACTGATGCCTGAGAAATGGTTGATCTTGTAATTTCAAATGTATGTAGCTTTTCAATATTTTTGTATGCAGTATTCTTTATACAGTACATTGACACCTGAAAAACAGTTATACATCTATTCGCACTTCAATTTGTTGAGTTTCCACCAAATGCCCTTTTAATTAACTGATAATTGTCGCTGGTGTTCCAATCCAGTTTCTGTTTTTGGTCCTTTACATAGAACTACAGGAATGAAAAAAAATTATTTATCCTATACAAGTAACAGAACCATACTTAATGACTAGAGAAGACTAACATGTTCAGAGAAAAGTAATGCTGACTAATGGTTGCCTTGAGCAGCACAAAGGTCTGATTGAACGGCTTTGATAGCCCCTATTGATCTTTCTATACTGTGGCTGTTTTATCAGAAGACAAATTGCTTCTGCAGACAAACCAGGAGACTCAGGTGTGGCTGTGGTTTCAGAGGCATCCCTGGACATACAATGAATCCATCTTGTTTCAAACGTAGAGCTGCAGTAGATCTGCAAATGTGTCATCCTAAAATATATTTTACGCATCACTGTTCGTTAAGGTCCACATATATGCTTGCAAGATAGAATAGAATAGAATAGAATTACTTTATTCATCCCAGCAGGGAAATTATTTCGCAGGTACAGCAGCATAGAGACAAGACACACAACAACCACCACTGAGTAGCAATTGTAGACAAAATAAAAATAAATATAAAATATAACATGCTGTCAATATAAAAAGCAACTTAGAGCAGTCCTTGCAAGGATTCAAAAAATGCAGATACAGTATGTATATAGCCAATTCTGAATTTTGTGACCTTGAAATATTAACATTTCAAGGTCACAAAATTGAAATGTTAACGTTTCCAAGTCATAAAATTGAGAAAAAGAAATCTCTAAATCTACTCAATATAATTAAGGCAACACATTTCAACCATTATTATTAATTAGGTTTTACTATGTTTGTCTTTGAGGTACAGTTAGTTAATTAAATTACTTATAGTTACTAATTTAAATCAAGTATAGTCAAATTGTAAGTATAAATTAATTATAATTGAAACAAACAAATTGGACAAAATAGAATCGTTTAAATTTTTATAAATTAATCATACATATGAATTTAATTAAACTTAATTCACTGTTATAGGACTGATGTATGTTAGTCAATTGATTAGTTTATTAATTGTAATCATCCATCTAGAAACACTGATACCAAATGTGCTCTCTTATATTTCAACACAATAATTACTTGAAAGTTGAATTACATGTGTAGTTATTTGAGTTTCATTATGTCCTCATGATTCTTGCTAATAAGGGTTATTATGTAAATAAGAGCCACGATGAAAAATGTTGACAACAAGCTTTGGGTATTTTCTGTATCTAAGTTGTTCCTATGACTGTGCTCTTATAGGCAGAGATTGGAGAATTGTTGGTTTAATTTGGTGCAGGTTCTGCTGCCCTCCACCTTGGGGGTCACAGTCCCAAATATACCTGTGACCACTGGTACTACCAAAGCTTTGACTTTTCACTTTCAAGTTCTTGTTATTTATCTTCCTTCTATTCTTTCCTTCAGGACCCGTCCCCTGACCTGTAGGCGGAGGGAGGCTACCTTCTCGTTCACCGGGGTAAACCCCAACGTACAGGCACCGAGATGGGGAGCAACAAGTATGCCCACTCCAGCCTGACGCCTCTCACCGTGGGCAACTCCAGAGTGGAAGTATGTCCAGCGCCTCTGCAGGAGACTGGTTCCAGAACCAGAGCCATGCGTGGAGGCAAGACCGACTATTTCTAGCCGGAACCTCTCAACTTCACACACTAGCTCCGGCTTCTTCCCCACCAGAGAGGTGACATTCCACGTCAGGAGAGCCAGCTTCTGCAACCGAGGACTGGACCGCGAGGGCCCCCTCCCTCGGCCGCCACCCATCACAAACTGCACCCGACCCCTTTGGCCCCTATCATAGGTGGTGGGTCCATGGGAGTGGGGACCCATGTTTTCTCTTCGGGATGAGCCCGGCCGGGCTCCGTGGGTAAAAGCCCAACCACCAGGCGCTCGCCATCGTGCCCCCCCTCCAGGCCTGGCTCCAGAGTGGGGCCCCGGTGACCCACTTCGAGGAGAGGGAACACCAAATCCAATGTTTTTATTCATCATCGGGGTCTTTGGGCTGCGTTTTGTCTGGTCCCTCACCTAGGATCTTGCCGCCGACAGCATAGCTCCTAGGATCATTGGGGCACTCAAACCCCTCCACCACAATAAGGTGTCAGCCCAAGGAGAGGACTAACAATCATATTGTGTATATTAAGTATCACTATGTGAATATTAAATAATAAATATAGAGGTGTCTCTTTAATTTAGGCAGATAGTAATCTGTACATTCATGTTACGCTTTTATATTAGTCGTTCCATTAAACTACTTCCATGTGTTTGCTTTCCCAATCTCTTAAAATAAAGCTGATTATTTAACAAAAGAAGGACAACAGCTTCATAGAAAACTGAACCTAAATTAGATTTTTAAATGCACATGAAGCAAAGCAAAACACTTCAATAATGATACAATATTTGTTAATTCTAATGACATTTTCATATTTCATATTGAACTGCAAATATCTTTTGAAACACTCAGTATCTGTTGCTACTATGGCACTAAAATGGTTTACCTTTGCATGTCTGCCGAAGTGAACAGAGAATTTTCCGGGAGCTTTTGTTTTCAGCTGACAAATATGTCTATTCCGGTCTGATGGATGCATCATTGTGCACCAGAGGACAGAATGAACTGGAGGTTGTTGGGGAGAGTGATGACTTTTAAAGGATCATAAAGAACCTCCAGGGAACAGCTGTGTGGGGGATTATTCAAAGGCGCTTTAATTTATTGGGTAATTCCGAAGAAAAAAACTGTCCTTATCAATGAAATGACTTGAGTTGGAATGTGAGTCTTCTGACATTTAATTCTGTATCTCTAAAATGGCTCATTTTTAAATAAGAGTAACAAGACACATTCTTCAATGTGATATTGCCAATATAAACACTCTAACATATTCAGTGGGTGTGTGGCTAAATAATATCCCTTGGGAGGTTTCTTTCTTATTAGTAATTAACATAAAACTCTTTGATAATGTGACAGAGTGGCTAACTTCCCTTAACAAAGTGGAGTGATATTTTCTTGCATATTAAAGAGTGAAATTAATGTGGATGTGAGGTGAATTGAAACTAAGAAAAAATTAAAAAGCTCAGTTTAATAACTAGCAAAGTCTCCGTGCTCTGTCTCTCTCTCTATCTATCTATCTATCTATCTATCTATCTATCTATCTATCTATCTATGTATATATATATACTGTATGTGTGTGTGTGTGGGGGCGGGGGTCTTTTTTTGCCGTTTCTCTTAGCCATTTCAACACAAATGTGTGTTGGTCCAGAAGAAAGTCTGAAACTGATTTTCTTCCAGGAAATGCTAAATAAAGCACCCAACAGCATAAGTTTTCTTTTCAATATAGCTTTTTTTCCCATAATGACTATATTTGTAGAGAGCATTGTTAATAGGATGTCTACAGCTGCTCTAAAGTTATCTGCTTCTCTAATTGATGCTATCCTTACCATGACTTTCAGTTTAAGCTAGCCAAAGGTTCACCTTTTTCTCCCTATTTTATCCAGATGAACCGCTGATCTTTTTTAACCTGTAGCACACATAGAAGCTTCACTTTCTCTGCATAAAATTCTGAACTATCTCAAATAATCCCAGCTACACATTTCACATGCAAAACTCATTATGGAGTCAAACTTGTCAACAGTTCTGTGTTGTTGATGGGGGTTCTTTCATTATTGGACACAAAATCTTTATCCTAACTTTGAAGGTGTAAATGATTGACAAACTTTACAGGGTTCAACAATTAGTTGAACATTTATTTAAATTTAATTTAAAAACAATACATTTGAAATATGGCAGTGAAACTACTGCTGGCTGTGTAGTCTTCATAAATTTTGGTGAAATATTCACATGGATGTCGCCATGTTGGTTACGCTTCATTGCATCTTGGGTAGATGACATACTGTACACCTGGTGCATATCTTCACCACTTTTAATTTGAACTGCAGCTCACTGAAATGAAATGTAATGCAGAAATGACTGTTGGAAATGAAAATGAGGAGGATCAAATGGATGAAGAGAGTGGCGGCCGAAAAAGCGGATGCTAACATATTTTCTCAAATATATCAGAAGGGTTTGCTACGAAGACAAATAGTTGCCTTGTTGTGGCTTTAAACATCCATTCATCATCTTCCAATGTGTTTTGATTTTATGATAACTTCTATTATTAAACAGTAGACCACAAGCCTATCACATTCATTTGTGTTTTGTTTATAGATTCAGGTCCACTATGACCTACCTGTGTCATCAGTCCGGCATGCATTTGTAGTGCACTGGAAATATGTTAAGAACATGATAATGTTCAATTAATAGGTATAATTATCTTACGGGGCAAGCATTTATTTGATTTAGTATTTAGTTAGAACAATTCATTTGGTTTATGACTAAATATGTGCTCAGACTACTTTATTATTTTTTATTCCATAGATTTCTGTCATGATAATACCCCTTTAAGAAGGACACAATGCATGATGGGAGTAAAAAGTTCATGACCTGTGAATATATATGGAAAGAGAAAAAAACTACACACGCTGTATGCTCGAACCGTGGATTTTGTTTAATAAAATTGCATAAAAGCGAAGACCTTTGAGTTTTTTAGTTCTTTTTAAGGGTGCAACACATTGCCCAGGTAAAAAAAAAAAAAGGCAACGGCAGAAGAAAAATATGATAAAGATATACCATTTTTGAAGTAATTTGGTCTTACTGGTCATGAATACTCTTCACAAATATTTCCCAGCATTATTTTTGAATCCTGCACACCTTGTTGTCTGCAAACATGGGTGAGAACCACAGTGGAAAGAATAAAAATATATTGAAACTCAAACCACCGAATTCTCAAGAAGGTGGTGACTTCTTTACCCCTAGCTCAGTTTTGAAGAACTTTATCTGTTCTATCTCATTAATATTTCACATTCTATCTGTCAATCAGATATTAAATGGAAGAAGTGAGAACATTTCCTGTGATGTGGTACTAACTGTGTCTTTAGTGTCATAAATGCTTTCATATTCAGTGGGTGACTGACAGTGACCTTGCCACAGCAGAGACAAGTGATACACCACTCAGAATGAGAATGTCCATCACTGTCCTAATTAGAGAAGGACAGATGACAACTGTGTAGGAGAGGTCACTTTAGTGGATAACTGCTGTACAGGGCATTACTAAGTGGTTAGTTCTTCAGCAGAGTTCAGTCCCCTGAAAAAGATCTCTTTGCCTTTTATTAATAAAGGTGAATTGTTTGCCAACCTTTGACCTGTTACGTATATTATACCAATAACCGGTGGACTAATAGTTTGGTGACAACTACATTTACTTGTTGTCTGATCATTTTTTTTCTTGCTTAGTAAGCAACCAAATCAGTAAGCCTGATTAAAATTTGAAAAAAAAATAAATATTTGAGACGGAATTTCCTCAGGTATGCGTGCTTTTTTTGGCATCTCATTGCTTCTTGTCAAGGATTCAATCCTTGGAGGTGTTAAGACACATGAGTGCAGTATCTCACTCCAAAGAAGCATCTGCACAGCAGGCAAAGATTGCCAGGGGCACAGGCCTACAAGAGAAACAAGCCCCAGAGCTTGTGGGATGAAAGAAAAGACAAGTTAATGAGCAGCTACCTGAATCTTCCCAGCTCACTAAAGTTGCATGATTTGTTTGTGTACATCAGTCTCACAGCATTTTCAAAAAGAAGCCTGACAGTGATTGAAACGCTTTCACAACTGGCTTGTATTCCGATTCAGAGTTATACCCACATTATGCTAAAATCGAGCTTGTTCAGTTTAGGTATTTTGTATTAATTCTTGAATAAGAAGACCTTCAAAACCATGTGATTATTATATTCCCTTGGGTTTAACAAAGCCTCACTTAGTAATTTCTATAAATTAAATGTTATTGAATTTCCAACCATACTGTTATTCATTCTATCTTGTGGAAAACAAGAAACCTATAAATGACTGGACACAAAGGCATTAAAAATGAAAAGAGCTTTGTAATTATGCCTTGAGATTGCAGTACGCTTGAAGATAATTACGTAATTAATCCTGCATCGGCCTCTAGAGAGCTCCACTTTCGGTCTTGTCTTACACTTCCAAGGCTGCGTTTAGAGATGCATAAGAGCTGTATGCACAGGGAGCCAGGGTTAATCAGTTTCAGCTCAGCAGGGTTGCAGATGAAGAAATTCTTGCTCATAAAAGTATCAGGACATCTTCCAACTTTTGTGGCAACATATTTCCAGAAAACTGCCCTTAAGCATACTTACAGGTGCATATTTTCTGGTGAATTTTCTAATGTTGAGGTTTTCCTGCTATATGTAAAACAAGCTTTATTTCAGCTCAAAATGTATGGAGTCTTGTGTATGGATTCAGGTCAACTTTATTAGGTACGCCTGTTCAATTGCTTGTTAAGGCAAATAAGAAATTAACCAATCCGTAGCAGAAACTGAGTTCATTTAGGCACGTAGACATGGTAAGGAAGACTCACTGAAGTTGACATTGGCTTTATATCTCTGTATTACTGAGGGGAGTTGTACTGCTGAGCAGTGTTGCACATAATCTATCAGACCATTAATGGCACACACTATTTAGTTTATTCATTTTGTTTGTGGACTGGAATTTAAATGAAAAATACATTATGTGGGGAAGAATTATAGATGTTTCTGTCATGCAGATAGATTTCTGGGGCATACATGACTACTTCTGCATTAATTTATTAATTTATTTAATTATTTATGAATTTGCTGCCATAATTTCCTATGTTTTGCCCTCAACACAAAGTTTTTTTTCTTTGTTTTAGTTTATTTGCAAGGCAGACTATACATTGTATTTGCATTGTCTTTAAGGGGAACATTGATGACATTAAGACAATGAGAGTAATGAGAGAAAACTGTTATTTAGTTATTGTCATGTAATATTCTGAATTCTGAATTCTCACTTATTCAAAACACTAAAAAATTATCAGTGCAGTTTCACAATTTTAGTTGAGTTAAAGTAAATATATTTGCTTTCTGAATGATCATTATGGTCTCAAAGTGTTTTTGATGTCAGTGATTGCACTTGCCACAGTAGGAGTACAAATTTAAAACGCATGACAAATTTCAAAACCAAGGGTCACTCCACAAAACTTCTCTTCTGAAATAAAAGCATCCTAAAGGCTCTCTTGTCACTCTGCCTTGAGGGCAAAGCTTTAACAGACCATCTTTTTAAGCACACTGTGGAAGCCCCTAAAGGCAACCATCCAGCTTTCAGGGACCATTTTAGAGCAGAGGGAAGGGCTGATCTTAGCTGAAGGTGCTGACCTAAGCTCTCCCTAACCTTTCCCCCATTAGCAGCTCAGATATCTCTTAGCATTTACTATTCAGGAGTTGCTCTGGGGTTGGTGCATAAATTTAGAGATGGTGGATGTGTGCTCTAATTAGATTTATGCGTCGGAAATGTTTGGAGAAGCAAGACAGCACTGTTTTACTGTTAAACTTGGATTCAGGTCAGATGAAATGAGCAGCAGGGAAACGCACTTTGATATTCATGAGCTCTGAAAGCAGCACATGGTACTGAGCTGTAAAAGCCAAGGGTATACAGTCATTTTTCTTCCTTGTTTTGGAATTAATTGAAATAAATTATCGTCTCAGGGGCTTTTTTCACCAAACTGGTTCCAGTGCTAACGAAGCACCATTACTCTGTGTTTCTACAGAATCAAAACCCCAGCCCTTGCTATGAAAACCAGAGCTATCACAGCCCCAATTTCTTTTGAACCAGTGTGATTAAAAAATAATTTAAAAAACGGTTTTGCAAGGAGATAGAGATGGGTTCGTTGGGAACAGCAGCCAATCAAAACGTTGTGAGCGCCATGTTTAAAATTCCAGATCTGTTTCACTTTTGATCAGTCAAATATAAAAACTGTAAAATAAAGTCAGTGCATCGATAATAATAATAAAAAACAAATCAGGTTAACATTAGAATGACGGAAGAGGGCTGTCTCTAATCATCCTACAGTTTATTTTAAAATACACACATTATGGATTATAAGTACAGTAAGTCAGTGCTCTGCTTAGCTTCAGTCAGAGCTAATTGTTTTCCATGGAATTCATAAATGTTATTTCTTACTGAGTTCTTTAATACTGGTTGGTCTTTAAATACTTCCTGGTGGTGTCAATAAATTGTGCTCTAAAAGCTGTGCAGAACTCCAGTTTTCCAGCTGCTGGTGTGAATGAGAGTTCAGCTGATTAGGATTGTGAAGGATTCACTTGCACTGAACTTCACAAGCACCACTGGTTGTTTAAAACAGTGTTAATAAGGTGGTGCCAATATTGTATCTATTTTAAAGGATACTGTGGTACATAATATTATTACTCTTGTGGTAACGTTTACATGCACTAATATCCTTCACAAAAACATGAAATAAATGGGAAATAATAAATGAATAAGACATTTACAATGATATAATGGGTCTAATTTGGCTCTTGGGTGGTGGGAAAGCAAACCGCCTCTTTTACAGAACTAGTTAAGAACTGACTGTAGAACTAGTGTTGGTAGTATACAGAGGCACAAGAACATACAAGAATACCCAATCAGAGATCAGAGGGACATTATGCTGCTTTGTTCTGACTATGACTAAGATGTAAATATTTAACTGACTGAAATGAATTAGCAGATATTAATTTCCATTGATAGGGGCCATGAGTGCTTCTGGCATACGGACAGATTTTAACTGGTTTCTTGGCTTCCCATACATTTTCTATCTGCTTTTTGTTCAGTACTCACTGCATTTGTCATTCAGCTTTTTCAAACTATCTTTATAGATAAATTTATTTAGATTTTTCTATGGAATACATGGGTTGGTTCTGATACCTGAAGTGAATTTACTGACAATAAGCAACACAGAAAAATATTTACTGAGAAAAACAATATGCTTGATACCTATTTCCTGTGAAGTGTTTTCCTGTCAGTTTTACATCATAATAAAACTTTTTGTTTTCTATTATGACTATTACTTGTCAGAACCAATGCAAAAGAATTGTCAATCTTCACATTTCCTACTGTGGCATGCATTGCAAGCCCTTTTACATGATAAACATTGATAAGCATTTCATTAATACAGTTTTATAGCCTCTAATTTGTGATAACATGATGTCAATTTTCTCACCGTATCAACATGCGGCACTGTTTACTGAGTAGATTGAATCAGAATTACAAGAGTCCCACCTGGCCCTTTGCAAAACTCTGAGGAGTTAGCTAATTGAATAAACCAAACTCTCCAATTGAGTCTTTCAATGTGACCTCATACAGTCCACAGCGCATCCATTAAGATTCCATCTGCTCCGAATTAAGGTTGCACACATCCTCATTTCCGTCCCGGCTGCGCCAAGCAAAACAACCACTGTTGATCAGAATCACATGAGTGCTGCCAACTGTATGAATTAGCTAAGAATAGCTGCCAGAGACCTGCAGTTTGATTATGGCCACAAACAGAGCTTTACATGTCATTCAAATGTGCACATATGTGTTTGACAACCTATACTATGTGAAACAGCAGTGAAAACACGTGTCAAATGTTAGAAAACGTCAAGGCATTTAAAAACTGAAATTAAATAAAGGAAATAAGAAATTCACATTTAACTTGATCAGCTAGAATATTGCTCAGGGTAAAGGCTGATATCTTCTTCCTTCTTGTAAAAAAAGCAAAGAAAAAAAAACGTTCCATTGTGTGGACAGCGTGAACCCTACGGTACATCATTTTTGATGGATTATTACTTTGTAGTCCATTTATCTTGTCTATGTTAACCAATTCAAAACTACTCAATAGATTTAAACACATTTACACTGGTTTCTGCTGCATGCGGTGCACCATACAAATGTTTATGTGGAAACAAAATGCCAATTTTTGAGTTGGTTTTTTGCACCACCTACAAATAAAACCATTGCCATCAATAATACAGTACACTATTAAGGTCTGAAAAACAAATTATTGACTGAAACTGCAGTTTTATGTCAAATGCTATTATATACGGCTATGAGTATGTTAGTTCAACGCTGCAATCAATCATTTCTCCCTCTAAGTATCGCAGTTTCGACCTTGGTATTATAGAGTTTAGTTTTTCTCCTCTCAGAGCTCAGTGCACAAAGCCTGATTACCATTATGCTATGAATTATAAATGACCACAGAGCTTTATATAAAGGCAAATGTTTTCCGTGAACTGTATTATTAATCAGAAAACTGTTTTGCATGTCAGGCTGAAACAAGGGAGTCGCTGATTGCTTTACCTTTCAGCAATAGCTTAGCTTTCCATACACTTTTATATAGTCTGCAGAATGAGAACCATCCTCTGTGGACTCAACAGAACAACCTGCTTGTCCAGTGAAATGCTCAGTGCAGCTATTAGATGAATTTGCAGAACAATTCAATTATTCTCAAACCAACCATCACAGATAAGTACTTCCCTGCATTCCTATTATAACAACAACAACAAAAAAAACACTGGAGTGTAATAGGTTTTCAGGCTTTTCACAACTTTTGATTGGAATTATGTTTCTTTCCCAATGATTTGTTGAATTTGTCAATCATTTACAATCTATTCTATATCATTTTCTGAGCCAAGTGCTTCTGAAGTCATCAAAGAATACAGTAGCTACACTGAAGCACAAAAGCGCAGTATGAACGCACCAACAACCCTAAACTTTTTAAAATTTTACTTTACAAATACAAAATGTATTGTTAGTTGTGATAAACAAACACAAGGTACCAGATATCTGTAAAGACTAACATTCCCAGAGTGAAACATTGTGGTGGCAACATCATGCTTTGTCAAACTCATCTTCAGTATGTTCAAGAATCTTAGTTTATAAGAGCATCTAAAGAATTAATACTTTGCAAGCCTGAAAGAAAATATCTCATAGGGTGCAAAACACTTGAAAGAATTGTCCCAAATGCAGCAACAATAAAAACAAATCTAAACAGTTGTTTAGATCAAAGCACACCCATGTCTTACAATGACCTCGTTGTCCAGACCTACAGCCAACGTACAGTTTTAGAAATGGTAAAAATCTAGTCCTTGAACAGATCATTAATTCCTGGTTCCAAACCAACATTTTTATCCCTAATCAGTTTCCTGAGTTACATCTTCCAGAACTTTTTTGCAAGATCTCAGCAGAAGAAGTCATACAGCAAAGTATCTGCAAAATGCCAAATTTCTTATTCTAAAGAATAACATAACACAGTGAGCAAAACCTGTAGTATAATACAGATGTGAATACATGGTGCTTTCTTTCAAGAGCAGATAGTTTACATCTTAGGGCAAATAGACATCAAATTTTAATTGTAAAAAACAGTTTTGCAAGAAAAAAAACCTTTTACTCTTCAGGCTAAGACCATAAGCCAAAAACTCGTGCAACCCATGACAAAGACATATTTTACAATAATATTAATGTTAGCGACTCCTGCCCTTTATAATTTAATTTCATAATTTTTCAACCTCAGTGTTCATTTATCTTTCACGGCAGAGGATATTAACAGACCAATTGCCATTGTTACAACCCCTTGGACTGAATCTGTGGGAGGGCACTCAGATAAGAAGATAATTACTGAAAAACAGCTCACATTGGTATTTCAGTAACTTATTTTTCTACTGGCTCATGACTTTACAAACAGAGTAGAAGAAAAAGCTTCAGGGTTTCTAAAGCCAAAACAAACAAAAACACACCCTTATGGCTGCAAAAAACAAATCAACTCTTATTTGAAATTGAAAAAAAACAAAACATGTAGTACAATTCTTGAACTCCTTTTCTGGCCACAAAACAGATGAAAAATAGCTTAAACAAAATGTGGACAACCTGATTTTAGAAGCCAATAAAGCTTCTGAACAAGCTAGTTCAAAGATCAAATCAGAGTTGCTAAAAACACTTGGCACACAGAGTTAAGTCAATCACATCACAAAATGCCCAGGGGGAAAAGGGTGTGCCATTGGACTACTAAAGCTTTTATACAGTCCTCTGATGAGGAGAAAATGGTTCCAGGTGCATCTTGGTGCAACAGCAGACCTCCAAACAATCTAGAGGGGAGAAAAGGTGGTTCTCCAGTAGGAGGGCCCTAGTGGCCAGTGGATGTAATAGCTGTCATTAACTGTTCTTTTCTTGAACCTGGAAACAACACTCAGACTTCAGTGTTTGCTGTTTCTGCTGTCAGTTATTCCTCATAGTAAGCCATAATGGATGCTTTTTGTTGTTAAAAGGGAATGCTTACTTGAAGTTGGACCAAATTGATTCAATTTAATTAAAGATTAGCTGAAACCTGTTGTTTTACTCAAACGTGCCACGAGATGACTTCTTTTGCAAAGTAGAGTAATTTAAATTAACTGCACTGATTTGGTTTTGATTTAAAAAAAAAAAAAGATTCATCGATCAACAAAAATGTAAACTAGCACAGTTAAAATGCAAATATCGAGTGACATATTAACATTCAACAATTTGGTTGAATGAGTAGGAGGGATTTTGTAAGTTGACCCAGCTTTCAACAACTGAGTGTAATTTAGTTTGTGAACTAAATTTGACTGTAAATGAAGCCTTTTTTTCTCTTTTAGATGCTGGATATAAACAGTCCCTCATTTTGACTTCTCATATCAGGGAAGATAAAAGGCACTTTATAAACTTTAAGCTGCTTCATGTCAAAAATTTTTTAAGTTGTTGATACATCAAGACGCTTTAAAGATATCTGAGGGCTCTTTGAGGAGCCTTAAAGATATGCAAAGCATTTGCACAACAAATAAAAGTAAGAAGAAAAATGACTGTACAGATTGAAATAAAGAACAGACACTAAAGTTTATTAAAGTTATCAAGCAAGTCTAGAAGTCCAATGCTCATTGCAAAGTTATAATCCCACTTTAATCTTTCAGAGTTGCACAAATTTACTTTTATTATAATTCTTGTTAACAAAAAAAGGGGTGGGGAGGAGAAGTACACATATCTTTTTTTTTTTTTGACTCAGCAATAGAAAATGGCTAGGCATTCTTAAGCAAAATACTCTTCTAAACTGTTTAAAAATGTATAAGGTCTTCAATGACAATTTACTTTTGTCTTTAACATGCTCGACTTGTTTATTTTTATCATGAAGTCTCCAGGAGTTGTAAAATGCAGCTTTGTGAATTGGGGACCTTCTTTCCCAGGCAATTAAAGATTTACAGGAATTCAACTCTGTTAACACATTTGTTCACTCTTTTACCTTCAGCCTCAGTCTCCAGGGTCTTTTTATCTAGTCACTCTTCAGCTTTAAATTCCAAAAGCATGACACTGTACTTGAAAGCTAGATACATTTCATTGTCTGGTGTGAGATTTATAAACTCACCTGCTGTTCATGTATATATCAATGGTATTATGTAAAAAGAAGTTTTATCTGAAAACAGAGAGAAACTAGAAAGCATAATTCTGTCTTCCCTCCTATAAAAGAATGATGACTAACAATTAATCTATTGTAATTTGTTTAGAAACAAACCAATGCAAAGTAAAATATAATTTATCTTGTTTGGAAAATAAATTGTACTACATTCAGCAGTTCTTAAGTGTGTTCAGTCACATTTTCTTACTTTAATTTGGAAGTGCAGAAGGATATGAAACTGTGTCGCTTTATTGAGCCAAAGGGTTTAAAAATGCTAAGGACAGTGAAAACGGCACCTCTGAATGGCTGAATATGTACTTAATGTTTTATTGACAATGTCTTTTATTTTAATTTTAGTTGCGTTCAACTAAAATACAACTATCAAATGTCAGTGATTTGCAGCTTTTCTTTCACACTAGGCTGTTAACTTGTTGTGTGAGTTGTACTGTTTGTTTTAACTTTCTGCTGTTTATTTAAAACAGGTCTGTCTTGAAAATGAGACTGCATCTCTCCATTACCTGTAAGAATAAAGGTTTAATAAAAACAACAAAAAAACCTGCTCATTTTATCATTGCATCTTTAAAACATCTAAATGGGTTTCCAAGAGAAAATAAATAATTAGAGAAACCAGCAAACGTATGCCCTGATTTTGACTGTAAGTGTACAGATTCTTTTGTCCTTATTTGATTAGCCTGGTCAATTAGATGCCCAAGTCATGCAGCTTTTCTTTCACACTAGGCTAAACATGTTGCTAGACTGAAAGGCTCTCAACACAAGATGGACACTTACAAACATTTTCATATGTTGTTCAAAACTGACTCTGATGATTCAACGCTTTGTCATGTTCTGGAAATGCCACAAGCAGACAGGTGCCCAAAAGCAAGAATGCTATTATATTTTAATCCTTGAGAGGGATGAGTTGAGAGTGGCATGTTCAGATGACAGCACTTTTGAGTAATGACAGAGGCATCCAGCAGCAGTCAGTGCAGTCACGCTTCAGTGATTTGCAGTAAACAAGAAAAAGAGAAATTTGTTTCCCTCGCACTGTGAGGTGACTGGTTTAAAATTAGGTAGAGGTTTTAAGATAATGCGGACCTACGACATGATTAATTATGCATAAATTATGAAATGATGCACACTGGACTTTGTTTTCATCAAAATTCCAAGGAAATTCTGAACCATTATGTGTTTCATTCATGAACTTAGTTGTACTTTAGTGAAATAAAAATAAGTATTATTGGTTTCATATACAACATTAAAAGTGTATTGAGGTAAATAAACTGCACTGAATAGCTTTTGATCCAAACATTTATTCATGTATTGGTATGTTGTACAAATCAACATAGATATTAACTGACACTATAAACTATGGATAAATATTGAGCTGTAATGTGGGTATAATGCTTCACAGAAGTAGGGAAGTTAAAAACAGACATACCGGTAATCTCCTCCTGATCCAGCCTTGTAAGGCAAAGACTCACATGAAGCAACATGCCCATGTGGTCTGCCACAACCAAGTATTGGGCAGTTGAATATATCACACACAGACATACACAAAGTTTGTGTTTATAAGATAAATAAACATATACATTTATTTTCTTTTTTTTTCTTGAAGATATTGACCATATATAATCTGTGAGACAACAATGACACAGACCATTCAGACAGTAATATAATATGAAGCCAGCATCTGGGGTTAGTATTGTATTTTACTGACAAAACTAATTTAAACTTATGAAATAAGACATTCTTCCTGAAAGATACATGGAGATCCAAAGCCATACACACATAAGCACATGCAGGACGTAACACAAAGGTAATTGGATTAGCTCAGCTCTAATAATTTCTATGTAATTAATCTCAAAGAGAAATTAGATGTAGTAACTCTTCTTGTGATAAGTTAAGTTTATTTAAAGGCAATTATAGGTGGTCATGGCTGCTAACAGGAAGGATGTGCTGTAGAGGCTAGTGTTGCAACAAATCTGAAGTTTACAGTATAACAAACAAACAAACAAATAAATAAATAAATAGGTTATAGTATAACAATACAGTAACACTACAATACAGAGACATTGTATTTTTAGAATACAATACAGTCTAGAGTATAACAATGCAAGGGAAGAGGATGCTTAGTATAATTGAAGATACTAAAATACTTGCTGTTGAATTGTAAAGAAGATGCTCTGGGTTTTCTCTTGTGTTTGAAAGCTAAGCTAGAATAGGATTGGACTCATGGAGAAGGACAGTTGGGAGGATTGTGTTTTACTAGAGGCAAGGGAAGAGGATGCTAAGCTAAACCTTAAAATGTGTTTATGCTATTGGCTCTGTCAATGCTTTCATTTATCAGATCCTCCTGCTTAAAGCCTGAGATCGTCTTTATCTCTTATGGAATATCTCTTACTTTATCCCACTGGAGCCTGCTGTCCAGCTTTTTCCTGTAAGCCTCCTTGTTGTTTCTAATCTTGACTTTGAATTCCTTTTGTACTGTTCACTCCTCAATATTTATCAGTCTACCCTGCCAAAGGCAATTTTTGTCAAATATAGATTGTATTGTTTCATGTGAATGCATGTGGGGGCATGTCTGTGTATGAAAAGGGATTTGGGTACTAATTTAGCAAAGCTACAGTTGCTATGATAAAAAAATTTTGCAGATCATAATTACTTTTTCCTAATCTATATTTAATGTTTATATTGTATGTGAGGTTTGCAAGCTCACTTAAACAAAAAAAATGGTGAATAATACGATCGACAACTGGTTTGCAGTTTTTGGATCATATCACTGCAAACCTTTTCCCTGAGGCTGCATGTTTTTATAGACAAGCCACTGTAGACCGAGTAATGTATTACAGTGGAAAAGTTCAGCATAAAATGCTAGACTTGCTGGATTTCACCCACTAAAGAACCTCAGGTGGCAGAACTCATGGAGGCTTTGGGAGGATTTCATCTGTAAACTTGCCTTCTCAGCATTCCGACCCGTATCCATCACATTCTACCACTGCTGGTTTATTCACAGGGCCATCATTTCTGGGCAGACTCAGGCACAAGTATTTGCAGTCCTAGGACAAAATACCTTGAGGACAATATGGAGTTTTGAAAATGTAAATAATTTGAATCTCTTATTACATATCAATAAAGAAATCTTTATGTTGTTTTTATGTTTTCAGCGACACAGCTGCAAACATCCCCATTGCCCTCTTTTTCTCGCTATATATTTATCTGTATTTTTTTTTAATTCTCTCCTCCTCTGTGACAATTCTGTGTGATTTTCCTGCTGCCTGCTGATATATGTGTACAGACCTCAGAAGTTCTGATCATCAGCCTTTAATTCAAACGCTTCTTTGATGTTCCCCAGGCATCTTGGACCCTGCCTCAAAAAGAAGAGAACAAACAGCTGAATCAGACGACTTGTGCCTCTGTGGATCTTAAAGGAGGCTGAGGAAATGTCACTGCAATTTAAATTACGAATGATCTGATAAAGGGAGCTGCTTTGTTGACATTTCTGCCGTCTTTTATTTGGATTTTGCTCTTTTTCCAACAGAATGGCAACCATGTTTCTAAGTAGTGGAAACATGGTACATAGTTTGTCCCTGGCTAAAGCCCTTCCGGCACAATGTTTGACTGACTAATAAAGTAGAAAAGCTGGATTTCATATGATGTCAGTCTTATGTAGAAAGACCAACAGAAGCCAGTCCAAATTATTAATGAATTATGCTGCCTTTTTAAATAAATTGCCAATACCAAGTCTAAACCTGATATCTGTGCATAACGTGAGTTTTACAAAGTCATTAAAATGAATTTGGTGTATACAGTAGGGAAAATAGATATTGAGCACATCAATCTTTTATCCACATCAGTGGATATATTTCTTCTGATGCTATTGACATTAGATTTACAATGGATATCAGTAACAATCCAAGAAATCCCTGCATACAAAGATATCAGAACAGATTACTCAATAATCTGTTCTGATTATGGAGAATCAGAACAGATTCTCCATAATGTGTAATCAAGTAGTATAACTTATTTAGATTTAGAAAACTTACTGGAATTAGTTTCTCTCAGGAGAAAATCACTTCTTATAGCATAATTTCTGCATGGAGAAACTAGTCACATTCACTGCAGGTATAACGTCACTGTATTTTCCACATCTTCTTTTCATTCTGACCGATGCTCAGTTTTGAATATTTTACAAAATTGAGCAAAGTCTCCAAGACTGATGACTGGGTACTTTCTAGTAACTGTTTTATTTCTCTGAAACCAAGTAGGGGTGTTTATGGCTGTATGTGAAAGAAAATTGCTTTCCTAAAAAATATATTTATTTCATCTTCAGATTTTCTTCAAGAGCCTATTGATCCTTGCATCAGTTATGAAAGGGGATCCATTTCCTGTCTCCAAAAGCTATTGACCATGAGCTTTCAGAAGCATCCCTGGTTTAACTCACCTTAATCAGAGTTTTCTTGAAATCCTGGTCCTCTGAACCTAAGAGCACAGATTTGAAGTGGGTTGTTGGTAAATATTTGTTTTTTTCCTATAGATGAAATTGGAATTTTGGTTCAGTAATTCATTTATATTCAGATCTTGTGCCCCAGTATGATTTTATGTATAGGAAGACACCTGTGTCAGGCCAACAGCAGGAGCAGAAAAGCAGGACTGACATAGCCAGTCAACAACTATATTGTGATTTCCATCTTAAAAATAAATAAACCATATCAGACACACTAATATGTACCACGGTACATTAATAGATACACAAGGGACATTTAATTTACTGAAACACATCTATATCTGACAGGAGCATCAACACTTTCTCCCTACCCTTGAGCATTTTCTGCTTCTGAATTTCTCTAGCAGGCTATCCAGGCAACTGAGGAGGGAGTGTTGTTTTGATTATTAACTTGGGATAATTTGGTGCAAGACGATAGCACTGGTAGACGCCTGTAGAGAACTGTGCAGTTGATCCTGGGATAACAGTCAGCTTAACCACTTACTGTATTTTGATATCCTTCAGAAAACAAAGATGATTAAGATCAATATGATGAGTTTGCTTATTGTTTATTGATTTATTGATTTGTTTTCAATAAATCAAGCCTAAAGCAATTATGCTGAGCACAGAGGGTATCCTGATTTACTGATTTGTGTTTCACTCCATCTAGTACAGGTTCTAACAGTATGTAGAATTTTGCTTATTTATATCCAAAGAAAGCAGTTCTCGTCAAGCAGACATACATTATGTGATTAATAAAATGTATGATAATTGAGACTTTACGTATTCAATGTGCTGTTCACTTAACTCTATAAAATTAGCTGGCTGAATTTGATCATGCTAAAGTAAAGATTTCATCAAAAGTAGAAAAAAATAATATTTTCTTTTTACTTGGGGAATAATAACAATGCTGTACCAGGTTGACTAGTCATTTGTAAAGTTGTTTTTTTCTTGGCAAGTTTCTTCTACTGTCTTTAACAACCATTAATCACAATATTTCTGAGAATCTCATGTTTTGTTCAAAATAAACGTTTAAAGATATGGGTTAACTCTATTTTTCAACCATGTCCTCCAGGCACACTGCCCTGCATGTTTTAGGCATTTCTCTGCTTCAGCACACACGATTTTAATTGGTGACTGATTAACAGGCTTTTGCTGAATTGCAATCATCTGAATGCGGGGTGTGTTGAAGCAAGGAAAAATCTAAAACATGCAGGTCAGTGTGCCTTGAGGACCAGGGCTGGGAAACACTGGGTTAACTAATACAGAAATACCTTTAGAATCTCTCATATTATGCATGATATGCTTTCAAGAAAAATAAAAAAAGGTTTTCCAGGAAAATGCTGGCATAAAAATGTCAATACACAAGCAATTTGAAAAAAAAATAAACACAGCTGGCTGTCGCTGTGCAGTGAAGAACAGTGATGTGACCATTAAAGACTGTAGAGGCAGTTTGTGTCTGTAAGATAAAACCCCTGCCAAAGAGGAATGACAGCATTTACAAAACCCCCACGTTTGAGAACAGACACATACATAAAAAGGGGTAATGGTCAGAGTACGCCCTCCTGTTACTGCAGAAATTGAGGTGTTGAGGACAGCAGGGGATGACAGCCATTAGCTGAAGAAAACACCTCAGCTCTTGGAGTAAGAGAATTGAATTGAAATATATTTATGGATTTCAAGAACTCAAAGACGAATTTAAAAGAAGCAACATTTTATGAAGCTTTTTTATTATTATTTAAAAAGAGCTGTTAGGAATATCTCAGTTTGAAGGGTTGGGGTGTTCATCTGATATGTACTCTCCACAATGGTACCTGTGCATTATGAAAAAAATTCATCTTCTAATGATAGCTGGTATCCATGGACAGTGAGTTACGCTGCAGAACATGACCAGGGTGACATTTTGTTTTGCTTTGAATTTGTATTGATTTGTGTGTTTTTGCAGATGAACATAAATTATTGCAGCTTTTTTGGAAGCAAGTTAGAGTGATGCCTAAAACAGACATACAAGAATAATATTGGAATCTTCCAGAACTGTCCATCAACTTCTAATGCAGGGTGCCGGGGAAGCTGACACAGGGTGGAACAATTGTTGCACCCTCTGCAGTTGATTAGAGAACTAACACACAAGTATGATGTTCAAGTTAGAATTACCAATTAGCCCAACATCAATTTCTTTCAGAAGTGTTGCATAAAAAGCATTCTTGCTTTGAGCAGACAAAGATAACTGCTGCACTTCTGTGCCTTCCACCTTTTAAGACAAATTATGTATTAAAGCTTAATTTATGTCAAAATGCATTTAAATTATTATTCAAAGCAATTTTTTGCCTTTTGAGTGAAAATGTACAATGGAACGATTAGAGACCTAGGAGAAAGAATAGGGAAAACAATTATGGTATTTTAAAGAGGGAAAGTATATTAATTATGATGTTCCAGCTCTCATTTAAATACCTTTCCGGTTCTGGCACCATCCAGCATTTTACTGTTCTCCCAGCATAACAAATCTTAATTTTTATGGGAAAAATCCATAGTTTCCAACACTTTAGTTTGCAGAACTATAATCAGTGACCCTCAGAATATAACTTTTCTGATATTAAGCTTCTAGCTGTCAAATTCTAGTCTGTAGTTGTTTTGTGCTTCCCAAATGTCAACTTCTTTTCTTTTTTCTCCATCATGCTCAACCTCAGCTGTTTGATTCATGCTGTTGAAATTCCAGTCTTTGCAGTGTCCTTAGTTCTGTTTTAAGTAAGAACTCTCGTTCCCTCTGCAACTTTGTTTGACTTTGGATCCTCTAGGACAGTGTTTCCCAACCCTGGTCCTCAAGGCACACTGTCCTGCATGTTTTAGAGGTTTCCCTGCTTTAATGTGCCTGATTTAACTGATTGCAGTTCAACAAACGCCTGTTAATCAGTCATCAGTTGAAATCTGCTGGACTGAAGCAAGGAAATACCTAAAACATGTAGGTTAGTGGTGGTTATTAAATAGCAGCAGCTGCCCGAACAGACAACAAATACACATACAATTCATATAAACAGCTAGAAATGTAGACTACATGCACAACAGTAAAAAAGCAACAACAGAACTCAAAGTTATTGCACACCTTCCAGGCCTCAGTATAATGTGCATTTAGAATTTTTATTCACAATTTTGATGGATGTGGTACAAAAAAGCATTTAAAATGGCTCAATTTAGTGTTTGGGGACTATGTACCTTCTACTAGAAGATTAATGTGTGGTCCAGCTTCAATCAGATTTATTACTAAATTACAAAATTCCATGACTGTTTTTAACAGGTGGAAATTGGAGCAGAGTGACATGTCAGTTATGAAATCTGATCAGGATGATCTGGGAGCTTTCCTGGATTTTCTAGACACGCCCCACAGGGATGAGACCCAGGACTTGCTGGCAGGACTATCCCCTGTGACCTGAAAACACCTTGGGATTTGCCAGAATAACGGAGCAACTCTAGCCAAAGAAAATGACATGTTAACCTTGTAGTTCAATCTCAGAAAAGCAGAAGACGATGGATAAATGGATTGATTATTGATTTTGAAATTTTCCCATGTCTAATAGCAGGGATTGAATCATCACTAAGAAGATGTTTTAAAGATAAACCAGGAGAAGTCCTTCAATATTCTTCTCTCCATTAAATAGTTTTCTCTGTATCCAGACTCTTATGTACAGACTCTGCTGCATGCTCTAGTCTGAATGCCTAATCATTTTCTGCTCTAAATATTTAAAATTTCTCAATGTTTCCAACATTAAAAGTCCATCTTTCTTTTCTTTTTCATTTTTTCTTTTTTTTTTTACCTTAAGTGACTTGTCATCTCTGCTTAGGATTACAGCTCTGCCAAACGAACCATAACATTGCACTTTTTATGACATTGCACATCAGACAAGTCTTTAAATTTTGCCTGCTATTTATGTTTAGCATGACTGGCAGTATTAACAGAGATGGAATAAGAAAGGTTAGAGAAAAAGAAGCAAAAAAGAGAGGAGAAAGCGACCCAGCTGAGAAAATCAACAGAATTGCCATATTGGAACTTTAGAAATGCTAAATTAACACAATCCCATGTTCATTACTTAGTTTATCTGGCTCCATATTGTTTGAAATGTTAGGAACATTTATTGTTTTGTTCAGAGGTAATTGGTCTCAATTGTTCAAATAAATATTAAATTTTTTTCACTGTATTACCGGTACTAAATGCAAACCTCTAATATATAACAGCCAAGAATGAGTACCTGACAAAATCTGAAAGGCGAGAGTCTCAACTCTCCAGTCCAATGCGATAAACTTTCCAAACACCCATTTAATATTGGATGTTGCCTCTGCAGAATTATGAAATCTCAAAACAACACAATAAGCTGAGCGTGCAGGAGCCAATTTGCAACAGAAGTTTGGTTTCTGATAACAAAAGAAACAGTCTTAAGAGTGCTGCAATGGGTTTATTGATAAGCGGACAATAGATCTACAACAGAGTAAAATCTGGACTTAATGGCTAATCGCTGAAAGAATTTCACTGATTTAAGGTGTACCAAAATGCTTTATGGAGTAGTAAGGAATATGCAGTATTGTTCAGAAAGGCAATGTAACATATGAGCTTGATTTATCAGAATGGCAATGCTCAATATATGCACTTGTCTTAAAAATGAAACTATTTAAAATTCAAGTCACAAAAAGGAACCTAATGACAAGGCCATCTTAGAGCAGTTTGGCTGTTATTTAACAATAATGTCACTAATGAATACACACAGTAATGGCAGACCTTTTTGCTCTTGAGTGCACTGCTGACAGTAATACACAATGCAAACATAAGTCCAAAGCGAGCCTTAGGAATTAACGGCTATGCAGATATGTCAGTGTCACATTTTCGGCGATGTCCCTTTTTGTATAACCAGACCTATCATCCCTCTGGCAGCAATGGAGGAGCTTTACAGATTCCTGGGGAAAAGGGATATTAATTCAACAGCCTCTGCACTCCCAGCCTGTCATTAATCTCCTTGCAGCGCCAACATTGTGGTATCAAACTTTTATCGCTTTTGCATCAAATTTGGAATCCCAAAGAAATTCGATGCTAGTGCCAGGGCTCAAGTAAAAAAAAACTCTTTTTTTCAGACTTATTCAGAGAGGTGCTGGAGCTGAGCATAAATAGCTCAGCATATTTAATAGGTAGGAATTAGATTTATGCTTTTTGTTATTCTTTTGAGCACCAATGGTTAGACTTGGTTATTTGTCTATTTAGAAATAATTTAATAAGATTTTAAACATTAATTCTGACCAAAATATATATATACGTGTGTAATTTGAATTGAAAGTTACAACTCAAAATAGTCTTAATGGGAGATCTAACTTACTTATTTTTCTTTTAATATTTTTTAAACATAATTGACAAATTCCTAAAAAAAAAAAAAGTCTTCGGAAGTGTACTTAGCTCAAGTACCTTTAGATTATACACTACATGAATCTTAGTGAATGAAAATTCAAATAAGCAAAGGAGGGATTTGGGTTTCCTTGTCTGGAACATAAATTTAACAATTTACCTCCAGCATAAATAATGCTGTGATGTCTGGACCACATTTTTCACCTTTTATCGTAGAATTCCATCCAATCCTTGTGCTGCTGTTTTCCAATTCACAAACTGCTGTAATGTTTTTCAAGAAACTTTAGATCTGAGGAAAATGAAGTTCCACTGCGTCTTCACAGATGCTGCCTGTATCATCAGCTTTCTTAGCATGCCTTGATAGTGGAGGTGGAGAGGCCTGCAGAGGGCTGAAATGTGCACACCAAGGAGCAATAAGCGAGAAATAATTACGGAACTTCATCTGAAATACCTTCACAAATCTGAAACAGCTATAACTTTGAGCACGTATCTCTTTGGCATGACAAGAAATTCAATACTTTGATTTTTTTTTTTAAAACCTTTATATACATATATTAAAGAGCATAAACTTTCTTAACATCCTCAGGCTGAAAATAAACATTTTAGGTAGACAGAGTCTTACAGAACTAAAGATTCTGTAAGACTCCGCAGACTTTCCTGCTCTTGTGTCCACACCTACAGACATGCATGTTATAGCAGATTCATTCATCTGAATGACATCATTTTAATCATTTGGCCCAGAATGTATGAATTATTACAAAAGGAATATGTAAAAATGCCAATGAACTAAGAATTCAGTTACAGATCAATTGGCAACATGTTATTGTCATTACCTTCTCAATGTCTGATCCAGCACAATATCACTTTGTTGCTTGTCTTTTCCTTTGAGTGAATCGGGATTAAGTTGACTCGACAAAATGAATACACCCATTGTAGGTTTAAATAACTTTAGTGTGAATTAGGCAATATTCTTTCACATTTTGGCCAGTAAAATAATGTGATCATGGCCCTGTATTGCAGAAGTAAACATAAGTAATGTTCTTTCTCCTGGTAGGATATGTCTGTTCTGATTACTGTTCAGGTCCATAGATGAAAACTATCAAAACTCAAAGGGGCAGATTGTTTTTATGTATTTAAATAATATCAGGATATACTTTTACTCATAAAACTATCTCATATAATATAAATTTCTCCCATTAATTTTTTTGCGCAATTTATTTTTACAATTGCCCTACTTTTGCTATTAAACATAAAATCATTTTACATTAGAACAATGAATTCTATGTTTTCTGTTATTGCTTTGCAATAATAAGGCACAATTTCAGTATTTTGTATCCTAATATGTGTTAGATTGGGACTACACTACCCATATGTCATTTCTGTAAAGCTATGAAATTTCCCCAGCACTGAGTTCCTATAGTATCATTCCAATTATTATACAGGGCATGTATAGAAGCAATTTCATCCTTTGCTCCACTCATTAGTCTTTTCATCAGAACTTGATAATGAATGTAGTAAGGGGAAGGCAAGGTTGCTGCAAGTCAAAAAGATAATTTAGTGAACCTCCTCACTGCTCTAACCGGAGTTGTTTGGAGAACATTTTTTAAATGAACAAAGTTGATGCAAATTGGCAGGCAATCATGTAACTGGTTTCTACATATTTGACTGGCAGACAGCTTTTTTTGTTTTTTTCTAAATATATCTTTATAGTTATATGGTATGACTATGTATACGTTTAAACTGTTTACCGTTTGAAGATGCCTTGGTCAAGAGATATCAAGAGGGAAGTAGGAAGTGATTTGATGATGTCTTTATTATTTATCAACATGGATCGTTTCAATTTAAATTTCGATGTTTTATAAATCTCCTTGGAAGCTCAGAAATTATGCTATCATATTTTTCCTTAAGCGATCCATCTGGACTTCCCTGTTTCCTTAAGTATTGCACCACCAAGCATATAATAAAAATTCATGAACCTAGTAGATGTGATTTATTAAATTATCAGTTAATAATTCCAAATAAGAAAGTAAGACATAGAATTTCACTCATCCTACCACTGTATGGTGTAATATATGCATGGATTTTCTTTGCAGTATCAAAATACAAAATGTTGCAACGCAAAGGTCTTAAGGATAATCACAGCAGGGTGGAGGAGCTCCAGACACACAATGATGGGGTTTTCTAATAAGGGCTGTATGAGGTCAGCCCCGTACTTAGTGCAGAGATGTTGCATGATAAGATGCAGTGGTTTGACACAATATAAACAAAGCAATTTTCTTTGACAGAGCTTTCATCTCTACATGACTCAAATCAGGCCTGATGGCACTGAAGCACAAGGATGTTAATATATTTGAAGGCATTCAATTGAAAAGGTGGTGATGCAAGATTGGCACAATGAAAGTCATTGTAAATATGTCAGACACCAACCACTCCAGCTGCGAAACAAATTTAGACTCAGAATCCAACACCTGAGGTGATATGCTGCAAAGCTGTTATGTTTTCTTTAAGCATGTATGGGTACAGCCTTTTTCCTGTTTCTTTTAGGTTGATGTAATGATAATCATTTATTCATCTGTAATATCTTGACTGGCCTTGGCTTGTTTCCTCATTTTGATGTTCCGCACAATTTTTCTAATTTTGTCACATTTTTGAGGCGATTTACTATGATCAACCCACACAGAACAGTGTGTAATTGGGTAGAAGGAAAGCAGCAATCTGCAAAGGGCTTTCCAATTTGATAGGGGCATGCTAACTCACACATGGTTTCATCTATATCATTCCATAGTAGCTCTGGCTGCATGTTTAGGATAGCTGTCCTGCTGGAAGCTGAACTGCCAGCCAAGTCTCAGGTCTTCTGCAGTCATTGTTAGGTTTTATTCCAAGATGTTTCCATATTATAATCCATCCTGGACATTGTCCTTGTGTGTGCTGAAGAAAAGCATCTCTGCAACATGATGCTGCCATGATCATTTTTCACTTTGCAAATGGCACTCATAATATTTTGTATGACTGAAAAATTTCTTTAAAAGTATGCCAAGAGGTGAGAACGCTTTTGCAAGACACTAACTAGTTGCAGTTTTCAATAGCAACTCAGTGACAATGTGTTTGACAAGCATGATGAGCAAGTTATGTTTCAAGGTCCAAAACAAAGCATTTCCCGGCTATTTCACTAACTGAAAAAAGAACAGTTTAAACTGGAAATAATAATGTTTATAATGTTTTAAAAATATTCACTTAGTAAAATGTCATACTGTGCTTAGGTTTTCTTGTGTCTCAGGAAATATACACCCAGCCAAGAACACGTCCCTCAGCAATGATTTCAGCCTCATCAAAGTGGAATAAATGGGTTTTGGGAACATTCAGGAAAATGCTGCTTCTGCACTAAGATGCAGGGTGAGGTATGGAGTTGTTTACTGAATGTATCCATATCATGGCACCAAATGGCTGCTGTCAGACTGAGAACAGCCATTATTTCTTTCGACAGACCTGAAAGCACACAACCTGATGATGGTACCACACTGGCAGCTTTCAGTGTTGCATTTGGGTCTGCCTCCTTAAAGAAGCTTTCTCTGGATTCCTAATAGCTTTGAAATCCCAGTGTATTTTGATGAAGGTGTGATCATTATTACAACAGAATCCTACCATACTAGCAAAAGTAAAAATATAAATCAACAGCTTGTCAGGTGAAATCCTTTATCTATGGCTTTGCCTGGTAATGAAGTATGTCCTACCTTCAATTAGCCCTTCTCAGGGCTAACAGAGAGAGATAGAAACTCACACTTCTGCTGCAGTGAGCTCTGGAATCAGTAATTGATCTAGTCACCTATTACTTTGACATGCATGCATTTTGGATTTTGAGAGGAAGCCTTATTACCAGAAGAGGACTCAAAAAAACACAAGAACAAACAGCTAACTCACAAAGGTACAGTTAATGAGCAATTTTTTATTTGGTAGTTTCGAAGTGCTACCTGTCCTCCCTTTTATGCTTTGAATTTAAATAAATGAAAAGATTTTGAAAAACAAAACTTTGGAAAGAATAAAAAAACTATTTCTTGATAAACAATCCCCATAAAGAATCTTTTTAAATAGTGTAGTTCAAACAGCTACCAGAAAGTCAAAGTCAAAAACTTAACTTGGCAAATACAAAGCGATTGTCAGTAAGTAGAAAATTAATATACAGTAATGTAGAAAAAAGGATCTCTCTATAAAAAGTAGGAGAGCAAGGAATATATAGTACAGATAGAAAGGTGATTCCAAAATTGACTGCATGAAAACAATTTAAAACAGAATAGTGGCCAAATAAGTTACAAAGGGATCTAAAAAATTAATAATAAATGTGGCAAAAAAGTCAAATTCACATTAGCTTAAAACAGAACTAAAATAAATGGACCATAGTCATGAGTTATGAGTCAAAAACTGAGTTTTAATTTGCTTTGTAGGTTGCAGTGTTGCCACATCACAACATACTGATAACATTTTATGTCAAGTATCTGAAATGCTTTCTTTTTTTTTCAAATTTCAAAATAAAAGAATAATTTTAATTGTTTAATGAAATATAGATTTTCAGCTTTCCATGTTAATTGTATATGTTACATTACAGGAGACATATATTCCACCTATTTATCTGGTAACATAATTAGAAATTGGGAACTGGAATAAAGGCGGCATTGTGCACCATGTATTCATAGCTGGGCAGTCCTGCTGACAGAATTGCAGGGCTGTGATTGTCATCTATTCATTTCCTGGGACAGATTCAGAGTCAATCACTGACCCTTTCAAACAGAAACTCAGAACTGAATGAGGCAGGATTAGCTTTGCCCGCCATTGCCTTGTTTACTAACTGAGAACCAAAAAAAGCATTAAGCCATTAATAGGAGCATACAATTTTCTCCACTACTGTAGCCCCTAGTGGAGCAATGACTTTCATTTCCTGTTCTGTCTCTTGACAAAAATCCAATCAACCACAGATTGTAATTTATTCACACATTGTAAGACAAACCACTCTCAGTATATGAAGATGTCTCATTATTTCGGCACATACACACAATCAAAGCTTACCTCATTGTCTTAACAAAGGGTAGAACAAAGGGTCTGTTTTTTGTTTTCTTTAACTTGACTGACAGGGGGAGCGTGCCAACAAGCAAAGCGTTATTAATTTTGTACAATTAGAAAAATAATGGTTGTCCTTTTGTTTGTCATTCATCCGAAACACAATCAACCTTTTACTACCTAGTGGCTAGTAAGTGAAGAGGATGCTCATGTTGAGCACAACAATTTGGGAAATAATGAGAATGTTTAGAAACTTGTCACATATTCTCCACACTGGAGTTTACTTCAATGACTAAGTTTCATGAGGATTGATATTTGTAGTCATGAATACACATCAATTACCCTCTTGTTTGTTTTGCTTCTATCTTGATACATTCTAAACTAATCTTAAATGTTGATTAGCATTGCTTTTCCTTGTCAATAAGAAATAACAACATTACAAAAAATTTAATCCATGCTGAGCATGAGTTTTCTATGTTTTTCTTTTTTGCTTTTAAATAGTTCTGTAGTGACCCAATCTTAAGTGATCAGGGAAACTCAACTAAAAATAAGTTGAGTGCAAGCCTGAACAATTTTTGTTTTAATGCCAAAAGAAAACAATTTTGGAAAGATGTAACTCTCCATATGAAATTTGTGCCTATTGGTATTGACTGTATATCACTTTGTAACATAATCCAGTAATGAGTAAGACTCTGGTCCCATCTGAGGAAATTCACACCATAATCACACTGAAGTCCAGCCAAAACATAATTTGTATTATATGATTTGATGAGGCTCATTTGTCAAATTAAAAGTATCTATTAAGAATAGTACCTTTTAAACAGATTTTAAGCATACTGTCATCAAGCCCACATGTCCATATTAAAAATGTTTTATTATCATTATTAAGAAATGAGTTGCTTAAATCAGTAAGCTTCTCAATAATATTCTAATTTATTGAACATGACCAGGTAGTACATCAGCGTTCAATTGCAATCAAGCCAAAAATTATGTGCTCAGGCCAACCAGAGTTTAGTTGGTTCTAGAGTTCAGATGAGCTTAATTACCTGCTGAAACAAAGCAGTCTACCTAAAGATAAGATCATTTAAACAGTGCTAAAATTGAAAGCATCCAAAGAGTTGAATGAAATAACATTTAGACGCCTTAAAAAGCAAGAGTTTGTCAAAACGTAAAGGTTGTGATGGTGAACATGCTTTGCTGAAAGTGGAAATAAAATGCATGTCATCAAGTTAGGAAATGTAGCATTTTTTTGTCCTGTTTGCTAAACTACATCCTTAACAAAACCTGCAAAATAAATGTAAAAAAAACATTTATCACTGTGAATAATTTCAATATAGGCTAAGAAAGTTATTTGCTTCTTTTCCTTTCATCTCTCTCCCTCTCCTTCTAGAAACCGAGTTGCTCATCAGAATGAGTAATGCCGTGTATGTGTTTGATAAGTGCGCCCACCGCACCTCTGGAATTAAAAAATCAACTGAAGCATGAAATAAACAAAAGAGAGACTGTGATATTGCTTCTCTTTTCCAGCAATTACCAGGCGATGAAATGTTACATTTAAAATCACATAGATGCTAACACACATCACCAACCGTCCGTGTCTTAAGCTCCCCAACAACTTGTCAGGAATAAAAAGTTCAGCAGAGAAATGTAATGCCCTGGGACATGTTAGCACACAGATGAAGTATCTCAGATTAGTGCTTGTGTTTTTCATTTTGGCTGAAAGAAAATGAAAAACAGTTCTATTAACTGGTCAGACACAAGCAAACTTCAGATCATTTTTTTTTACTTAATTTTACATGTTTTGAATTGATCCCCTATAGAAAATTTCAATAAAACACAGCGGGAAAAATATCCTTTGAATATGTCAATATTTTTCTAATATGGAATTCCCATCAGATCTCATTTGCAACATAAGTTGCCACACATGTGCAGCTTAATCCATCCATTAAGTTATTAAGTGTGTGTCAAAAAATGGAATGATAGCGAATAAGTATCAATCCCATTTTCTGAATTGTATTCAAAACTTATCAGCTAGACATTTTTGGTAATGACAATTGCAAGATAACGTCTTTATAAAGACACTAGTCCTTGCATTGCCCACTTGTGACTTTGAGCCATTCTTCCACACAAACTGTCATGAAGGTTGTGAGGGTTTGGCTGTGGACTTTAATCTTCAGAGGGTACTCACTTGTTAAATGTAACATTTAAAATCACAGATGATTCACAAGGCTAGAAATACAAAACACTAAGGTTACAAAAGAGCTCTTTTCTCTTGCCTGCCATGATTTAGTTGTTTTTTTTTTTTTTTTTGTACAATACCTTCATAATGAGAAAACTTTTTATAGGCTATTATTTAGAACTAAATGGTTTGGCATGAATTTGCACTGATAAGAGCAGGAGTGCTTTCAGAATAATGATACCTTTCAGTTGGTTTCCTGCCTTTTATTCCTTCTTGCACATCATTTTATTCTCGTGCTTAACACTTATTTTGTGTCATTCAACTTTTATTATACCTGACTTGATTTATGTATCATTGTCATTTGTGTGCATGGATTTTGTGGGTGGTTATTGACATCTGGTTTGAAATGAATCATTTGACTTTCTAAGAGCTGTGGTTTAAGTAGGCCAGTATCAACCGGTTCACAGTGCCACCATTTCTAAATTTTACCCTTTTTTTCAGCATGCGGTGCGTACTGGGACTTTTTCTAGTGTTGCAACAGGTGTTGATTTGTGCTTCTCTGTCAATATGCTCCCCTTAAACTTCAGTACTAAACAAGCGATTAAATCACGTTTGCTCGCTCTCAGTCCATCACCAGAGCACTCTGTTTTCACACAGTGGGACTCCAGCAACCTGTCAAGCTTTGTGGTGAAGAGACAAAGCCAATGAGCTGACAGCCACTAATGAGAGGCATTAGTGAGAATTTTAATTAGCAAAACTTACATTTAGGTACAGAATGTACAGAAAAGGGGACTAGCTGTGAATCAGGGAAATGGAAAATTCAGTGCAGAACAGTAAAAAATCAAGAGCTCATGTGAGGCAGTACAGGAGAATAACATGAGTGAAAACTAACATATACTAACACAAATCTAAGAAAACTAAACAAAATGCCAGAATAAACTAAGAAACTAAATTCAAAAGAATAAACTTATATACCTTGAGCATTTGAGCAATAATTAACAATGAGAGATGAATAGAATATGGCAAGAACTGAACTGAGGTAGAAACATAGTAGACCACGACTTAAAAAAAAACAAATGAAATAAATATTCAGGAAGGGGAATGCAACAAGTTCAGTCAAACGAAAAGCCATCAGATTAGCTGATCTATAGAGAGAAAGGCCGACAGAATAGTGTTGATTTGACTAGTTAATCTACTGATCAGTAGACTGGTAGACAGATCTATATAAAAAATATTACCTAAGTTTCTGTCCCATAGTTGTGTAACCTAAGGAAGCCCTGACTTAGAATAATGTTGAAATTAACATGTCTCGAATTGCATTCACAGATTCAAAAATGTCTTTGCTGTCAAACAGAATATTGTAGGTCTCGTTGCGCTATCAACAAGTACATAGTGAAATATGTGGCAATACCTCTCCAATCAAATTATGTCGTTCCTTTGAGCTATAACACGGATGGAAAGGAAACTGAAAACAGCTTAGGCTCACACCTCTATTGATTTATCCTTTATTGCTTGAGATTTATGAATTATTGTGAATCTGATGTTGTCTCTCATAATGCTGCCATGGGCTTTTTAAATCAAGTTGACAGGCTTATTATTGAGCTTTGGCAGACTAGCCAGTGTAGCATGGAGGAATGTACCATCCCTGATTGTGGAGGAGAAAATATTAC
This sequence comes from Xiphophorus couchianus, assembly GCF_001444195.1. Lineage (NCBI taxonomy): Eukaryota > Metazoa > Chordata > Actinopteri > Cyprinodontiformes > Poeciliidae > Xiphophorus > Xiphophorus couchianus. The sequence continues at coordinate 19,727,674 of NC_040234.1, read as the reverse complement.
CCAACATTTTTCATGAGTTGCTGCATCAATACTGCTGCAGGTTTTCATGCAGTTGGAGTTGGTCTTGATTAGTTATATCAATAAAGTAGGTATTGATCATATAGTAAAAACAATTTATCATGAATTAGTTTTACTAATTTGACAAATATACACTTATAAATGGTATAAGAGCTACTACATTTTTCACTAAAATAAATATTTTTAGAAATGGCTCAAAAGGATTATAGTAATGAACCCCTTTTTGTCTTCTGAACTACCTTAGTTATTCATAGTACTAATTCAGCAAGGTACCCAAAACGTCCCAAGACAAGTTGACCTTTGTAACATTTCATGCCTGAAGTAGCCATCAGAATGTTTAAACATTGTGGCGATAAAAGGCTGAACATATTTGGCAATGATATGTTGCAGTGGTGTTATACAGATACTGAGTTTTTACTAAGGAGTCTAAAGTGTGCCAAGAAAATATCCCCCAAATAGTTGCAGCGCCTCTAAAAGTCTAAAACATTTATCCAATGGAGGATGGATTCATGATTTCAAGGTCTGACCATACCATTAAATTACTGCTGCTGCACAGACCAGGAACCTTTTTCCTGGTTTGTTATTGTCCAATTATTGTATACCTTTGTCAATAGTTGCTCAGGTTTCCTACTGTTAGCTGACAGAAGTGGAACCTGGTTTGGTCTCCTTTGACTGTAGTCCATTTGCTTTCAAGTTTGTGTTGTGCATTGAGAGACTGCTGTCTGTCCTTTCTCATTTGACCTCTGACATCAGCAAGTTGTTTTTCTACAACACAAATGCTGTTTATTATATATTGTATCTTTCTGATCATGTTCTGTAAACTTGAGTAGCTATTTGAAAACCCCAGTAGATGAGTAAATGTGGAACCAACAACTGCAGTAAAGCAAGCTCAGTGCAACTTAAATCTTCCTTCATCTCCATTTTGGTACTATGAATGAAATAGTCTTGACCACATAAAGATGTCCAATGGATCCAGTTCCTGCTATGATATTGGTTAAGTCATTACATTAACAAGTAACAAAACAGGTGTATAGAATAAAGTGGATTGTGAGTGGACAGACAGACAATTTCACCTTTTCACTCTATTTCAAAAAGCATCAATCAACAAATGGAGTCTGCTATCAATCAAATCATTTCTGCACAATACACGGCTTGACGTGGCTTGTACTTCTCCTGAAGTGAGTAAGAAAAATGGAGAAGAGTCACACAGAGCCGCGCAGGATCTGCTATGGAGATGAATTTGGCCGTGGCGCTTTGGGACAGAACCTGTTAAAGTGGCTTTAGTTAACATAACTGGAATTAAGTGTCAAAGATTATAACACAAGATGCGATGTGTTGTTTGCTGTATTTCTCAGTGGTACTGATCAAAGCATAAACCCATTTACTGAAAGGCCACCTTTTTCCACCAATAAACCTTTTTTTCTGTGGGTCAATAATTTTTTCTTCTGTCAGCCACAGTGCTGGGGATAGAACCGCTAAATGCTGATGGTACGAAGCAGTGGCTGCAATCCCATTTGAGCAGTCAACGGTACTTTGCCTTAAATGCTTTTCAATCTGCTGGAGATCGCATTAGTTGTCTGCTTCTTATCGACTCATCTAAAGAGTTTATGTCTTCATCTAATTAAGGGCAGTGCTTCCTTAATAGCTCTATGCTTAGGCTGAGTTATTTCATAAGTGGATATCTTGGCTCCTGGTCTACTATCTTTCACTTCACTGTCAGTTTCAGATCTTATTCCAATACTTATTCTGGTTTGTCTTGTATTATAATGATAACCATGGTTACCGTTGCAGCAAACTGTTAAATTATCAGCATTATTAAACCATAACTCCTTATTGAACACAAATAATTTTTATTCAATGTAGAGTAATACAGAAAACAGGTTTAACGTATATTCTTTATTTAATGCACTGTATGTTTAAATTATTGAACGTCAGCCTCTTGATATATTTCATCCCCTACCTGGGAGGCTTAGCAAAGTTGACAGGAGCAGAGTTCAGGCATATATTAGATGGATCCAAGGTGTCCACTGCCAAGGCCTGCCAACTCAGCCTGTTCCCATGCTGCTCTGTGTGTCATGAGGCCAAGCTTCCTATTTAGACAAGGGAATGAAAGATGGGCCATGGATGTATTATGCATGTAAATGCAGCAGAGAGGTAGGCAGCTGCTCTAACAAGCTAAGTCACTTTCCCAGTCCTGTCTTCCCTTCACAAATATAGACTGAACCTTTGAAGCTAATGGAGTTAACTCAAAGCACTGCAGAGAACCTTTCCTAATTCATGTGGAATGGAATAAATTTCTAGATTTTGAACATGACCATAAACCTCTATTAACCAACAATAAATGTGACAACAAATCTCACTTTATCAGTGCAGCACTTCACAGTGGGTCATACTATGTTTTTTTGTTTTTTTTCCAAGCAGGATTTGTCTTTATAGGCTTAATATATTTAACACTGGAATGTGCATGTGGCATTTAGCTGCAACTGTGTCTTTTTTGAGCATCACCCACAAATAAATATTCAACTGATAACAAAACATGTTTGCCATGTCTCAGCTTGCTCATTGGATGACTGCCTTCAGTGAACAATTTAAGTAATTCTTCTACATTATCGCTTCATCCAATGAAATCAATGACTGAATTTTCTGTCCATCAGGACTTACCTGGTTGTGACAGGTGTGTAACTCATAGACCTGAGTTCAAATTAGGAAAAGACATGTCCTAACAAAGACTGTTAAGATTATAAAGAAACAATAAACAAATCAGCTCCTCATGAGGAAATTATGCAAAAGGGGGAAAAAGGAGTAAATCTTGGCACATTTCTTGTTGCATTGATAGGTTTAGGGCTTTTATTTTGTTGTGGGCTCAATTAGTCCAGTGTAGATTAACCTCAGGCAAACCACATTTGTTTGGGTTTGATCTTATTTTAACCTGTAACAAAAGAATTATGGGAAAGTTTTACTGCTTAAAAATAAGATGGCTCACTTGGGGATTGGCCTTCTATTCATTTTGTGATTATTCACATCAAGTGGCTGAATAAGAAAAATATAAATTATTATACAGTGCCCAATGAATGTTTCAACCTTTTTTATTGCTTTTAAAAATCAAGCATGATCAACAAAATTGGGCTTTTTTGACAAAAAGTTTAGGACGAGGTGCTATTTTTTTCCAGTCTATGTTTATTTAGGATATGTAAAATAATCAAAAAATATAGCAAATATTAAAAGTGCACAGACCAGTACTGATAGCTAAAAATGGTTTTCAATGAAGTACCTGACCAAAAACAGGACATGTAAAATAATACCACAGGAGATAATACAAAAATATCCATTAAAGGTTTTTGGTATTTTAGATGAACTATCATCTGACATCAACACCTTGTTTTAGTCCAAAGAATAAAAATGGTAACAAATAGCTATATAAATCCAAAAGCTGCAGCAGAAATCACAAAAGGCTGTGTCAACATCTTTGACAAAGATCCTAGCAAGGCAGCTTAAAAGCAGAAATCTTACTTTAAAAGTTGTAATTATGGGTTTATAAGTTGGAAATTAGCATGCAGCAAAAAGTTCTAAACTAAGCTCTGGTAATAAATTAGCTTAATTTAATTACCATGGTGTGCCACCACATCACCATTCCAAATTTTGGGGCATTCAGTGTTTGCACAAAGTATAAATGCTATTTTACAACTTTTCCCTTTAAAACAAAGATATTTTTAATAGCTTTGTTTCAATATTTTATAACAGTATGAAAGTGCTTGATGGAAGGACAGCATATAATGTTTTTTTAAACCAATACATTTCTTTTAATTATGCATAATTCATTTTTTTCATTGCTCTCGTGATGAAGGGGCATTGAAAACATTTTTTACTTTTGGGTAAAAAACACTGTTAATACTTAAACAGCCTGCCTCTTGTTTTTGAATCGTTTCAACCATCTTCAAAACATTTGACCGGCCCTGTTCACAAGCAGACCTCATGTTAGCAGCTTTTTAATGATTCCACATTAATTTATTAAGAACAAACACAAGACCACTGGAATGCAAAGTAGGCATGAAGAATTAATTTGGAAAATAATGGTGATGTAAATTAGGGCAGATGTCTACTCCAAAATTAAATGGAATTGTGTTACTCTTGTGACCTTGCAGCATAAAAAGTAAACAAAACAAAAAAGAAAAATCATTATGATTAGACAAATTCAATTTGACATTTGTTTAGACACAGACAGACAGACAGACAGACAGACAGACAGACAGACAGACAGACAGACAGACAGACAGACAGACAGACAGACAGACAGACAGATAGATAGATAGATAGATAGATAGATAGATAGATAGATAGATAGATAGATAGATATTTTTTTTACTTGATATTTGACAAGCATATCCATGTCAGATAATGCCCAAGCAATCATGTACTTTTGGAAATATATAGACAGTACATATATACAGTATATACAATATATATATATATATATATATATATATATATATATATATATATATATATATATATATATATATATATATAACCCCGTTTACAAAACATGTAAACGGGGTTTACCTTGTTCTTTTATTTAACGAGGTAAGCCCCGTTGAGATCTAGATCTCATTTTCAAGAGGGACCTGGGCAAAAAGAAATTGCAATACATAGGAACCTGGTTACAAGATAAAAACAATTAATACATATGCACAAGTATAAAACAATAAAAACAATTTAAAAACAATGACACTGTTTCATAGAATCTTGTTGCCTATCTTTAAGAACTGCCCGAAATAAGTCCAGTGAAATCATTTCCGACATCTTAAGTTCAGACTGCAACTGATTCCACGCTGTGGGGGCCAACACAGTGAATGCCTGCTTCCCTTTTTCATACCAATATCACTACCTTTAAGACGGTGTCTTATTTGTATGAAGACCACACACTCAACTTGTGCCTTCTGACTCATGCACGGGTAAATGCATGTTGAAGGATTATGTACTGCTCTTCATTTTAGTAACAAATGTCAAGAGGTTAGTGACTCATATAGTCACTGAATAAATCATCATGATACACTGTAACTCTCCCCTGAGGTCTTTGCGGAAGCATTAACTGTTAATCACAGTCGACTTAAAAACCCCAATAGGAAAATCAAACTGTCAGATTGGTAGTATTAGAACACAATCTATAATGAAGTTTTCCCCAAGTACGAAATCATTTTGCAGCCATAAAGGTCACAATGTGCTTCAGTGGACATTGTTAAATCTTGCAATATAACTTCCATTAAGACCTTTTTCTTTGATCTGACAGCAAAGAACTTATTCAGAATACTAGCCACTGCACTTCTCTGGAAGTTCTACTGAATAGTAAAAATGTTCATTTCCAATACATTCAGTCAGAAAAGCAAGAGAGTCTGAAATACAAACCAACAACAAAAAGATTTTAGAATCCTTCTAATGGCTATTTGACATATCAGTTTTAAAACCTTGCTTCCATTTGCCCTATTCTGCCATTTACCGTGGGTCATATCGACAAAAAAACTTTAAACAGGAAATACCTTTCCTGCAGATTTACCTTCCTAGATACTTCCTAGCATCTGTTTTATTTGTTGTACACCAAAAAAGCACACACACACACACACACACATCCACACAGTGTAATTATAATGAGTGAAATAACAGAATTAATGAGAAATTGTGGATAAAAGGGACAAACTATTTGGCAAATATTCTACAAAAAGAATCCACATTAACAATTACATGATTGTGCAAACATGTAGCAATTACTGAGAATTTATTTTAAAACAATTACCCTCATTGTTCTGAACACAGAGTTTGACTTTCAGGAAAATTATTTATTTGTCACTGCTTTTGGGTATTTGTTCTTACCAACCAATTAGTCAACAACTAAAACACTGTATGTTTATCTTCATAAAGTACTATACAAAATCTAGAAGGGCATGAATATTAAAAGCACGCCAGATGTTAGGCCTGCTGCACCTTTCACATACTTAGTTAAATGGGTTTGCATTTCTTCCACAATTCTTTTATAAATGCATGTTTCTGTCAGTGAAACACCTGGTCCTATTAGTGTAACACACCAATCAACATTCTGCCATCTGCATCACTGATGGCAGCCCCTCAGTGGGTTACTATTCCCACTACGACATCTCTTGGAATCAGTGATAGATGGAAGAAAGAAAGTTGATGACGAAGGATATAATGAAAATGAGAGAGGCGGGGAAAAAAAATCCCCTGTGGTGAGATCCCTTGAGAATAAATCTCTGAGTACCAGAAAGCAGGAGGATTCAGGGGGACCATGTACAGTAAATCTTTTCTTTTGGTAATTTCCTTAAACCACCTGTCTGCAACTGTAACTTTGTGCAGAACTTTAGTGGATATTAATTCTGCTGCAAGAAAATAAAATCTACCTTTGGGTACAAAGAAATCTTTAAACTTTAAACCTTAAAATGTTTATTACTGGGTAAACTGAGCGATACTGAATAAAAGTGATACAGAGAGAGGGGTTTTAAGGAACCTCCACATGTGATCTTTGTGTATCTTTTTGTGTGGTTGGAAATCCAAATGCAGATGAAGAACGCAGACGAAAAAGGAGGACTACATTTAATGATAAGTAGAACTCCAGGGATTAGGCTTTGAGAGGTGACAGCAACAGATGATCTGACAAAGAAGTGATTAAACCATGGAGTATAATTGCAGAATGTTATACTGCGGAGAAAAGGAATAGATAAGCAACAGCTATGGGAGAATACAGAACTAAGGCACTAACAGTACTGAGTAACCACAGGGGAACACAACAAAACAAAACACTAGAATATGTAGAAAAACAAACGTGGGAAAAACACTAAAAATACAAACCTCAATAGACTAAGATTACTTAACCCCAACAGAGAGGGGAACACTGCGGACATTATTTAAAATCACCTTTTTAACCTTTCTATAATGTTATAAATGTCATTCCCTCATCAAATACATATACAGAGTGTTGCTTTGACTAATTTCTGCCTGTTTTAATAATCCTTGAATATCCTGTGGCAGTCACTTGGGGGTGCCTGCAATTTATCGTCTATTTCCCCCCATACAGACTAGCGGCAGCAGCAATTAGCAGATATGTGGTGCAACTGTGCATCTGCTGAGCTTATCATACAAACTAAAATGCTCCAAAGAGCTGTTATAAATGCATTAATGGATGGCATGGAGAAGCATTGTTATGATGACATGCTGAAGGGGGAATGTCAGAAAGGGTAGTAGGTCTTACAGAGACAAAGGCTAATTGAATGGCATTAGATGAAGCTATGATGCGAAGTCACATTTCTTTTAAGTTGTTTTGATTGATACACCATTTTCATAACAACTGTAGGTAACTTAGTTACTTGATTATTCTATAAAATGGCACTGTGTGCCTAGAAAATACAACTACGTTGTTGCTCAATTTCAACAAAGTAGTTCAAGTCTTCCAAGTAAGGTATGCTTAGTGTGAAAATATTGTTACTGTGATGTCAGTTCAGTAGAGGATTAGGTTAGATGTCAATCATCAATGATTTATTTTATATTTATATTTAATATGTAGTGCATAAATATTATCTCACACTCGTTTCCCCACAATGCATGAGAGCTATCAGGGGCCAAACAGTATACAGTTAAAAACAGTGCAACATCATCTAAGTTCATAAAAAGATGAAGGACCAAGAATAGAACCCCCAAAAATAATACAATAAGAATTCAGTTCAGGTCACAGTGTGAAAACTCCCTGTAGCAATGGAGCGGTCTTAGTCTTTGATCACTGCAAAGGTTAGAAAAATCCCTGTGCTATTAGTGGAAACATGGGTCCAGCAGGAACCAGAAGACATGCACCAACTCATAAAATAGTACTAATTAGAGCCTCACGACCTTTCCCTTTAAATGATGCAATAGACAACAGTTACATAAAGGCTCTACGTTACAGAGATCTAAAAAACAGGTGGGTAGCTATTTCAGGGTGTGCACAATGAATATCACCAGGAAGTTTCTATGACACTTGAAAAGTCAAAGGACCCAGCATACTGTCAGGCTCTACAGAAACTTTGCCGCAATCTTTAACTGCTGTATTAGTTTCAGCCCTGGACAACCAAAAATGTTTATGGCTCTACTAATGGAGATGTGGAGATATGACATCCCTGCAACTACTGCAGAGTAGCAATGTTGGATTGTGGGTAATAAATGTCGGTAGCCCATTGCCAAAACCAGCACAGTAATTTCCAATTGCAGAAAATTATTATCTACAAACTATGATTTATTACAAGAAATGTAGGGAGAAATATGATAAATGCATAGGAACTAGGATTTACAGTATTTCCATGTCAATTGTATGACAGAATAGGAATTTATTTTAGTCAATAGTGAATAAAACAGCAAACATGTTTAAACAACAAACATTTATCAAACATGTTTAACAGTGAATTAACATCTAAACTTTTAAAATATGACTATAAGCATTGCACATTAGGTCTGTGTGGTGCAGTTGTTATTGTTCATTTCAAAGAGGAAGACTGAAATATTATCTGTAGTATTTGAAAAACTTACCTTTAGCAATAATTTATTAAATAAAAGCACAGTCCCAACTTTAACGTATCATTCCTTTTGGGAACCCAAAAAACAGAGTAACAAAAAAGGTATGAGGATTGGCAAAAGAAACTGAAGAAAAATTCAAGCAAGGGGCAAATCACAAGAGAGGAGAATGAACCAGTAGAAGAAAAAACTGGAACACAGAGAAACAAGCAAAAATATTACAGGAATCACAGGTGAAGGTACAAGACAAACAAGAAAGAAACCAAAACATGGTCCAAAAATAAGAATGAACAGAAAGTATAGAAGAAAGCAGATAATGTACATAAGTACAAGATGTTAAAAGAGAACTTTTACAAATGACATTTTCAATAAATGTTAATACACCAAATACAGTAGTTGAATGCAAACATATAATTTATCAACTGAAAGTTACAATACTTTACCTAGTTTTGAATTACTTGACATTGATTTTGAGTTCCCTCATACGCATACACGTTCTGAATCTTATAGAAAATTGCTATTAATACTTTGCCCTTAATTAGAATCTCTTTTTTCATTTCAGACCTTCTTGTGCATTTGTTTGTGAAAACAAGAAATATAGTGGTTACACAAAGCGTATCATTCAGTGGTCTGCTTTCTTTGTCTGTGGTAAATGATGATGATCAGATGTGACTAAATTGCCCTCATGACCGACACCCCTCGAATGAACTGGCAATCAGGGTAACTGAGGAAGACAGGAATCACCATACATTGACTTGTGACTCCTCAGAAAAGCATAGATAAGAGGAAGCTGGTATTGTCTCAAACCATGTTGTCAATGTAAGACTGACTTAGAGCACAATTATGTGGCACCTGCAGAAAGCAATTAGTATAACACCAGCAAGGTGAACACCAGAACCAAATCTAAACCCAATTAGCTGGCTTCTAGTGTGAATATAATAGATAAACGTGTGCACAGTTTTTAGTGTGTGATACAGTTTTAGCATACTGTTTCAATCTAACATTTACATTTGACCTTTACTAGGATAAATATGCCATCAATCACAAGCCATACAGGGATATTTAGATATTTACTGTTCAAGCCCTGTCTTTGTCCTCCTTCCTGTGAAAAACGACATTCTCCAAGGTCTGCAACAGAGTGTTCCAGATGGGTTTTTTTCAGTCTTTTGTTTAAAAGTCCTATCAAAAACAGAAAATAGTGTACTTGTGAAATGTTATTTTGGCAAACTATCATTTTTAAAATAACTTTTTTTGTGATAGGTTCTAAAAATGTCCAAAAAAAAAAATAATTCTTTTGCTTTCTTAATGTGTTATTGGCAATTTCTTTTCATTTTCTCTTAGTGGAAAAAGAAAAAAACAATATTTTCCACCGAACCATTCTCAACCTCCTGCATAGTTAAACTGATCAGAGAAAATTTTAAACATGTTTTTCTTTTTTCGTGCAGTGGTTTTACCGGCATGCCTTTGTGCTATTTTCTGCCAGTACAAAGGATGTCTCACATGCTTGCAGGGTATGAATGAGTTTGGCCTCTGAAGACCTCTTGCACACAGCTGTTAGTTCTCCTAAAGTGCAAAACTAAAGTCTTTGGTGAGGCAGTTCTTAGTTTTTGTGTCCTGGGCTGCTGAAGAAATCCAACAGACCCGAGAGCAGCTGGAAACACTGAAAAGCCTACAGAGTTAGACTCTACAATAGCATCTTCAGCAGAGCTTTTATTTATGATTTACAGATTGTTTTCAGCCTGTCTTAACTTATGTCATTGTTTTGGTGTTGTAGAATAATAGCTTTTTATCTTAGTATTATTACTCAAATGTGTTAAATAGATTAATTATACTGTAGTTTGAAAAACAGACCTGCAATATGAAATACATGTACTTATATTCTAATGTAGTCAGCTACAAAATTGTTTTTTGGCAGGTAATAGAATCTATTTAGCATGAATCCATCTGTAGAAAGTTTAGAACTTGCAAGTGCTCTTTAAACATAAATGTAAAATGATTTTAAGCATTGAATTTTAAATTTTTTTTAACTTGGGTAGCTCAGTCATGATTCAACAATACTTCTACAAATGTCAGTGAAATTCAGATAGATAGTTTTCTGTTTCCTGTACATTTCTTGGCATTTTCATTTCCTATATTTCAGATTGGCTGAAACTGTGATCTAAAAACAATTAATTATCTGAAAGGACACAAATGACTATTTATATGAAAAATAAAAGTAGGAGCCAGTGTGTCAACAATAATTTTGACATGTGAAATACATACTAAGAACATGTGAAATATTTCCAGTCAGTCAGTGTTTGAAATGCCAGTGAAGCAGTGTATTCGGTGAGTTTCTTTTGATAGATATGCTTTATATTATGTTCTCAGTGCATGTTTCACACAGAGAGATCCATAATGGTGAAGACCTTCAACAATAACTCCCTATGTAATTAATCAGCAGCATACCTGTAGGTAACCACCAAAGACAAACACGGCAACTATTTTCAGGTTCATAAAATAGCATTTGAATAAATGATGACATTTTTGAAAAAGGAAATTATTTTAATATTTTAATAATCTTGGACCCTTTCCAGCTAAACGTTTTCTCAGGTATGACTAATATGAATGTAAACTAAATGAAGAGTTATTCACTGCAAGTTTGATATTAACTGGCATGATATTTTATTTCACATTTCTGGACTATCCCTTTAAGAGCATGAAAATATTGCATGAGACGAAGGTGATGACTACCCCTCGTAGGTTGATGGAATAATTATGGTACGATACCATTCATGATGAGCACTACTTTTGTTGGCATTCAATAAAGATATTCCATTTATCCACCCTCATGAATCAGTCCTTTATTAAAGCCTTAAAACTTGGAATATTGCATTTTATTCACATACTGCAGTGTCCCTTCAGGCCCTCTCTCCACTTCAGTGCTATTTGCATGTCTAAACCAGCAGAGTCATTAAAAGGCAACCAACCACAGCGGCAGAGTCTCCATGCTGAGTGCCTTCCTGAAGCTGCTGAAGCATCGTCAGCCTTGGGAGAAAGAGAATCAGAGAGCCTCTACAGGTCCCCTCTGGGAAGAAAAAAGAGCTCTTATTCTAACTCGGTGGAAAATGCCAGCACCCACAGGGGCACTGTTACACACAGCTGGGATAATAAGCATCACAGGGAGACCCACAATCCACCAGCAAACTGAAACCAGCACATGCATTTTCTCCCTAATCCACCATTGCCACAGAGCTATCTCATCCCCAAAAGCCAATGAATCTCCTCAACCTTGCCATAGTGGGACTATTTTAGTGTCTCAGTGTGGTGTGTAATATAGGATGAGGTTTATAGGACTACAGAGGTAAAAGGGATGCAGTGAAACAATGAGGGACGAGATGCACTCAGACTCGACCTGAAAGCCTTATAGCATGCAATTCACACAGCACATAGTATTCAAGTAACTGTGATCTTGAATCTAATTAGTTTTAAACATTCATGGATCACAACATAATTCAGCTGCAGCTTCTTATTCAAATCTTACTACCAGTTATTTAATAATACCATTATTATGCATACTAATAATCTTTAGGTATGTGAGAGAGGTGGGGAAGCTGATATGTGAGCTAATATTTTCATGATGATAAGGTGACTACACTGATTTACAACTCAAGCTCTGGAGGACACTTTTTGAGCTAATGCGTGGATCAGAGAAAGATGTGGATTTGTATTGTTATTCAGTTTAATCATCTGGGGATTGCAGGAGCTCTATCCATGGATTACATTTTTAAAAGTCCAATTTTACTACCATCACTAGTTTTGAGCCATTAAACACAAAACCCACTGAATTGTTACATGTCAAATTCATTACATTTTTAAGGATTACATTTCCAACTGAGACCTCAAAAAAGCCTCAACATTCTCATGCACAGCTCTTATGTCTTCGCAAAGGGGAAAATATAGATGCTATGCGCAACAGCCTTGATTTCTCTTAGGTTTTCTCCCCTGCTGTTAGTTCCTACTTGTGTGTTTTCCGCGCTCACACTTTCTCGCTCAGCTTCCTCCCTCCCAAGTATTCAGCTTAATAAGTTAGCATGAATGGCCACATCCAAATATAATGCCTGGGACCTGCTGGCGGGCTTTAAATGTGGCCCTAATGGCTAAACCATTATACTGCTCGGTACATACTCAGAGTGTACTGAATGTGTTGCTTTGGGAGAACTGAGCTGGTGGCAGGCAGGAGGTGGCAGTGGGGGGAGGGGTAGCGGGGAGAGTAAAGAGCTGCCTTTCCATTAGCTGATTGAATTGGAACCTATTCTTGTTTGCTGGCACTTGTTTGCTACACATTAAATAAGCCCAAGATGTAAACAACTCTGTTATGCCGCTCAAGAAAATCTCGCAGGAAAGCCATGTCACACCAGCAGGACTTTCACCTTCTTAGCCAGCAGTAAGACACAGGTTGTGTGCTGGTAGAAGTGGCTGCCTTAGTACATTTCTCGGTTCTGCTGATGCTTTGTATTAGCCACTCCATGTTTTGCGTGAGCCAGAGTGAAGGCCTAATGGACCATGGCGTGCTGAAGTGGTTGGGCGGCTGTCTCAGACAACACATCACACATTAGGATCCAACATTTACCCAAGTGCAATGTCAGATTTAATAAATGATATATATACACTTGTGGTGGCTCTATTGCAAAAGGGCGGTGAGAGAAAAGAAGATGACAGGCTTCACAAGCCATAAGTGTTCCTTTTTTTTTCTTTAAAACCAGGTCAACACACAAGATGTCTCTGTACAGAGAACACAGGAGGGAAGAGGTGTTGCTCTGCATAGTTAAGGACATGGTGTATTACATACTGCATAGTACATTGTTGCATTCTGGATAATAGTGGATACCTTTGACATTGATAAAGAACAAAAATGTATTATTTGGTGTTGCTTGCATTTTTTTACTTATGTTCAGACCCAGCATGACTCCAAGTTCCAACTTCTACTCCAAGAAAAATGTCTGACTTAGAAAAAAGCTAAATATAGTCAGGGACATACTGCCCTAACACACATTTAGTGAAGTCAGTTGTAAATTGATTTTTTTTTTTTTTAAATGTATCAGAAGATAGAATCAAAAAGTCATATTAAACATTGCCTTCCCCATTCCTGCTTTTGGAATAAGGGAAACATTAATTGTGCCCCTCAATTGGTCCTTGCACATTTGCCTGTTAAATGGTTCTGCTGTCACAGTTCTTATCCACTTTGCTCTTGTTACCTTGAGTTTGACAAGTTCCCACCTGCCACAGGTTTTTTTGTGACCGCAGCTTTGCTGTTATCTGCATTTCAAAGACCTGCCAACATTTTAGAGATAACTAACCTCGCAGAATCCCTGTCAATGGATCTACACGCGCCGTCTCACAGCCTGAGTGACTGAGTGCAGCGCCCAGAAGCTGTTACTTGATCTAATCATTGCAATCATAGACAGTATATATTATGAATCATTTTCAAGCCTTTTGCTTCCCTATCATTAGGAAATATTATGGAGAGCTGCACTGACAGAAGTTGGCTATTTCAACACTCTTTAGAAAGAGTTTTATTTGGATGTTGTGTATTGCCAAGCCTGAAGCTAATGGGGCATATACTTAAGTAATATTAACAGGGGGTACACTCGCTTTCTGCAGCTCAGACTCAAATACAGATGAGAAGAAAGTTACTTAAACACAAGAAGTACTTCATATTTAAGACATCCAACTGATGTACCTTTATCCAAACTAGAATTTAACATTTCCTGTCATTTTCATATGCTCTTTCTGATTATTTACTCTGTGACAATTGAACGTAAAAATGCAGATCACAATAAGAGACGTATTCAAAGCTTAACTTCATCAGAGAAACATACAGTAGATTGCTCCAGTTCATAGTTTAATGCAAAAGAGCATCTGCTGACATGTTTTGTTTTCTTTCAACCACAATTTATCCAAATGACTAAGTTAAGTACCAGGTAAAAACATGTTACAGCAGTTTTATTTTTCTTAATTCAACAAGTTATATAATATCAAGCAAATCGGTATAAAAATATACTGATGCTTGTGATTATATTTAATACATTCAAATCTATAAAACTGTTATTAGGAGTTTAATACTGAATGATTATTGGCATCGAACTTGATACCCTGCTAGTTTTTTCATCATTGTTGTGTATTGTTTCAATGAGATGTGGAATATTTGCTTTCATTGATTTTAATGAAGTGACAACTGATTTGTTTGTAGTTTCAATAGGGGGAATATTTGTTGTCTGTATGGACATTAATGTTTCGACTTAACATGAGGGAAGTTTCAGAACATGCAGTTCAATCATTTTACCAACTTTATCCAGTTCATCAATTTACCTGTACAAATCTGTGCCTTTATCATTATTAATTAAACACAGTCTTGCAGCAGTATTCATGCTCATAGATCTCTGTTCACATTTAGTCATGTTGCAAATGCACAGTTCAATGTATTTAATTGGAAAGAAAAGTAGTGAGCACAAATCAAGATCGGATAATCACAATCTGCATTTGGACTGAACATATATGCACCATGACTGCCAATTAGGTCTTTTAGGTTACAGCTCTACCAGCTTTGCACATCAACAGATGCAATTCTTTGCCCAGTCTTCTTCGCAAAATAGGTCAGGCTCATTTACTTTATATTATTTTATTTTTTGTGGACATCAGTTTTTAAATCATGCTGTTCTTCTTGGTCTTTCATAAAGGTCAGGTTCTTGGGATGGTCTAATAGTTGTTCTTAACAGATTTTCCCATTTTAGCTGTTAATCTGTGAAAATGTTTCAGAGCTCCATTGGGCTTCTTGTCTTCTTCTCTGATTAATAGACATAAACTTTTAAACAAACAATAACGTTACACACAAATATATACTATTTATTTTTAAGTAAGTGACTTCTTTAGACAATTTGGTCTACAGAATATTCTTTTTGTTTGTTTGTTTGTTTAGCAGTATGGAAGTAAAAGTGTTAACCCATATGTCCCCTGCTGTTTTCATTTTTGTCTTTTTTTGTAACTGTCTTTCCTCTTTATAATTTTTATACCCAGTAATCCCAGTAAAATTTATACAATATTAAAGTTTGAGGTTGTAAAGTGGCTGAAAGTGAAACGTTCAGAAGGTGTAAAAACTTTTGCCAGGCGCAGTATGGAGTCAGAATACTTTTTGCTGTGTAGGTTCCCCCCCCCCTGTGAGGCATTTTCAGCCACATTTTTGGAGTAGTTAAATATTCATGATTTCTCATAGGAATATTTAATTAACTGATGGTGCTCTGGGCTTTCTCTCTCTCAGTCATGTGCTTGGGCTGAAACAGTTAGGCAGTGGCCCCTATGGGTTAGCTTCTGTAAAACAAAGCCCGCATTGCCACAGAATCTTACTGTATTTTTTCTTCTTTTGCTGCGGGGGCAGAGAAAGTCTGACTCCCCTCTGTGTGATGCACGGCAGAATACAAATAGGTCGCCGTGAAAATGTGCTGCAAATTATGGGTGACTCAGGGGAACATGCTGCAGGTCATGTGTAAAGACAGGAGCAGAGATGCACACAAGTGCGTGTACAAAGACATATGCATAGTTAGTACCTCATTATGAGACAAGCATGCACCGAGGCGCACCAGTTCACAGACGCAATAGTAAACTAACACCCATCCGTAAACTGTAGCCTATACCTGCTCAATCTACCGGTTGAAATCTGACTTTTTTATTATTATTATTATCTGATTTTTTTTTTTTTTTAGCCCTTTAGGCGCTCCCCCAGAAATGTAGTGGTAGTTTTTCTGTGGTTGTGAGATGTGAGTGTTGTGACTGTGGGTGACACAGGAGGTGGACTGAGCGGAGCTGGGGGGCGCTCTGTTCTGCTCAGAGCAGGACGCAGGAGACGGTCGCTCTCCAAGGTTCTGAAAGTCGGGAGCGCTCCTTCCTCAGTCTCGCCTGCTGGCGATTAGTGCAAACCTCAACTGTAAAATCCTCTAATGACTGCCTTCATTCAGAAGTGCTTTGCTTTTTCCCCCCTTTTTTGCACAATCTTTCGTCTTAGTCATAGTGGATTTTTGTTTTACAATGCAACCGCTGGATGTACGCTCGCATATATGCGCAACAAGACCGACAGCCGCTGACCAACCTGCATCATTTGGATATACTGACTATACTCTGGATTCCCAAGGAACGCTATACGGAGGATTTTAAGCAGTTTTCTCTTTCCTTTTTTGTAGCTCTGTGCGTCCGTGCCGCATGCTGTTGGACGTGAACTGCGATATTGTCTCAGAAAGGTGAGTCGGATGAGGGTAATGATGACACAGACCTACTTTTTCGTGAATGTCACCGTCTTTGCATTTGCAAAGAGCGAAGAAAAAAAGGCTGATCACTACTTGCTTTTGAACCCTTAATCCACGAGGAAGGAGGGGAACAATAGTGTTACGGGGAACCTTGTGAATCTAATGCGTGGATGAGAGTGAAGTTTCCAATGGGCAAGGCGACTATCTGAGATCTGTTCCAGCAATCCGTGCTCTGGATTTTCTTGGCTTCACACAAAGAGGATATCAAGATAAAAAAAAAAAATAACCACGGTGAGTTTGCCTTATCGCTTAAAGTGCGCCACTGCTGTCCCTGAAATCCATCTGGCATTGTAAAACACGAAGCTCTAAATGCACAGAGATAGATTTTCAGCCTATTTTCAGCTGTTTTACTGCTTCTTTATAAAAACTATAAGAAGGGTGGTGGGTTTTAAAATGTATGGCTGCATAGCCGTGCTGATTTAGTTTACTATTAAAGCTAACACGAGCAAATGCATTTTAAATGTGACAAATGAAACTACCTGTTGTTTATGGTCCTTTATATAAAGTTTCTCAATTTTTTTAACCTCAAATTCACCTTTTCAGAATTTGGACACTCCACCCACTTCAGTAATGAATATCACAAGCCCTTTCCTCTGTTGTTCTGTTGCTGCTCTTGGACCTACATCTGCTGCACTATATAACAAACCTGTTGAACAGTATACGCTGCCAGACAACCGAAACGAAACTGCTTTTCATCGTGTAAAATAATCTGTATGATAAAACTTGTTGCAAGAAAAACAAGAAAGTACATCGCAAGGTGAGACGGGGTTGTGAGAATGCGCAAAACAGCAGCAGCGAAATCACCACCCCATGCCATGATTATTATCTGTGTATTTATTTATTTAATTTCTTTGTTATTCCACTGCAGAACATCCCTTTCGGATACACGATGACAGCAGTGATAACGATGATAGCAATGATAAAGACCTGGTCGGACCCGGAGAGAATACCCGGAGCTTAGAGATGACATCCACGCAGTCGTGTTGAATGTGGATGTTACCGCCGCGGGGAAGGATGGGCCCTCTCCTCTCGGCCGCCTCCGTCCTCCTCCTGTTTCTCCTCCTGGCCCTGAGCGTCGCGTCTCCGGCCACGGTTGGCAACCCCGAGGATTACGTTGCCGACGAGGCAGAGCGGACCGCCGCGGATAACATCGTCTTTGACGACTACAGGGGAAAAGGGTGCGTGGATGACAGCGGGTTCGTGTACAAGCTGGGGGAGCGTTTCTATCCGGGACACTCAAACTGCCCGTGCGTGTGCACGGAGGACGGGCCCGTGTGCGACCAGCCCGAGTGCCCGAAACTGCACCCGAAGTGCACGAAAGTAGAGCACAATGGATGCTGCCCCGAGTGCAAGGAGGTTAAAAACTTTTGCGAGTACCGAGGGAAAACGTACAAAATCCTGGAAGAATTCAAGGTAGGCCAATATTGTTTGAGTTTGTCGGTCCTTGCACACACCCATAAGGTAAACTGTTGCAATTTCGAGCACAGAACTTGGATGCATTTTGTTTGCGTAGATTTAAATAACTTATGCAAAGCAGATACACGGATCTGGCATAACATTATAGCCATCTGTCTCCAACTCTGACTCATTGAGGCATGAACTCTAATGACTCCTTGAAAGTTTATTATGATACATGACACCGAGATATTAACAGCAGATGTTTTAAGTCTTGTAAGCCGAGAGGCAGAGCCTTCATGGGTTGATCTTGTTTGACCAGGACATCCTTCAGATGGTCAATGGGATTGTGGTCTCGGGAATTCAGAGAACTTATTGCCTTTGAGGCACATTATCCCGACCATCACATAAAACTGTTTCTATTCAAGGCTGTAGGCCTCCAACAAAGCTCATCATGCAATAATGTTTCCTAGGGATTTTCAATCTTTCCCGTCCAAAGAGCAATTTCCACCCATGATCCAGCTAAATGAAATTTGCTTAGAGTTGCAAACGTTGAATAACTATTTAGAAAAAGAATAACTTCTCCATTTTTATAAAAATCCACAATAGAACATTTTGTTTACATTTTTAGGTTTTAAAATAAAAAATTAAAATTAAAAAGAGGATGAAAACATTTTCTTCTATGGTATATTTTTTGGAGAAAAACATGAAAAAATTCCTTGCAGTATTAGTCTTATGCTGTTGTGGAAATTCTTTACAAATGTGTCATGAAAGCACAAGGAAAATCTGCCAAAACCAGCCTTGTTTAAACCACTATGTTTAAAGATATTGCTTCGTTTTTGCCATTTTGGGCCCTCTTGCACCAACAAAGACGTTGCCCGCTTTCTCTAAGCTGAAATATTCATTAAAATAACTTACATAGATCTATCACCCTTATTATTCTCCACTGGACATGACACAAGAAGAATGATGACCAACAGTGGACCCAACATTTCCATTAAATTTTAATAAAATGTTTAGGTAGAATTTAATACGAAAATAATTGGTTACAATTTCTTATTCAATATTATATTTGCAAGCTATGTGTGCTAAGTATAATGGCTAATACTCAATAACCCCCCAAATTAAATTTCTTTTAATTCTGTATTTCATATTAAAAGTAGAGAGTGATTCTGTCTTCAAACACCCAAAGACATAATTATAGTACTTAGAAGACGAGTCAAATTCCTTTCTGAATATGTGCTACAGTGTTTTAGATCTGATTTGTACAGTATAATCTGATAGGTTTACTCATTGATAGAGCTAAACTTAAATATAAATATCTGTAATGATGGCTATAGTTATTCAGATTGTATCAATTTTACTGGAAACAATAATAGCCCTTGCTGATCCAGAATATCCATAATAAACTGATGAGCTATTTCTAACATGTACAGGTAATATTTGTCATATTAATTTTATAACAGCCACCGTGTATTCATTTTTAATGTTTTCATTTTACAATTTGTTCACAGAAGTCACCCAGGTGAATATGCAGACCTATAGTTCCATTCAATAAATGACACCAGAGAAGGTTAGCCATTTAAACTAGATGCGTTTGTTATGGATTATCTTAGAAATGTGTATTGTTTAGATTAGCTTTTATATACTGTAACCCTATCATCAAACTTTATTTTTGGCCAAGAGCACCAACAACGTTGCCACCCAGTGTGATTCCACCCTTTGTTGGACCATCGTTGCCACACCGACAGATCCTAAAACAGTATTTTCATGCGCTGTTGTGTGGACACTGAGTAAGCGCTCTTGCAGCAGGTCTCTACCCATCACACCAGTGTCTCTGCAGTGGTTATGGCGCATGACAGCACTGTCTGATTAAAAATGACACCAGGGGTATGACAACTACAGTCTGTGTTTAAACTGTTGCTGCCCATGAGAAGACCTCCTAGTTTAAGCTCCCCGCAAGTGAATCCAGGCTGGGTGTGACTGAAATAAGATATGACACAACATGGCCCAAACAACAAGCTCCATAGCTAATCTCAGATTTTAGTCATGTCTGAGCAAACAAATCAGTGCTCAGAGATAAGATTAGTGCATAAATTCCAGTTCACTCAATACAGCAAGCAGACAATGGGAATAAAACTTTTTTCCCCCCAACATTGTTGTAATTTGAACTTATATCATGTAATTAAGATAATTGATGACTGTTTTTCTCAAAATTGTCTTGTTAATTTTCCACACACTTTAACTTTCAGATCGCACAGTTATGACAAGTATAACATCATGTACAACTTTAAATTATTGCTTTAGTGGATAGATATGAATAGACATCATTTCCACAGATAATTGAATCTGGTGTAAAGTTTTTATACTATAAGTCAGATTAGAAGAAAGCTTTCCAACATCATGTTGTTGGTTGTCAACTCAAACAATATGTACCCTTTGTCTATGTCTCTAAAGAGCTCAGCAAGTAAAGTGGGGAAGCAGCTATTATTATCCTCTGAATGAAACTAAAGCTAAGTGAGTGCTCGTAGCTTGGATATATTATTGAAGAGCATCTAACAGCTAGTGCTATTTGGGAAATGTGTTCTCTTGTTCACGTAAAATAGGGACGCAAAGCGTATTTGTGAATTTTTTATAAATGTTTTAAACTCTATACAATGTTAAAAAAAACTGGAAGAAATAGGGGAAAGAGATTAAAATTGTGTACATGCACGTTTCTTTATTTGATCAATAATCTTGAATAATTATTCATTTTCTTACTTGTGTGAATGAACACACATTGTTGATCTTTAGTCATATACTGTCTGATATTTTAATGGTAAAAGTAGCTGCAAATAAATAGGAAAGTTTTCATCCATTTTCCACATCAGCCTGAAGAATCATATTCTAGTCCTCAACACAAACTGAAGTTTGACGGCTAGCTACAAGAAATTGCTCTCTTTGATCTATTTTTGTTGTATCTTGACCTTTCCAAAACAATTTTGTTATTGCCTTTGTCTGTGGTGGAACAAAGTGGATTTATTTATTTATTTATTTTTATGGAACATGATGTTTTTTATCGGAAATATAACACTTTATTACATTGTTTTCTGGTGGTAATTCATAATGGATTAGCTTTAATTTTTGGTTGGTTGGGGTTCTCACTCCTGTGAGCATCACAAATCACCCAGTTGCTGTTTAGTGCCACACATAACATTTTGTCTGGCTTTAGGGATAAGTAATTGTCACTCAATTACTGCTTAATGTTTGCTAAGCAGTTAATAAAAGACAATGTTTGTGAAGCTCATATAAGAAGTACAGCTGAATGTCATCAGCAAAAATAAGAAGCATTGCTAAACTGCTGAGTTATCTGGCTTAAAGAGGAATACATTTTAAAAACCAAATATGTCCTAGTACAGAGCAATGAAGAACTCCAAAAGCACTTCTTGCAGCCACACCAAAATGCCTGACAGAAAGATGAACCACTTTTGATCAAACCCAGACTTCCCAACCACATCCCTCAATCTGTTTCTCATAATAGAATTATTCTGACAGACTTGTGCCAAAAGATGAGGAAGGGTCTAATAAGACCAGAACTTTGTATTTGTCAAAACTTGTCAAAATATTACTGGTAGCTTTAAGTAGTGTTTTTGGAGTGGAATGCATTTAGCACAAAAACAAATTGTAAATGGTCATAGAAATTTTACTCCAAGTAGGCACTAAGAAGGTAAGCAACATCCTTGTCAAAAAGCTTTAGCATAAAAAGAAATTTGGAAATATGCCTAAAATTTTAAGCTTTTTCAGGATTGGTTCCATGTTTTAAATAGCTTGGGAACACCCTGGTCTAAAGGGAAATATTAAAAGAGATTATAAGCCAATGGCCAACAGTATCAAAGAATCTGAAAAAAACAACAGGTAAAACACCTGAAAAGCATTAGGCTTAACTTTATCTACAACAGCAATCATGTCAGCATATCTCACAGGTGTAAAAGTGTACCAGGAGTAAGTAGTCAGTTCTTTACTAGAAGAACAAGAAAGCTTTGGGAAAAATTTGGCATTAATTTCTCTAATCTTAGCAACAAAAAAAATCAAGTTTGTTGTCATCTGATTCAGAGTACACAGAAATGGATACAGCAACATGAGACACAATAGCAGTGATTTTGTCAAACAACACTTCAGGATTTCTTTTGTTTTTTGATATGGATCTAGAACATATTTCAATCTGCCTTTTACCTTTTTCAGTAATTTATCTTTGTTGATAAACTTTGCACTATATCTGTCACACAAACCACATGCAAAACATTTCATAACAATTTGACTTCATTTCAGTCAAAGATGAAATCAGGGCAAAGCTAGAAACCCTCTGGAAGATGCTCAAACATTTTTCATTAATGAAATTTTCTGTGCATTACATGGCAGTGAAACAAACTGAAACAGGCATGTGTGTGCACTCAAACTTCAGCTAAATAGGTCAGTAGAAAAGCATCATTTTTCACAATGTTCCGACTTTTTATTAGCAGTCGTGCAGTTTTTTAAAAGTAGGCCAGTGTTTACTTTCTGCTTTATTAACTTGTTTTTGATATTTTTCTTAGAAAGTATTCTGTTTCTTCTCCTAGACTATCATTGACAGTTTTACTAACAATTGTTGCACATGCCCTTCAATTGTTGACTTTTTCTGCTTCAATTTGAGCTCACTTGGCTAAGCAATTACTAGGTATTTCCAAAACATCTAAAATGTGTTTAATAAACAAGCATTTGTGCTTGTTTATTCAAGCACAAATGCACAACATTGTCAGTTCCAGCCAGTTCAATTGTTACTTTGCATAATTTATATTTGATTACTTTTTACCTGTGGAAACTGAACAAAAATTCAGTTTTAGGACAGTATGTGCTTGTCTTGTTCATCACAGTGTTAGATTTGAATGATACATAATTTAATTATTCATTCAAAAAATGACTAATATCTTTTGGGCAAAATAAGTAACGGATCGAGCTCTCATTAGCATGTTAGATTTGGTAAATGGTGTGTGGCATCAACCTCTTTAAAATCAATGTGCCTAATCTGTACTGACTGGTGTGTTAGTGTGTCAAACCAAATCCAGCTTAGCCGTGCATTGAGATGCAAGGTTTCAGATTTTATAAGTACATAAGCCCCCCATTTTCATGTGAGATCAAGTCCATCAATAGTGCATTTCACCTCCATGTTAACCTTGACCAAGGGCCCACAGAATGAGAGAATCCTTCAACACATTAAGAGTTAAAACCGTTTTTCATTGATTTCAGTTCAGATGGCATGAGGTAAATGAAGAGCAATTATGTACAATTTTTATGGTATCATACCAAAAACTGCAGCATCTTTACCCACTTTAATAAGACAGTCTCTTTAGTTTGAGAATGAAAGTCTCAGAACCCCACAGTGTTAAAGGAAAGAGTAGTATCTACTTAGGAGACCCATGTTTAAGGAGTGCGAAAGGTTATGGGTTGTCGGTCTTATTAGCCTTTCTTTATTGTAAGTAGGCTGTGTTTTGCATATCATATTCAGTTTATGACACAGGGGTTTAAACGGGTAACAAAAGAGTTTTTGAAAATCTTAAGTCAGATCTATGGTATTTGTTGATGGCCTCATGTTCACCATCTCACTGCAAAAATAATGCAATCAGTGTGTGCTGTTGG
This sequence comes from Xiphophorus couchianus, assembly GCF_001444195.1. NCBI lineage: Eukaryota > Metazoa > Chordata > Actinopteri > Cyprinodontiformes > Poeciliidae > Xiphophorus > Xiphophorus couchianus. The sequence continues at coordinate 19,703,732 of NC_040234.1, read as the reverse complement.
AATATTTTTTTTTCACATCCTCATTTTGTAAGATTATGTGGTGAAAAGGCCGCTATGGTTCTAACACAAATGGTGCTGTGGGTGAGTCTCTCCTTCGGTACTCTGAAAAGATTATAAACTATGGGACAGAATAAATCTGCCATTAGCATTAATTTGGATCTTAGGGAATGCATGTTTAGTTTTGTTTGAGTATAGAGCAAAACAAAATTTAAGAAAGTATTACACATACTTTTCATTATTACAAACATCTAATGTCTGCAGTTGAATACTTGGAATTTGTAATAGATTTATCAGTATGTATTATTCATAAATACTATTAGGTCTAGCTCTTCAGGAAATCATTTATCGTTTATTTAACCAGTGGAGAGCATAGTTTCGCTGGCTCTAGCCAGGTTTGTATGTAGTTTCTCTGATTAAATGTTCACTATACAAAAATAAGCTTAGTTTCATGGTTGAGAATGTATAAAGTATAAAACGACTAAAAAGAAATTGCAGTTTGCAGTCATGTTCAACAGATTAGAGCATTATGTTTTTTTACACTGATTTTATCTTGGGTTCCTCGTTTGACCTACAGCCTCAAAATCCACTGTACTGGGGTTAAAGATAAATATGTAGTGTAGTTATATATAAAATAAGCATCTTTTAGAAGCTTATTTGTGTACAAAGATGAAACACTTGATGCTGTATGTCTTTTGAAGTTTTGCTTAAACTAGCGAAACTGGTCAAATTTAGCACAACCTACATCAGCCTTGCTCTTTCACAAGATGTTTTACTTTTACCTGACTGAATTTGATCATTAGAAATGCAAGAAAATACTCATCTTTTTGTGATATCTTTTTTCTTCATAGTTGTTCTAAGGACAACAAAGCTTTACTGCACTTATGTAGTACTTAAAATTCAACACATACAGTTATCAGTTGTTAAAAACAGAAGCCATACACCCATGGCATGTGTGATCTTTTTTTATCACACATGCCAGTCGTTAGTAACTCTTGTTTATCAAAAACATTTGCGAGAGTACATCCATAAAGGATGTAGAAATGATTGCTGAAATTGATTTTCCTCTCCAATTTGCCAGAGGCAACAATAGTGCCTATAAGTGCGAAACAATTTTGTCACAAAGAACGGTTTATTTGTTTGAAATTTTGGCACCTGTAGTCAATGTTCAGTGTTTTGGGGAGAAAATTTGTCATGTTTCAAGTCATTCTACCTCTTTCTATGCATCCATAGACACTGTAAAATATATTTTTAAATACACACAATGAAAAGAAGCTGTTTGACTCCTATTAACTGCATGAGTAAGCTTCCTGTGACTTTGCTGTCCAGCTTAAAAGTTTGACCATTGCCATTAACATTTGCCCCCGCTGAAAGTTATTAGACCTTTTATTGCCTCGCAGCCCTGTTTCCATTTGTCTACGTGTGGAATGGAAAGCATGGCAGCCAATTCACTCTAATACCCAGCCAATAATAGTGGGAACAAGCGAAGTGTTTTTTTCACCTCAACATCTGGCAGCATGTCTAAATTTGGTGCAACTGCTCCATTTTCCTTTGTGTGTCTGGGCTTAGGCATGACTGATCCTCTTCACGGTAGACCTCATACAATAGGACTCGCTGAAAGCATCAGACGCCAGAGACTACTGACAGGAATTTTCTCCAATGTTTTATAGGCGCATAAAGTAGTGCTGATGTCGAATTCCATCTTTCATGTTCCATTCCCTATTTAGCATCTGTAGGCTTCTACCTGAGCTGTTTGACACACCAGTTTGCCAGATTAACCTACAAAGAAAATGTCACTGATTTAAGGATGTTTGATGCATGACTTTGAAGACCACTCATGATATGAAAAAAACAATGTTTTTCTTCAAAGGGAGTTGAATCATTTTTTTCTTTTATAAAACACGATTAAACCTGTGGATTACTGCGGACATATCAGGATGAAAAAAAACAAAACACTAATCAAGCTTTTAAAAATGTCCTTGGTGACCTTAATTAGTCCAGCTAACTTATTTTATGCCACTCTCATTCTTGCTCTAAGGAAACTCTTTGAGCATTTGAAATTATTTAATTCTCCTTGTAGCTGATGTAATTCAGCTAATTTTAACTTCGGTTGTCAACAATGATAAAATATGACAAGAGGAATTCACTGAATCAAACTGTTTTGCAAGATTTTCGCGCACATTAGCATATTGTTGAGATTCATCTCCCTTCTCGTTTGTTTGTTTGTTTGTCTGTTTGACCGACCTCCCACATCTCAAGCACAGCAGTTTTCTGCCTACACAAGAGTGTGTTCAGACACCATGAAAAATGTTTGTGCTTAGAGGTTTGAAATATCTCTTAAAATTGAAATAAACCAGACTGCACCAGAAAAAAAGCAGTCCTTACAATCTTAATACATGCTATGCAAAATATAAAACAGTGTTCATCTTAGATTACAGATGTAACAGCAAAGCAGCTATTAGGTATTTGTCTTAAGTTTTGGGTTAATTGATGGTTTCTCCAGAAGCTTGAGTGTACTCTTGTTTTGATAATGTTATGATTCTAAGTCAGATCTGGCTTAGAAATGGTTGTGCAGATATTGGTATTATAAGTTGTACTTGAACACTCAAATATGCAGTGGAGATCTTTTTTTATTTTTCTTTGTCCAATTCAGCTGGCAGCTTATGGTTTTTCTTACATTTCAATTATGCAAATAAAGGATGTTTTTAAGGTCTTTTTTTATCCTGTCTTATAAGTGGCTGACTAAAAAAAACAAACATGCTGTGCATTCAATTCAATTCAAAAATACGATATCTATACCAAAGGGAAAATAAATGTTGTCGTATCTCATATGATCCAGTTATCTTTCAAGAGTTGTTGTGGATTGTGATTTTGTGGGCAGAAATGATCCCCAGTAACAGTCAGTCTTGAAAAAATCTGAAGAAGCCTCACTGACTATAATACAGACTGCTGCTGTATAATAGTCACATGAGTGTTATGACATGCTATAGCTCAATTCCTAGGTAGCAGAGACAATATTATTTTACAGTAACATGTCCAGGATGACACAATCAGTTACTGGCAAACAGTCATTTTATCTAATTTGCTTTTGCCACTCCTTTTTAAATCTCTCTGGCTGTATGCTTAGAAAGCCTGGCAGAGACACTCTGGCCGTTATGATCGATGGAGGAGATAGTCATAGTTCAGGAATTATTTGTGCTTCAGAGATGTTAATCAGCTGCTCCCAGTTGTAAAAACCATGTCTTGTCACCAAAGTTGTGCATCACAAGTTTTAAAGAAATAAATGTAAGAGCAAAATTTTTTCCAGTGGCACACCATCTAAAGCCAGAGGGAATAATTGTCTAAAAGACCAATGCATCAACCAAGAAAATAAATCATGAGCCAAAGTCAACAAAAAGAACAAATCCAAACAATCAGAGATACTTCTAGTCAACACCAGGAGTAGCACAATTCTAGAAAAAACATTGGTCCAAATGCATAAAAATAAAATGTATTTTAGCATGCCAGCTGTACCTGGATGCAGCAAGCACAGCTGTTGGAAAAATCCTCTCTCATCTAAGAGGATTCCTCCTCTTCTCAGCGAATTGGATGCTGCACGTTGCCATGTGGACAGCAGCTGATTTTTCCCAAGTACCAGAGATACATTCACCTCAAAGTACTGTAGTTCCAGGTGAGTTATTCAGTTAAGTGCAGAGTAAGCAATATACTATGGATGTTTACGGATGCGTACGGCCACATAACGTTTTGATTCAGCCACCTTACGGCCCATGAAAATCCCATGTTCCCAAAAAGCAGAGTTAATTGATATCTGGGAGTCCTTCCAATTTTATTTTAATGTCATTTTTTAAAGTAGCACATAAACATTCAGAATGTGTTCAGGTATAAAACAACTTTGTATTTGTTCAGGACCCGTGCGTACTGAACAATCAGGGCCGTAACAGATATTTTTGATTGACAGCCAATAACCAACTTGCCGTTAATCCATTATAACGTTGGTAAAATAACGCCATTTCTCTACTTTGTCAATAGTCACTGTCTTTCCTGGTTAGATATCACTGTTTTTTTTATGTCACTAAGCACAAACTTCATTCATTGAGCAAACTTTCAGGTGGTCTTAGAAAATTACTTTTCTAAGTCTCACCTGGGCAAACAATGGAAAATAAGTCACACTTAAACTGCAGGTATCTTATACTCGCTCTGTACTAAGTATGTTTTCAGTCTTTACAATTGATTTTGTACTATGAAGGACAAGTAACATGTAATGGCAACCAAAGGAAGCAGAAGTGAAATGCAGTTAAGAGCTAAGGTGTCGTCATGGATTATACATAATAACTGAAATTCGATCAGACTTTTCAGTGATATGGAAAACTAATATAAAGGTACCCTAGAGTGCGCAACTTATTGGCGTTTAAAAGCATAAATTGAAGGAAATCATCTGAGAAGCTAAAATAAGGAGGTGTATGGACTGGAAAATTAAAGAGAGGAGGTGTGGGACAAGAAAGACCAAAGCAAAGGATAGTAATTTCAGAAGCAATATCATCTGTGACTGACAATGATAGTGTATTTTCATTACAGTATGAGAGAGAGGACAACCGCTGCAGTCTTTAGCACTTATAATAATTTGTTTCAAAAAGCTGTTTTCTTACAGTTGTCATTTTGATATCTGCTTTACTTTACATATTTATTTTAATATGTGTCTTGTCCTTGCTTATTTTACTTTCATATTGTCTTTTACTAAGATTAAAAATGTTTATACAGCTGCAATAGTCTTAAAGATAATGTCAAAACTTCAAACAAAGGGAGCATATTTCAATACAACAGTGACTAAACGTCTTAACTTCTCTTTGCTTTATGTGTCACATCAAGGTTGTGGTAGGAAATACAAACTCAATGTGCAGATTAAAATGTTAAATAATTTAATTTCAACCACGATGTTTATTTCTGAGGGAAAATGAGACTGGCATACCTCAAAAGAAAAATTAACAATGTAAAAAGGATTATTTCAAGGGAGTATTAACAAAGTGATATATCTGTTTCAATTTACATTGTATTAAACATGACATGAAGTAAATAGGAGCACTTTGTTGGCATTTCAGCAATCACACCCTTCTGGCATGTTGCTAACCAGCTTTTTGCTTTTTTCACTGGCATTTTTGAAAATTAATATTGGCTGATAAGCTCCAGCTCTGCGATTGGAAGGCCTCACTTGCCATCAACAAATTCTTTAGCTTCATCCACAGATTCTTTAATCAGAAAGTCAAGATTCTGGCTCTGCCTCTCCAAAATGTTAACATATTTTTATTCAAAAAAACACAATGAAATGAAATTAAATGAAAAGTTTATATTCCTCAATTCACGCCCAGGCATGATGACTCCACGACGACATGTTGAATCAAGAAATCATTAATAGAACCTGAAAAAAATGAAGTAGGCGACATAACTCACAAAGCAAGACATCATGTCCCAATGGTAAGAAATCCAAGAACAGATGAGAAAAAAAAGTTACCAATATCTATTGGTCTGAGAAGGGTGATTTATAAGGCTTTATGTCTCCAACAAACCATTATCTATAAGTAGAGAAAACAACAAGGACTCATCACAAAACTCATCACAGGAAGAGATCACAAAAGTACCAAGAAAAATATATCTAAGGCACTGCATACTCAACTTTCCTGATTTAAGGTCAGTGCTCATGACTGGACTGGGAAACAGTACCACCCATTAGAGTAGCAAGGCAAAAATGCTCTGACCAAAAAGAACACAAAAGTCCAGCTCAGATTTTCCAACATATTCATCTTGATAATCCTGAAGATTTTTGGAAAAATATTCTGCAGACGAATTTAAACACAGTATTTCAGAGAAAAAGAACATCATTCCTAAGTAAAACATGATGATGGTAGTGTGATGATCTGGGGCTGCTTTGGTGCTTCAGAACACACAACACTTATGAATAACTAAAGAAAAACAAAATTAAAATAATATGATATACATTAAGTATAATAAATAAAATGAAAACTGTTTTATATTTTCCAGGTAATCTACAGTACTATAAGTTACACTACTTTGGAGCCATATAACAGGCAACACCTTCTTATATCTCCCAGTGGGCTTCTGGATGTCTTCTTTAGAAATGAGCTGAGCTTAAGAGTAGAAACCATGCTTACACTGTGCTTTGGGACATCAATTTTCACCATATGGTTGGACAACAACCACTGGTTTAGAAATGTCTTTCACAGTTTATTTCTTCTTGAAACAAAATAGAGGGCTTTTTATGTTCATATCAGTTAAAGGTCCGTGACTGACAGTTCTATAAAATAGAAAATCTCTTACCAGCCATGAAATTGGCTTGTAGTGACATAGGAGTACATTTCTGTTTAGGCTGGTTTCAACACACTGCAGACAGTATAGCATCTCTCTGCGACAGAGATACTATCCCTTTAGTGGAGACATTTTTTGCACACTTTAAATTATAGTTCTATTATTTATTTATTTTTTCTTTGTCTGTTCATATATTCCTTTGATTTTTCTTATTTAGCCATTGAGTTCTAGTTTGTATTCTTTCCAGAAATCATGTCTATAATGGTGACCTAAACCAAAAATGGAAAAACTGTTCAAGCACTACTATCATCAAGAAATAAAATAATGGATGATTTTAAATACTTTTTCAAAGATAAAAATAAGAATATTGTTGTTGTATGCATTTGTATTCAAATCATGACTTTTATGCCCGTCTCTACAAGCTTTTATGTCTAAAGTTGTTATTTTGCTGTAAGGTCGACTACAGCAGTTCAAGTCGTACTTCTCAAGCCTTTTACAGCATCTTTTTTTTCTCCAGCATTGGTTTTTATTTATTTACATCCACTTTCCCAGTAATTCTGTCCAGTTTCCTTATTTCTGCCAAAGAAAAGTCTCCCCAGAGTAAGATATTGACACCACCGTGCCTTATGGTGGAGATGGTGTTTGGTCAATGTGTTATGAAGTGTTCATTTTCTGTCACACATAGCACATTTGGTCTTTTTTGACCAGAGTGCCTTCTTCTGCATGTTGCTCTGTCCCCTACATGGCTCGAAGTACTCTGCAAACAGGATTTCTAACACATTTGTTTTTACAACTGCTTTCTTCCAGCCAAACTTCTATAAAGGCAAACTTGTGGACAGATTCCCCCACCTGAACTGTGGCTGTCTGCACATCCTGGAGAGTCATCTTGCTTCTTTGATTAATGCTCTCCGTATCATTTCTGTCATTTCACTGTCATATTCTGTACTTTACAATATTGTTTAAAGGTTCATTCATTTCTGTAATTAAATTTATGAAGGAAATATTTGGTAGATTAATTACACATGGACTGAGGTTTTCTGGCCCTTAAATGTTACTTATGATTTTTGTTCTTACAGCTAATGGAAACAATATTTTAGATAAGACTTTTATATTTAGGGAAATGCATAATTTTTAATACAGAAAGGTGGGCCTAATAAAAAGTAAGTTTAATACTTGCTTAAATATTGTCATTTTTAAACATTTCAGACTGAAAAATGAGACATGACAAGATGTGACAAGACATGATAAAAATAAAACAGCTCAGAGAAGACCTGTGGCTTCCCTGGTCTTCACTGCATTGAGGCTCCTTAAAACTTTGAAACAGGCTACAAGACCAGATCTAAATGTCTTCAGCTTTGAGTGGCCACAGTACAAAGTGTTAGCAAGAAAAAGTGAGTTGCTTGACACTGTAGAAAATCTTAGGATGCAGTAGGAAGCTAAGAGTGTCGCCTGCGTTGGCAAGGGTCATCATGGGGTCAAGTATGGTGGTGAGAGCCTAATGCTTGGGGGGGAGGGGGGTGTTGACCAACGTATATCAAGATTCTTACCCTATAAAATCCATTTATTTTCCAAATTCCAATTTATTTTCCCCCAAATTCCACTTTTATTTTTGTGAATTTCATTTTTTCATCTTTACCATATTTATTAACCCAAAAAGTATATAATCATTGCATGAAAGAATTTTGAAAGTAGCTAGAGGTCAACATTAACTATTATTGTGTTTCATAAATATAACATACTGAAATAGAAAGATTTTTTTTTCCAACAAAAAGATGACTTTAGATTTATAACTACAACCCCAGTCATAATGCACAAGGACATAAAGAGCTAATAACGTCTCATTGAAACATTAAATCACTTATTTACATAAACCTGTGCTGTGCAGCTGTTGTTGCAGTTGCTTGCAGATTTAGTAATTTTGTGGGAGTTACAGCGTCTGACATAGCTGATGACATAAACAAAATGAATAACCCATCAATCCCCAAGCACAGTGTCAGTGCTGCAACATGGTCATTTTCTTGCCAAAGGACTTCTTGTTGCCAAAGCTAGCAGCCGTTTACCCTATGATGACAATAAATAGGAGTAAGAACAGGCCTATAATTGCAATAATTCAAACCTACACATTTAAGATTCATTTATTTATTGTATTTAGCCAGGCCAGCTAGAAAATTTGCTGAACATTGAAGTTTATTTGGCCTCGAGGGTATTTTCATACACTAGGCTTTTTTCCTTCTTTTAAGCTTATGTACAAATGTTATCTTAATTTAATATACTTCCTCTGCAGTGCGTCCTAATGGCAATCAGAACCTTTTTTTTGTTTCTTTTTAAAACAGGTTTCCAACCTGCACTCTGGTTTTCATTTGGTGTCGAAGTGAAATACTAATAATAATAATAAAAAAAAAAGCTATTTTGCAGCCTGGATGCTGAGCTTGTAAGCAGACATCAAATTCAGGCTGTTTCCAGAGTCCATAAAGAACAAGCGGGATAACCTGCTGGGATCTCGGTTCAGTGAATGGCAAGCCATGTTTGTATCTATGATGTAGATCATAGATACATCATAGATGTATGATGTATCTATGACATGATATATCATGTCATAGTACAATGTATCATGTCAATTTTCTCATTAAACCATTTGTTTTGTCATTAAACCATTTGTTACTGTACTAAGTATTAATTTGGAAGAGCAGCAGTTTGCTGTCATGTACATCATTTACAGTTTATTGCAAAAAGTATCCCCTCTTGACCTTTTCTACATTTTTCCAGATTCAAACAAAACACTTAAAATGTATTTAACTGGATTTTAAGAAGTAGATTGAGACAAACATAATGGTGAAGTGGAAGAATACAGTTTTTTTTTCACTTGCTTAAGTCTACTTTTGAAAACAGGGCCTGGTTTTTCATAACACTTCACACAATTAGCACAACACTGCAGATTACTAGCAAAATGGAAGACTTTAGTCAATACTACAATTTCTTACAAAAACCTTATTTTCGTATCAAAACATCAAACACATCCATCATATGATTTGATCCTGTTTGATTCAGTTGAACACTTCCATGTTTATCTTAAAGCACCTTTAACATTTATACACAGAAAGTGTAAAAATAATTTCACCAACACCACATGACACCGGCTGTATAGACCAGTGGATTTATTTACCTCACAGTTTACTGTAATGGCCCAAGTCCAGAAAAATATATGACAATAAGATCCGCATCTATCCACCTATTTGGCCACAATGCCTTGACAACTTTCCAGGCAATGTTTTTCATTAACAAGGCAAAGTCCCTTTGGTTTGCAGCAGTCATAATGTTTATAGTCTGTTCAAAAATGTAAGAATGAGGTCAATGTTGTAAGGACCAAAGTTGGCATGACAATGGAGGACTCCTTTCTGTGTTATGTCTGTACAAAGGGGTAATGTTACACAGGCTTCTTTGCCCTGACACAGTGACAGTAGCCCTGTGGCCAATGATATTTCTTCATTAACGGCTATGTTTATTTTATTTTATTAGGATATGTGACTTGTTGTCTTTTTATACTGTCTATTGACCTGATTTGTGTGTCCCTAGCTATTTAAATGTATGTGTGCACACCTGGTGGCAGAGTTTTAACAATTGGATCATATTGTATTGGAAGTAACATTATGATTGATTTCAGTGTCAAAGCTATATAAGCGTGTTTACTCATTTGCAGGATTTTTTATCCTTGACTGTTGGACTGTTTTAATTTTAGTGCCTCAGCAATCATACAAAACTGCAATTATTCAGTTTATTTAAAACTTTGTACCAATAATGCTCTTAAAAGCATACCATTAGCATTTAACTCTACTAGAGAATATTCAACAAATCAGTTTTTGCCATAGATTCTCAACTGGAATTGACTGAGTCATTGTAGCACACGATTATGTCTTGATCTAAATTATTCAATTGTAGCTTTGACTGTATGTTTTGGGTTGTTCACCTGTTGGAAAGCCAACATCAGCCTCAGTCTTAAGTCTGTTGCAGTTCCTGGTTTTCACACTATTTGTCACCATCTCTTTTCCTAGATCCCCTATTCGTTTTGAACAAAGACATTCTCACACTGTTAAGGCTCCCACAAACATTAATTTATACACTTAACAAACAGTATCAGACACTTTTGATGTACAAGGGAAATTATATTTTTTGTCATGCAAACATAAAAAAGGGGGATGCCCATATCTATTTAGATACTATTTAGATACTGACACTAAAATGAAAAATTAGTGCAACCAGTTGTTTTCATATGTCACCTAATTTCTTCTACTTCCTAGTTATGCTCTAATATGTATTTGTTTAATTAGTAATGTGTAATTTATTCTTAGTTTAAATTCTGCTGTTCTCTGAAGGCCTCAGGGCAACCTGTCAACAGGAAATCTCTTTACTATGTCTGCAGCACTCCAAAATTCTGGTCTTGATGAAAACGTTGCCATTGTTAAAACAACGTTGTCAGTTCCTTTTTGTACTCTTCCACAAATGCAGGAAAAACGGATGTTGAAAAGGTTATGTGGTCAGATGAGAACAGAACTACCTAGAAAATCCAAAGTGTGGTGAAAAACTAATAACCATTGCCCTGAAAACATAATCCCTAAAATGAAATGTGGTGGTGGCATTATCATGCAATTAAAATGCTCTAAGTATACACCCAAAATAAGTGTATGTGCATTTCCTAAAGGTTGTTTCACCTCATGTACAATAAAAAGTTAGAATTTCTAAAATGCAAAAATGCAATGGGGTGACCCATTGAACATTTTTAAACAGAGCAGAAACTCTCTTGATCCAAAATGACATTTTTAAATTATACTGAGTTTGTTAAAAATAAATCATTGACTATCAATTGTGTTATGCCAGACAACCAAATGTCATTTCAAGGCATTGCTTCACTCTGATTTCTACTGTTGCAGTAAGGAGTAACACAAAAACTGAGACACAAAAAAGTAGACTTGTTTTTCCAGGGCTGAACAAAAGAATTAGAAATTTGATTCGAGTATTCTTTTCTTAATTTATCATTTGCCTTTCAGAGTTCAGCAACTTTTGTTTTAATTGTAGCAGAAACTCATGCATGCAAAAACACATTCATTAAGGTAAAACCAAATGAATCATCTGACCCAGATTTCTTCTCTCTTCCTCTACCCACAGCCGTCGCCCTGTGAATGGTGCCGCTGTGAACCAAATAACGAGGTACACTGTGTGGTGTCCGACTGCGCTGTCCCAGAGTGTGTCAACCCTGTTTATGAGCCAGAGCAGTGCTGTCCCATCTGTAAACACGGTAAACATTCATTTTGACATTCTCAGGAAATCGGCGTGCATTAGATTTCTTTAGAGTTATTAGGTTTTCATTAAACCAGTGTGAGCAAGTTTATCTACAGTGTCACCAGATGATTTTATTCCCTTAGAAGATGAAGACGTAATTGATGTTTTATGTATTAAAATTATTACCTTTGGCCCACAAGACACTAATGAGCAGTACTAGTTTTAATTATAAATGACACACTAAGCAGAGTAAACATTAGCCCATTGATTAAAGGCGATGGTACGAAGGACTAATGGGTCCTTGGAGGGCTTTTTATCTGCAAGCGCCCAGGCACCCTTGTCACATACAACCAATCTCTAAATTAGAATTATAGGATTCCAATGGTTCATTGACTATTTGCAAGGCGAGGTGGGTGGCTTCCCTTAGCAAGTTCCAATTCCTGAGGGACAGATGGAGTTTTATGACTAAAGTCAAGCTGTTGGAAACATCGCACGCAAAGGGCACTTTGGGTAATATCAAATTCATAGCCTGAACACAATGCTGCATTCATAAAGAGAATGCATTTGGAACTAAAATATATGCAGGTGCATTTGAAAACCGATTCTTCCGTAGTAGTTGACCTGCATTTCATCAAGACAGCGCACATTTCCTTTTACACTAAGTCTTTTGTTTATGTCCATTGTATATAGTAATAATCCAACACATCTTTTCTCACACAAAAACACCTACAGTAACAAGGCTGCCGAAGCTGCTTGAGGAGATCTAATTCAGCCTGACAGGACACAATGACACCCTTGGCATTTCAGGGAGGGCCTGCTGTTTGCAGGTGCCCCAAGGGTGTTTGGTCAGACTCTGGGATACACATAAATCGCAATACAAGTGGAAGGCTTGGGGATGTGAAGAGAGGACAAAGAGGGAGTGATGTTTAGCTCTCACTTCTGGGCAGAGAACAAACAAGTGGGATGAAGACATGCTTGAGTCAAACCACCTGTCAGGGTGAGGCATGCATTTTTCTAAATAATTACACTGCTGTGCAAAAGAGCTCAGTAAGCATTTTTTTTAATTGATTAATTTATTTATTTGGCAGAGTGGAGCAATTGTATTATTCCTTTTTTGTTGTTCTGAGCAATATTTATGCATCATTTACTATGGAAGAGTTTTACCTTCTAGTTTGAGACCAGAGTCTGAAATTTTCAAAGTATTTTTCAATTAAATGTTTGCTTGTCAAAATGTTAGTCTTGGCTTTGTGGCTTTTGAAGAGGCAAGAGCAGCATAGGATTATCATAATACAACAACATGTAACTATACATGGAAAAGAAATGAAAGTAAAAATCTATAACATTATTAATAGCTTTTGTATAACAGAAAGCAATTAACACTTGTTGAGATTGATGTGTAATGCTCCTTTAGTTTCCGCACCATAACTGCCCACATTTTTTATTTTTTTTATTTTGGTAAGGTTTATATTTCAAAACATGTAACTTTGTCCTTTATGTAAGTTATGGAAAAGTCTTGGACCTTTTTTTAGCCAGTTGACTAGAATTGGACAAGTGGAAATGCGAGAAGTGCAGCCCAGGTTTGTGCTTCAAATAACCATAGAAAAGACAGGTCTCATTTGCGCTATTTTCTGGTACTCTGCATTGTACAATTTACACTGTTAATTGTATTTTTTTTTACCTTTTTAGAAGCCTGTAGATATCATAAACATTCATGCTTGGGTCTTTTAAAGAAAAGAAACAAAAACTGTGTCAATAATTTAACCCATTGATTTGACGATAAGACACAGCAGTGGGTCCAAGAATCATCCTTGTGGGACTCCTCTGATAGTAATGATGCCGAATGAATAGAAACAACTAGTTTCAGAAAAAAATGCTTCCCGTCATATTTTCAGTGAGACAAAAATAATAAATAATGTCATAAAGTAACAGCGTATGTTTTAAAACATCTATTCAATCAATTACATCAGTATAATGCTGTGAAGATAATGCTGAAATCAGCCCAAAGCAGAAATGTCAAACCATGGGTTGTTTTAGAAATGAATGTTACTATATATCAAAATCATTATGACAAAATTTTTAATGGATATGTTGGTTAATGTGGTAGTACTTGGCAGCCTCACAGAACTCACTTGCATATTTTTATATTGTAGTTAGGTGAATAAACTCTGCTTTTACTGATTAAAATTTATATTGGGTTGTTGGCATGGACCCAATTGCTCCATCGGTTGTGGGGGAGAGGGGCAGCCATCACAGAAAAGCTCTTAGTGTTGTGAGGCAATGGAGAAGAGAGACTGTATTCAAGCTAGACTCCAGAGGTGATATCGGTCAAAGATAACAAT